>NC_135081.1:2503636-2816590 GCF_051107435.1 Chaetodon auriga
ATTGATGGATTTTAAATATTATTTTTCAGTAAAATGTCTGTTAAAGCGCTGCATTTACACATAAAGCTTTTTTCCCTGTCTCTCACACACACTTGTGTTTCCATCATTTTTGGCGACATTACATAGACTTACACTCATTTCCTGGAGCCATAATCAAAACCAGGGGTGGCACGGTGGCGCAGCAGGTAGTGCGCATGCCTCACAGCAAGGAGGTCGCTGGCTCAATCCCCGTGTCGGGCAGTTTGCATGTTCTTCCCGTGCATGCGTGGGTTCTCTCCGGGCACTCCGGCTTCCTCCCACAGACCAAAAACATGCTCATTAGGTTAATTGGTGACTCTAAATTGTCCATAGGTGTGAGTGTGAGTGTGAATGGTTGTCTGTCTGTGTGTCTGTCTATGTTGCCCTGCGATCGGCTGGCGACCGGTTCAGGGTGTACCCCGCCTCTCGCCCATTGTTAGCTGGGATAGGCTCCAGCCCCCCGCAACCCCAAAAGGGATACGCGTATAGAAGATGAATGAATGAATAATCAAAACCACTGCTTGCCTAAACCAAGCCTTACCCTAACACCCAAACTTAACCCAAGTCTTCACCCTAAAATTTATTGATTTACATTATGGGGACTTTTGTCCCCACAATGTGAATGTAAACAGAGTTATGTCCCCACAACATGAGTGGACATGCACGTGTACACACCCCGATGCTGCATAGAAGGTGTTGGCCAAACCATCGCAAGCTTTATGAGGGATCAGTGTCCTGCTCAAGGACACTTAGCATGTGAACAGGAAGAGTGGATTGAACCACCAACCCAGTGATTAGTGGATGCTCTACCCTACCTCTGGAGCCTAAGCTGCTGGAGCCTGGTCTTTTGCCATAGAGAACAGTCAGCTAAGAAATGCAATTTTTGCACTCACTGGCCGAAATCCTATGGTTTCTCTCGGCTGGAGATAACCGTGCTACATGGGCTTCTGCTCAGGCTGGAGACTCAGAGAGGTGGACAGAGGGCTGGGAGGAGTTGGAAGGTGCACACAAGAGGAGGAGGAGATGGGGAGAAGTTGGCTTAACCACTGCTTCCAGCATACACGCAGCTGACCATCCACTGGAATTGCTAGAGAAACAAGAGCATTGAAATTAGCAGGTTCATTGCAGACAGCTCGTTCATCTTCAATTGTTCACTTAACTCATTCCAGAATTTCCCCTGGAGAGAATCATCACGTTAGCAGCCAGAATGCAGAACTTGAAAGAGTAATTCTCCAGGATCCCTGCTGGAGGTTCCGCAGCTGCCTCAACGAAACCGTGATTTGGATGATCAAAATCCCTCTGAAACTTGGAGATAAACTGATTATAAAACACTTGGCTTATGAAGCTACTGCCCATGCCAGTGCTCTCCCCTTTAAGAGTCCCAATACATTTTACCTTCAAGGGGTCGGTGGAGAACGACAGCAGCTGCAGACAGAAAAAGGTAAAGAAAAGATGGTGGCCTCTTTTAAATGCTGAAAGAGTCAAAGGTGACACAAGACAATATCTTTGTGTTTTTTGTAATAGCTAACTGAAACCCTCTTTAACTTCTATGCGCTACAGTAATGTAACTCTTCTTGGAATAGAATAAAGCTGCCAGTTAACATAATCCATGCAGCAGTTATCTTTCCTGCAAAATATATTTGACAAAACCATTTAACCGTATATGTTCGTCATTTGTAGGAGACAAGCCTGAAAGTACATGTCTTGAAGAGGCTTTTGTGATAGAAAAACAATGAAGTGAACCTCCCACAAATATGTGGGAAATATGGAAATGTGTCACATTCTTTCATTTCAATATTTTTGCAAACCAAATGTATGTTTAACAGAGCCAATACATTTGGGCAGGCTGAGGGTTGAACAGTTGTCACAGGAAGGCCGTTTGAATGCTAAACATGGCTGCATGTGACAATAAGCCTTCTGTCTCCTCTGTGTCTGTCTGCTCCTCTCTAATTCAGAGGGGTTAATGCTGGAGCACAGCTTTGCTGTTATTGCTTTCTCCCAGCACCTTTAATCAAGGACTCTGTAGGACAGGCATGAAACCCCATCACGTCACTTTGAGTGCTCTGCGTCATCAAAATAATAAGTCATCCCAAACAACCTTGACTTTACTCGCCTTTGAGAAAAGTCTTTTTGATTAGAAGTTTTTAGCCCCATTCAGAGCAGATGAAATTCTGTTGGAGTGTAAAACTGGCTTGGAAATTGGAGCAATTTTAGGATATATCACTTATGAGGTGACAAATGGATGAGGTTTGGAAGGAAACTGTTCAAAAACCCTGCTCTCTGAAAGTCAGCAATCTCAAGCAATATGTATTCCTCCTTATTTCTTTCTAAAGTGCATTTTCTGTTTCACTTGTAGCGTGAAGCGCATGCTCTCTGGACTCCTCTCCAGGTCATCAGAAGCCCTGTGGTGAGTTGATGGCAGGCATTCAAGCTGATCACTGAAGGTGAATGACTTTCACTTGAGAGAATCCAATCCTGAAAGCACAACAACAAAGCCAGCAGCAACTTTTTGTGGGCATATGTGGATATTGGGAAAATTCTTTGGCAGATTCAAGGTTAGATTTCACAGAGAAATCTCCTCAGAGAACAGAAGTGGCTCTGGAGTTTGTCCAAAGTAGCATCTCTGCCATCTGGTCACAGCCGCCTGACAGTGATTATGAACACACACCAAATTGATGCTTCCCCTTTATGGGCCCATGTTTCAGAGCAGCTCGGTGTTTTATTCAAAGAATGAAACAACCTTGTCTGCAGTATTTCTCATCTGAAAGTGAAAAGGGACATGAATCATTTTCCTTGGAAAAAAAAAAAAAAAGTTTAGCATTTCTTACACTTAAATAATGAATAATGGCTTACATTTTATTCACACTGAGTTTATTTATTACTATTTGCACTAAACTGGAAATATTCTTCCTGCATTCAATATGTCAAATATTTATGCTTGTTGAAAATAAACATCAGTCAGAATTGAATGATGTGCTCTTCATAGTTTGCCTCTCTTAAAATTATAAAGCCAAGGATAAACTGTAAACTTTCCTCCATTCAAGTATTACACATTAGTAAGAAAACATAAGATAAGATATTCCTTTATTAGTCCCACAGTGGGGAAATTTCCAGTATTACAGCAGCAAAGTAGATAGCAAAAAATAGAGGGCATCAGTAAATAGGACAATAAATATCAAACAAGCAATATAAACAATATAAACAAGGAATATTGAAAAATATGAACCATAGGTACTGATATTGCACATTGGATGATAATACTCCTGACTGGAGTATTGATATTGCACATAGAAGTAATAATACACCTGACTGAAAGATTGATATATTGCACCTTATGTTGAAACTCACCTGAGCTAAATATTTTCACAGTGTAAGTGAACACAGTTGATGTGTATTATAATGCAGTCAGTTTGAAAGTCTTGGTGAGTGTGTGGTCTACTGGGAGCACTGCTGGTTGTAAAGTCTGACTGCTGCAGGAAGGAAGGACCTGCAATAATGTTCCTTCACACACTTTGGGTGAAGCAGTCTGTCGCTGAAGGAGCTCTCCAGTGCTGTTAAAGTGTCCTGCAGAGGGTGGGAGTCGTTCTCGATCATGGTTGACAGCTTAGCCATCATCCTCCTCTCTCCTACAACCTCCACTGAGTCGAGGGGGCATCCCAGGGCAGAGCTGGCCTTCTTGATCAGTTTGTCAAGTCTCTTCCTGTCAGCCGTCGAGATGCTGCTCCCCCAGCAGACCACTCCATAAAAGATGGCTGATGCCACCACAGTGCCATAAAAGGTCTTCAGGAGTGCCCCCTGCACTCCAAACGACCTCAGTCTCCTGAGCAGTTAAAGTCTGCTCTGGCCTTTCTTGTAAAGTGTGGTTGTGTTGTGAGTTCAGTCCAGTTTATTGTTCAGGTGAACACCCAGGTACTTATAAGATGTCACCATCTCGATATCCGTTCCCTGGATGTTCACCAGTGTCAGGGGGCAGAGTGTTCGTCTGCCGAAATCCACCACCAGTTCTTTGGTTTTCCCTGCGTTGATCTTGAGGCAGTTCCACCGGCACCAGTCCACAAAGTCCTGCGTCAGTTCTCTGTACTCTCTGTCGTCCTTATCTCTGATGAGGCCGACCTTTGCAGAGTCATCAGACAACTTCTGCAGGTGACAGATGGGTGTGTTGTTTGAGAAGTCTGCAGTGTAGATGGGTGAAGCGGAACAGAGCCAGGACCGTTCCCTGCGGGACCCCCGTGCTGCAGACAACCATGTTGGACACACAGTCCCGAGTCCTCACATACTGTGGACGGTTGGTGAGATAGTCCAGAATCCAGTGTGTGAGGTGATGGTTCACCCCGGTGTGCTCCAGCTTGTCCCTCAGAAGTGCAGGCTGAACGGTATTGAAAGCACTGGAGAAATCAAAAAACATGATTCTCACAGTACTCCCAGGTTTCTCCAGGTGAGAGAGAGCTCGGTGTTGGAGGAAGATGACAGCGTCGTCCACCCCGATGCTAGGCTGGTAGGCAAACTGAAGTGGATCCAGCGATGGGCTCACCGGGGGCGGAAATGAACAAGGACCAGCTGCTCCAGGGTCTTCATTAGGTGGATGTTAGTGCCACCAGCCTGTAGCTGCTGAGGTCCTTGGGGTACGGACTCTTAGGCACCGGTACCATACAGGATGTTTTCCACAGCTGTGGCACTCTCCCCAGCTTCAGGCTCAAATTGAACATGCGTTCAACAATCCTGCACAGCTGATCCGCGCAGGACTTGAAGAGCCTGGAACTGATGCCGTCTGGGCCTGCAGCCTTCCTCGCCTTGATCCTCCGGAGCTGGTTTCTCACCTGGGTTGTTGTGAGGGACAGGTTGGAGCAGGGAGGCTGCGTGCTGGAGGGTGTGGGTGGGGGGGTTGGGTTGATGAGATGAGCAGTGGGGGGTGGCTGTGGGCTGAGTGTTGTAGAGGGGGAGGGGGAGGTGGGCGAGGAGCCGCCCGCAGCAGCTTGAAGCCGTCCAGCGACAGGTCCGTGTCTGGAGTCAGCGCAGTCAGCCATGTTCCTGTTGGAGGAGTTGGGTACACTGGGTGTAGAAAGGGGCAGCTGCAGCATGGAGGACTGGACTGGGGGAGGGGCAGATGACTGATTAAATCTATGCAGCTTGGAAGTCAGGTTCCTTGTGGCCAGAGATGGTTTTTAGGCCTCTTTAGACTCCACTGACATTTTTTTTTTGCTGCAGCTGATCCTCCATCTTCCTCCTGTAGGTGTTTTTCCCCTCTCTGATCTTCCTTCTCAGCTTCTTCTGCGCAGCCTTCAGCTAATCCTTATTTCCTGACTTAAAGGCCCTCTTCTCCTTAAGGAGAGCCTTTATGTCGGGGTTAATCCACAGTTTATTGTTGGAAAAATACCGTACTGTACGGTGTTTTCCACACAGAAGTTAATATAGTCAGTCATGCAGTGTGTGAGACTATCGATGTCCTCTCCGTGAGAATCACAAAATTCCTCCCACACAGTTGTCTCAAAACAGTCCTTCAAGAGCCTCATCAGCCTCATCAGACCATCTCTTCACTGTGCGGGACACAGCTGGTTGCCTGTGCATGAGAGGTTTGTACACAGGCAGGAGATGAACCAGGTTATGGTCAGATCTTCCCAGAGGAGGGAGGGGTGATGAAGTGTATGCCTCCTTGGTGTTGGCATAACACAAATCCAGTATCATATTGTCTCTAGTGCAACATGAAACGTACTGGGTGAATATGGGCAGAGTGGAGGATGGAGAGGCATAATTAAAGTCCCCAGAGATAAGAAGAAGGGCCTGTGGGTGCTCTGTCTGCAGCCTGCTTGTGACAGAGTGGAGAACATCAAGGGCTGCATCAGCGTTAGCAGAGGGGGGAAACTATGCAGCTATCGCGATAACATGCGAGAATTCCCGCGGCAGGTAATATGGCCTCATGCTAATGGCTAACGGTTCAATGTCCTTGCAGCAGAGTTGTTCTTTAATAGTGATGTGCCCAGAGTTACACCATCTGTCATTCACAAACACTGCCAGCCCTCCTCCTTTCCTCTTGCCTCTCTCCCTCGTCCTGTCTGCCTGCAGCAGCTTAAAGCTGTCCAGCGCCGTGTCCGTGTCTGGAGTCAGTGCAGTCAGCCATGTTTCCAAAAACATCATGATGCTGCACACCCGGTAGTGCCTCTGGTGCCAGGTCAGGGCTGCTAACTCATCCATCTTATTAGTATATTACATAAGGATATACTCTTTCAGCAATCATGTCTCTTGTATTGTATTTCTTAACAAATATACAGCAGCAAATGTATATTGAAAGAAATATAAAGACTTTTTTTCCAAAATGATGAGGAAAAAGTTTATACCAAAAGAAGATTCACTGTCATCATATTTTATTTCTTTTGCTACATTTTCAGCTTCTGGTTGGGCCATGTTCCAGTTATGCCTTGCATGCATTAAAGTCAAAGTCAAAGTCGGCTTTATTGTCAATTTCTTCACATGTACCAGACATACAAAGGAATTGAAATTAAGTTTCCCACTATCCCACAGTGAGACAAGACAAGAGGTAAAGTGCACAGGCACAGAGAATAAAGACAGACATATGCTAATACTACAGTAAACAATAAACTGAAAATAAATTCTAAAAATAAAATCTAAACAATAGAGAATAGGAAATGTAAAATGTAGAAGTAGCAGCAAAAAGTTTTTATACATATGTTAGAGAAGAGTAATAGTGCAAAGACAGTCAGTAATAGAAACAGAGGTTTTCTGTTGGACATAAGTGTGCAAGTGGCATAGTAGTTCAAAAGACAGTCATCACAGGGATGAAGCTGAGGGTAAAAACTAGGCAACTTAGTTTCAATTATGGTAATTTTTGAAGCTACAACACACAGTATTATTTTAGACAATAGTATTCTTCCAACTTTGTGTCAGCAGTTTGTGGTTGGCCCTTTCCTGTCTCAACATACAAAAAGCCAGGTCCATAAGGAAATGTTTTTTCCCAGTTTGCTGTGGAAGAACTTCACTGGGGCACACAGAGGCCTGACCTCAACCCCATCCAACATCTTTGGGATGAACTGGAACATCAACTGTGAGTCAGGCCTATCAGCCAACATCAGTGTTGGATCTCACCAATGCTCTTGTGTCTGAATGGGAACATATCCTTGTAGCCAGTTTCCAGAACCTGGTGATTGTCTGAAAGCAGGAGACTCGAAGCCACAAACTGTATGATTAACATTTCAATGTTTTGTTTCAACTTCGTACTTTTGCCCCTTACAGTTAAAATCAAGTTTTCAAACTTGTTAATATTTCCATGGAGTATTTATCATGTGCTACAAGACATATCAGCAGTGGAGTAAGTAGCCAATGTCATGGCTTAGAATTTCCACTTTGAAACTGCAGTACATCAATGATCGAAACACAGATTCAGACATGGTTTCAAAAATCATATATATAAGGAGCCAATTCTATCAACTTGCAAGCTGGTGCTAACTCCTAACTGGTATTTCCCTGTAACAAATGTTTTCTTGCTCTGTGAGTATTGTAACAGTGAGCACAGGAGAGCTTAGGTTAGTACGATACGATATTAGTTATGAGCTAGAAGTCTTATTGTATTGTATTTTATCTGAATCTTTACAGGTAGCTAACTTTTCAGAACATACAATCTATAAAGTGTCTCAGGAGCACATTATTAGCTATTTAATAATGTAGTTGAGCTGAGGGCTCATCTTATCTACAACCATTATCCTACCATTCTGATAAGTTGACTTATAGTGGGCCCTGTACAATTTGCTGTCCTTCTGTGGAGTCTGTTTCCAGTTTCTTGTGTGGCTGAATTACTTCTATAGCACCACTTGCCATTGTGTAGCGTACATTAGCAAAACACAGAACAAGCAGAGGTTTGTGTGCTTGATAAGCAGAGTTGAAGGTGAGCAGGTATGCAGAATATCATCAAGCTGCAGACGAGTGGCAGAGGGGTCAGAAGAGATTGGAATAGAGGCAGGGACTATTTGCATATTCATTGATCTGTACATACTAAATAAAGGCAAAGGTGTAGAGTTATATCTAAGACATGTTAAGGCATTAAGGCATTATTAATTTTTTTTAATGTAAAAAACTTCTAAATGTGCAATTTTGATGAGCAGAGATGATTTTTTTCAAAGCCAGGAGTGGGTCTTTAATATCATGACACCCAAGACAGAAGAGTGACATTGCTGTATGGAAGGCTATGTATTTCAGTTGGTCCACCTCTTTGATCAAGACTGAAATATTTCAATATGTTATGAGATGTATCGCAATGAAATATTCCCAGAGGATAAATCCTATTGATTTTGGTGATCCTCTTAGTTTGTATGTGGTCTGTATGTGCTTTCAAGTGCAATTTCTCAGCAACTATTGGATGGATTGCAATGAAAGCTGTTACAGACTGTAACTGTGTTGCTATCATAATCAGATCAAAATTTATTTCCTTCTTGCAAAACTAACGATACAGCCTCAGTTGTATTTTAGTGTTTAGTGCTAATAAAAAAGAAAATAAATATTAACATGTTAATACATGGACGACACGGTGGCACAGCAGGTAGTGCACGTGCTTCACAGTAAGAAGGTCGCCGGTTCCATCCCCGGGTCGGGCTGGGCCTTTCTGTGTGAAGTTTGCATGTTCTTCCCGTGCATGCGTGGGTTCTCTCCGGGCACTCCGGCTTCCTCCCACAGACCAAAAACATGCTCATTAGATTAATTGGTGACTCTAAAAATTGCCCTTAGGTGTGAGTGTGAGCGTGTTTGTCTGTCTCTATATGTTGCCCTGCAATCGACTGGCGACCAGTTCAGGGTGTACCCTACCTCTCGCCCTTTGACAGCTGGGATAGGCTTCAGCCCCCCCAGAAAGGGATAGTCGGTATAGAAAATGGATGGATGGATGTTAATATGTTAAACTAAAAAGGTGAAGGGATGGTGGGAGAGAGGGATGAAGGAATGAGGGTCGAGGGATCCAGAGCAGAATGGATGTCAAGAGTGTGTTTCGGACCTGGATAAGATTTTGCTTGGCTCATTTCCGAGACCGTAAGAGGATCATGGGGGGAAGCTTAACTGGCTAGTCATAGTTTATGTGGTCATGGATAGGTTCAAGTGACTTAGGAATGAATCTAGTTAAAGACGTACGGGTTAAGTTAAACTGGGATGGTTAGCCTCACTGTATCATAGGGGGTACGTAAGAGTTGGAGGAATAGACATGGCTACATGCCAAGATGGTTGGTAGTAGAGGATAGTGGCTGTGAACAGTGTAGAACGCCGTGGAATGCCGGTAGGAGTCTGAGATTTTGGAGTGAGGGACTGTGATGGCTGCAACTGCTGCCACACAGCTTGCATGAATGTTGGTAACCCTCCTGCACTCACCTTAGCTTTCTTACATTTAATTATTCATTTAGTTGATCTTTTGACCTCATGACATCCACATTGCACATGCAGACAATAAACAGATAAAGGATGACACATAGCTTTTTATTTCATACAACATATACATACTTAGTTAGAAAGTTTACTTTACGATTTTCTTTATTTCTTTCAATTATAGTAGGGCTTTTGGTGTTCTAGTTGTCCTATTTGTTTTATTTGAAGTCTAGTTGGTAATGTTTGTTTTGTCTCACAAATGGTCTGATCAGTTTATATATTCCTCTATGTGTGCAGCTTGTTAGGTAGGTTTTGTCTTTGTTTGGTCAGTTCAGTCCCTTCAGTTACATTATGTTTAAGTTATAATAGCCTGAGTTAAGTTCTGTGTAATTGACCACTTTTATGGGCCCAGAACTTTAATGAA
Source organism: Chaetodon auriga (assembly GCF_051107435.1). Taxonomy (NCBI): domain Eukaryota; kingdom Metazoa; phylum Chordata; class Actinopteri; order Chaetodontiformes; family Chaetodontidae; genus Chaetodon; species Chaetodon auriga. The sequence continues at coordinate 2,513,433 of NC_135081.1, forward strand.
ATCTACCTGGGACTTGCAGGGGAATCAGTTCATTAAACCTCTAAGTTAATGTTGCATTCGTTAATAAAATAGGGGCACCAACCTTCCTCAGCTCAGAAGAATTTTATTTATTATTTCTTGTAATGCTGACATAATGATAATGAATGAACTATGACCAGTCTGATAATCTAAAGATAATGAAGCGTAAATTCTCGATACAGGGATTGCTTATATCCAACTCAAAAGGACACCGTCTGACCATGACTTGAATGAAAAGTATTATTTATTAAACACAATAATGGGAATGGATATGAATAATGAAGAATGCGACAAATGATATGGATGATATGATGTAACAAAAACAACTGTATGGAGAAACTTAGGGCAAAATAATGGCAGAATGAGTTCGGCGATAGCGAGAAGTAGTTTTGAGGAAAAATGGGGACATGGATGTAGTGTTAATTTCTTGAATAAATGGCGAGAGAATCTCAGGAGAATTGAGAGTATTATAACCTTACGGCACCAACTCATTATTCAAACCCACATAAGCATGCCTTCTTTGCTGCGGTCCAACGGGCGAACCAATTGAACCGCGGTTGAGAGAGGATATTGGACAGGGATGTTTCAGGAGCTGGAAGGCCACCGGTGTCTGCAACAGATGAGGAACGGCTTCTGATGGTTATTTGACCCAGACAGGTGGGTCAAAGCTGGCTACAGGTCTTCGGTGCGGAGAGTTGGCAGCCGTACGGCAAAATCTTTAGGTTAATAATAAAATTTAGAGTCTCTTTGATGGCCGGTTGAAAATGTCTCCAAAATTATTATTACGTGACTACAATTTAACTTTGGAAAAGTTATGCGGCTTAACGTGGCTTAACGTAAGTTTCACGATGATAAAAAAAAAAAAAAAAAAAATAGAAAAACGTTTTTCTGAAATCAAGCTACTAGGCGTAAGTATGAACAGCAACTAAAAAGAGTGAGAGGACAACGAGACTAGGCGAAAACAAGACTAAGACTAAAGGAAGAGTAAGAAGGAATGAGAAGTAACGAGCGCATGATCAAGAAAAGAAGAAGACTGAGAGTCTGCTGCACCGTGCAGACAGTATGTTTGCCCCAGGGCGTGTCTAATGACCAATAAACTGTCGCGCATGTGGGATGGTTTGCAGGCGAGTGATGTGATTTCACCTTAATTAACTAATGATAGTGATACTTAACTAGTGATGTGATTTCACCTTAATTAACTAATGATTCGTATGAGGGACTCATCTGCTTCTCACTATGATCAATCACATATATTCTAAATTATTAATTTTCAATGGCATTTCAACATCGTTCACAACATGCGTTAGACAATTTTTATGAATAATGACAACAATCTTCAATAATCATGATAACATTTTCTAATACTCATCCTAACATACATGATGACTAAGGGTATAACTAACTTAATATGACAAAGAAATAATGACAGGCAGACTATATTTGCTGAAATGATTATTACTATTATTACTTATAACTGTCTCATGTCAAGCATATAGAACTTAACCGCTACGAACCTCTACATGGCAGTATGGTTCCATGGTAGAAACTCAGACAAACTTTTTAGGAGAATTAAAAATCACAGTTTTGTCATTTTATAAGCTAGAAACACTGGAAAAGCATTTATATCATACAGATTATTGATTTGGTACTGTAAGAACATCCAAAGATAACTCAAACATATAGACTTCATTATCCTGGTGTGATAGAAAAGAGGCACACAGACATACAAAAACAGTTTGCTACAGGAATGTCTAATTTACAACCAGCATAAATCAGCATTATCTGATTTTGGAGGTTCCCCTGAGACCTGGCACTTGTCCATTCAGACTGTCCTTATCTCTCATGGAGCTATCGAGGAAGAATTAGCATCTCTATGAGAAACATCCTGGGTGAAAGGTAACCTTTGAAGTAGAAGTGTCTGTGTCTCTTGCTCCCCTAAAGGAATGTGAGAAGGTGTTCTACAGCCAGGCATCCTGTCTCCCTCTGAATTAACATTTTCAGGTGACCAGTCCCAAATGGTTTGTAATTCAAACATAAAGTTAGGATGTTTTATGACTTTATTTCTCCTGAAGGAACAAGGGGGAGAGAGGGTCAGCTACCGGTCAGTTCTGCTACAGACTCCTGGGTCTGCTTGGTCCCTCACAGGGGCAAACGCTTGATGTGGAGCATGGTTTGGCCTTGTGGGGGCTTTTGATTAACGTGCTGATGCGGGAATAGGATAAGGAGGGACGTAACTTATTTTTGCTGATGTAGACTTGTATAGTGAAAGTTTTAGTCTTGAGAATGAATTGGAGGAGGGTCAGAGGCTTGTGGCAATTGTGTGAGTACTCTGGAGCAAGAAACAGGAAGGTGAGTCAGCAACAAGTTTTGTGGCCTGGGGTGTGGAAGGCATGGATAATGAACTCTTGTAGTCGGAGTAAATAGCAATGATCTTCTTGGACCATTTGTGCCCCAAAAAATGACTGCTATGATGACTGGGTACGATTTCGCAACTGGTGCAGGAAGGGTTAAGGGTTGTAAATTTGGGCGGTCGTACGGAAGTGCCTGCCGTCGTGGTAGCCAACAAAGCAGACGGAAAGGGCTGCACCTGTGAACAATGGATGTTTTCTGGTTTGGTGACGTGGTTGTCATGAAAGAAAGTTCTGTGGGGATAGAACTGGTGTCATGGCTTTAGCATCTTGCATGCGTCGTCGAACATGATGTAGTCTTGGAAAGATGGAAAAGAGGAGGCAATGGAAAGGAGGCGTAGCATAAGCACTGACCTTAAGGGATGATACAGATGTTATTTAGTGTTGACTGTTTGTGGGCCAGAAAGAAAAGTGAAATGAGTAGGGATCTGCAGACTATATTTGTTAATTATGGATAATTTATTATTATTATTATTATTATTATTATTATTATTATTATTATTATTATTATTATTATTATTATTGATTTTTTTCTGGTAGGCAGTGATGCTAGGATTAATACACAGTTAAGGGTGATGCTGAGAATTGTGAGGATGTGCCTGGATGAGATTTTCCGCTGAGGAAAGGGAAACTCGATGGTGGTATGACAATGAGAAGTCATTTAGGAGATGGATGAGATGTGGCAGTTTACAGTTGTTGAGATCCAGCATGTGATGGATGGCGGGGTAGCTTTGTGGGGCATGCTACAGAAGATGGCAGAGATTTGTTTATTTGGGGCTGAGAGGCAGTGAGCCACTCAGAGAGCTTCAGTGAGAGTGCAAGCTGTACCTGGATGGGATGGTGTTCAGCACATGATTCAGCAAAGAGTAAGCTACAAAACACAATAGTAGCGCTCATGATCTAGTGTTCTCCACTAAGTTCCTTGATTGAAAATGCTGTGGGCGCTCTGCGGCTTTGAATGCACAGATAATGTGGTATGTATAAAATCTCTCACCACTGAGCCACACTGCTCAGTCAAGGATAACCTGTATGTTTTTCTTGCATGTGCGCATAATGTAAAATACATTTATCACTTGCAATTGTGTGTAATATCCTTATTATCCCTGAACCCTTGATTTGAGGTGCCAAAGCTGGAAATGACACAAGGGGCATATCAGCATATTCAGAATATCATTGCTATTCAAAGCGTCATTCATGCTTGAAATTGACTGTGATTGGCTCAATCTTTGCACATGGGAGGAGAAGGAGGACCTTGGTGTGACTTGGTAGCATGGTAGCTCCCTTCTGCAGACGTTCAGAAGTTGTGAAGGGAAAAACACAGAAAACAAGCAAAAAACGAGCTTATCGCCTGCTAACTGGAGAGGGGAAAACATCTTTCTGTGGATTACCATCTTGTTTGGACCACTGAGAGGTGGAATCGGTGAGTAGTGTCAATGTTGTGTCCATTTGAAACACAGTTGCTTTATCTGCTGCTGGCGTTTCTTGTGCCTCCTGTTGAGATTGTATCTTGTCAAAGCTGGCTCACTTCTCTGACAAACAAACGCAAGAGGGAACGCAACTGCAAAGTATATTTATTTAACGAACATAGGCAACAGAAACTCAAGATAACTAAATACAACCATTTGTGTCTGTAATGTAGAATATCAGCGGTGAATGCGGGTGCATGGCTGTGTGTGTGTGTGTGTTGTGCGTGTTGGATGCAACCTAAAATGAACAAAAGCAACAGGTGAGCTGCAGGGTCATGCCGGGAATGAGAAGCCAAGAGAAAGAATGGGCCGATTCCACAGGTATTTAAAGCCGCAGCCCCGCCCACTTAAGACGCACACCGGAGACCGATGATCAATCATGCTCTGAAACAAAAAAAAGGAGAGGGCGAGCCAGACACCATATACACACCAACAGATCCAAACAACCCCACCCCACTTGGGGTTGTCACACCCCCCCCCTTAAGACGGGACCCCAAAGGGGAACCGTTACAACAAACCTGCCCCTAAAATTTAGGAGTGGCTGAGCCAGTTACCCCCCAACATCTCACCATAACACCCACACAATAAATAACATGGATAATTCCCCCCCCCAAAACCCAACCATGACTCACCCCCTCGCCCACCAATACTCTGCAACCTGGTACCGGGAAGCCTATTTAAGAGAGTGGAAGACAGGTGAAGAGCAGGAGAGCAGAGGTAGGGAACAAATCACATGTCAAACAAAATAAACAACACTCAACACTTAACCTAATACAACAACCTATACACTACGGCAGAGGCGCCCTTGACAAAGCATCTGCCAACACATTATCTTGCCCTTTAATATGACGTATCTCCAAATCGTAACCCTGCAAAAATAGAGACCACCTGACCAGCCTCTGGTTTGGGGATTTAAGGGTGCCCAGGAACGTCAAAGGGTTGTGGTCTGTGTAAACCACTAGGGGTGCCGTCCCCCCCACGTACACCTCAAAGTGTTGTAAGGCCAGAATGAGTGCCAATGCTTCTTTTTCGATAACTGAATAGTTAGCCTGATGATGGTTGAACTTCCGAGAAAAGAAGCAGACCGGTCTCAAAACCCCCTCGTCCCCTCCCTGGAGCAGGACGGCACCGGCCCCGACCTGGCTGGCATCCACCTGCAACACAAACGGCCTGTCAAACCGTGGGGCAGCCAACACAGGACCTGAACACAGCAAGGACTTCACATTCTCAAAGGCCTGCTGGCACTCACTAGCCCACACAAACTTATTACCAGCCTTCAACAGCTCAGTCAGAGGAAAGACAACAGTAGACAAATTTCGACAGAAACTTCTGTAGAAACCAACCAATCCCAAAAACCGCTGGAGCTCTTTTTTTGTAGTCGGCTGCGGAAATTCCGACACAGCTAGCACCTTGGCCTGCACAGGAGAAACTTTACCCTGGCCCACCACACGGCCCAAGTAAGTAACAGTTGCTCTCGCAAAGGCACACTTGGCCAGGTTAACTGTCAACTGTGCCTCAGCCAGCCTCACAAACAGCGCTCTTATCCTCTGCAAATGTGAACACCATGTGTCACTGTATACCACCAAGTCATCTAAATACACTGAACAGCCCTCCAATCCATACACAACCCGGTTCATAAGCCGCTGAAAAGTGGCCGGGGCGTTCTTTAAACCAAAGGGCATAACCGTGTAGGAGTAGAGGCCTGACGGGGTCACAACCGCTGCAATTTCCCTTGCTCGCTCTGACAAGGGCACCTGCCAATAGCCCTTCAAAAGATCGAATTTGGACACAAATTTAGCCGAACCCACTCTATCCACACAATCATCCATGCGTGGCAAGGGAAATGAATCGGACTTTGTAACAGAGTTAACCTTCCTCATGTCTGTACAAAACCGCGGAGTATTATCTGATTTTGGCACCAACACACAAGGCGACGCCCAGCTGGACGCAGACGGAACCGCAATGTTATTTTTAAGCATGTAATCAATCTCAGAGTTCAAATGCTTAAGCTTTTCAGGACCCATGCGGTAAAACCGCTGTCTGATCGGCTGCGCCTCACCCACATCAATATCATGTTCAATCCAGGTAGTACGAGATGGAACATCACCAAAAAGCTGCGGGAACTCCCCGATCAGCTCCACCAGTTCAACACGCTGCTCTACCGGGAGGTGCGACAACAAGGAATCCAGATTACACGACGACTCAGAATTTTTCAACCTAGCACTCAACAAACTGTCATCAGGCTCAGGAACGCCGTCAGACTCCTGCGCCACACTACAGATGTCCACTGCCAGCGCAGGACCCACGCCACCTTTTACGCACCCATCACCACCCCCAGAGCGCTGATAATATGGTTTCAACAGGTTCACATGGTACAACTGAGACGACGTCCTACGACCCGGAGTAGCAACACGGTAGTTCAAATCAGACAACTTCTCAGACACAGTGTATGGACCCGTAAACTTAGCCTGAAATGGCGAAGTGACCAGCGGTGTCAGCGCAAGGACCTGGTCCCCCGGACTAAACTCATGGCGCACCGTACCACGGTCATACTGGGCCTTCATTTTCATCTGAGCCTGCCCCAGTTTCTCTCGCGCCAACAAACCTGCCCGAAATAACCTGTGCCGAAAGCCGTTCACAAAATCAATCAGGTTTCGGGGCGCCTCGGTAGGAACTAACCCACCTTTCAGCGCTGCCAACGGCCCGCGCACCGAGTGCCCAAAGACCAACTCGTTCGGACTGAAGCCCGTGCTCTCCTGCACGGCTTCTCGCGCCGCCAACATCATCCACGGGAGACCATCCTCCCAGTCTCGGTCCAACTCTGTACAGTATGCGCGCAGCAGGGACTTAAGCGTCTGATGGAAGCGCTCTAACGCGCCCTGACTTTGCGCATGATACGGAGTGGACCGGTTGTGGTTCACCCCCAGCATTTTCAACACTTGAGCAAATATATGTGAACAGAAATTAGACCCCCGATCACTCTGTATGACCTTGGGTATCCCGAACACTGAAATAAACTGTGAAAGCGCTTTAACCACAGCTTTAGCCGTGATGGAACGAAGCGGATAAGCCGCTGGGTAGCGAGTACATTGACACATTACAGTTAACAAGTACTTACACCCCGACTTAGCACTAGGCAACGGCCCCACACAGTCTATAATTAAATATTCAAAAGGTTCGCTCGCCACAGAAATGGGCTGCAACGGCGCCGGCTTTACGCGCTGATTGGGTTTCCCCGTCAGCTGGCACACGTGACACGTCTTAATATAGGCAGCCACATCAGTCTTGGCGCGCGGCCAGAAAAAGTGTTTGAGCACAAACAGATAGGTTTTACGCACTCCAAAGTGACCACATTCGTCATGCGCAGTTCTCAAAACCTGGGGACGAAAATCCCGTGGCACCACCACCTGAAACACAGGCTCCCCCACAGCATCATCAAAACAAGGCATCCATTTACGCACCAAGAGCCCCTCCTGAACAAAGTAGCCCTGTGCAACCTCGCCAACCTGGTGACCCGGCACAACCTGATCCCACAACGAAGACAACGAGACATCAGATTTTTGCGCCCTAATCCACTCCTCCCTTGACACCAGTGGAGGCAAGTCAGGCAACAGAACCGGTTCCACTGAGGCCGCAGCCTCCGATGGCACAGACGCACCTTTAGCCTGAGCGCGCGTCACGGCACAAACAGGAAAAACGCCCAGCGCCGAGCTGTCAGATGCCACTTCTAACGGCTCGGATACCACCACAGGTGGCGGGGAACCACTGGACCAAACCCGACCTCCACAGATGTCATTACCCAAAATCATCGACACACCCGGCAAAGGCAACTCTGGCCGCACACCCACAGAAAACACACCCTTAGCCAGATCACAATCCAACATCACATCATGGCGTGGCACTGGGATGAAGCCGAGCTCCATTCCCCTCATCACAATAAAGTCTCCAGACTGCGTATCAACAGAAAAAGGAAGTGCCGACTGCACAATAAAAGAATGTCGGGCCCCCGTGTCACGCAACACTCTAATATTAACACGTTCAGCACTGCCCACCAGGGACACCTGCGCGTCTATAATGAAAGGCTCAAACCCAGACCTATCACTGGCACCAACCTCCACCGCCTTTTCCTCCCGTGCACTTGCGCACAGCATGGCCGGAGCTGGGGAAGGCGTGGCGTTTTTACGCTTTAACAAAGGACATTGATCCTTCCAGTGACCCTCCCCCCGGCAGAAATTGCACAAATTTGAACGCCCTGGGCGCAACGAAGCTGACGCGCCCCGAGCCGGACCAGATTTAGAAACACGGCCGCGCGTAAAACTGCCGTCATCACCCACTCGCTCGCGCACCTCAGCAAAACCAGACCTGTGCGTCAGCAAGAAATCATCCGCCAACTCGGCCGCTCTAAGCGCCGTAGCAGGCCCTCTTTCATTCAAGTAGGCGGCCACGCGCTGAGGAGCAACGTTTTTAAACTGCTCCATGATAATTAACTGGCACAGACCGTCAAAGGTATCCACTTTTTCCGCTGCGCACCAGCGGTGAAAATGAGTGGGCAAATCGCGCACAAATTCTACACTCGTCTGCTTATCGGATTTCACCCAATGTCTAAACCTCTGGCGATATGCCTCTGGAACAAGCTCATATGCCTTAAGGACAGCCGACTTCACCGTCTCATAAGTCAGACCCTCCTGAGCGCACACAGCCGAATACGCCTCCTGTGCCTTGCCCGTGAGGACGCACTGCAGCAGGAGGACCTTATCTCCATCTGGCCATTGCCTGGCCTCTGACACACGCTCAAACAACGTGAAGAAAGTGTCGGGATCCCGCTCATTAAACTTTGGCACAAGGCGCAGACACGCAGTCAGGTCTCTGCCCTCACGCCCAGCCACAGACCCCGACTCATGTGACGCACCAGACACCCTACTACCGCGGTCCAAAACCCTCAGCTTTGCCCGTTCAAGCTCCAACTGCAGCTGCAACAACTCTCTCCGCTGCTCAAACGAGAGCAGCCCAGCCTGCCCCACAGACCCCGATGCTAACTCCGACCTCACCGCAGCCGCGGCCGCCGCCTCAGCAGCAGGCTCTTTCTGCAACACCCCCTTCTCAAACAAAGTTAACAACACAAACATTTTTAACTCATCCTTTAACATTCCCTCTTGCAACACAATGCCATAGTGCTCCGCAATTTCGACCAACTGATCCTTCTTACAGGAGTCCAAAAACACCGCACAAGGCGCTTCGTAAAAAGCTGACAAATCCATATTCGCCTGGAGCTGGATCCACACTACTAGGTGCACAACGAGCAAGCAATGCCCCCCCAGAGCGTTCCCCTAACTGCCTAACCCAGAATCTGACTAACCTCAACCCTGGTCTTCATGCGGTTCTGCAGCGGGTCGATTAAGCACGAAACCAGCGGGATCACCACAGGCGAGCCCCCCGGAGTGCCCCCGAGAAGGCTGCTTGCGCAACCAACACTAACTGCTCCCCACAGCACTACGAAAAAAACAAACCGACACAATCCCAAAGGAGAGAGTGCCCTACAACCTAATGGGAACCTCCAGAAACTGCGCACCTGCAGCGTATCACCTAACCCCCCGACTGGTGAGTAAAACTCTTCCTACACTACAAAATAATCCAAACAACATAACCTAACCGAGATCCCGGACGAGCCCCCATTTGTCAAAGCTGGCTCACTTCTCTGACAAACAAACGCAAGAGGGAACGCAACTGCAAAGTATATTTATTTAACGAACATAGGCAACAGAAACTCAAGATAACTAAATACAACCATTTGTGTCTGTAATGTAGAATATCAGCGGTGAATGCGGGTGCATGGCTGTGTGTGTGTGTGTGTTGTGCGTGTTGGATGCAACCTAAAATGAACAAAAGCAACAGGTGAGCTGCAGGGTCACGCCGGGAATGAGAAGCCAAGAGAAAGAATGGGCCGATTCCACAGGTATTTAAAGCCGCAGCCCCGCCCACTTAAGACGCACACCGGAGACCGATGATCAATCATGCTCTGAAACAAAAAAAAGGAGAGGGCGAGCCAGACACCATATACACACCAACAGATCCAAACAACCCCACCCCACTTGGGGTTGTCACAATCTTTAAATGGGAATCGAAGCTTTCAAACTGCGTATGAGATGGAATGAAATAAGATATAACTTTATTAATAATTGCATTCCATGTAAACATGCCAGACTCAAAGGTTCAAACTTCAGTCTAGGCATGGCATTATATGAGCAGCAGTTGGCACGTTGGGTCATCAGTCATCAAATCTGGAAATTAGGGTGTTACAGCATCAAAAGTAGCATGAATAAATAAAAGAGAGATGTAGAAGAGAATAAAAAATCAGAGATACAAAATAAAATATCAGCTATGTATATGTATGCTCTGTGCAAAAAGGGGGTATAAAAAATAATATTGCAAATGGAAAAATTCTAAATTGAGTGGTATGGATAATTAAGTACAGTGTTTTGCACTGTTGCACAGTACTCTATACTTGATAGTATGGAGTAATATGGTGTGAGTATAAACATGAACTTAGCATTTGTGTTTATAGACGATAAGAAAATGAACGACAAGAAATCTTTGGACGGTGAGTTGTCAGAATGTTAAGGGGTTTGGCTGAAGGTGCCACTGTGTATCGCTATCGAGGGAATGGGAGTGGCTGTGCTGACCGGTATTGAGGTAGGTGAGGAGGCCAAGGAAGATATGAAAGGTGGAGGGAGGAGAAGAGGGAAGGGTGCTGGGATGGAGGGATGCATGTGCTCAGGTTATTTGTGAAATTTGGGATAAACGGGGAAGAGGATGACACAGCTTTGAAATAAGGGAAGGCTGAATAAAATTTGATACACCCTGTCCCTCAGAGAGGGCTGATATGGAAGGCTGGGCTTCTTCAGCCTTAGCATGCGCCGTGACGTCATCTGTGTTGGCATGGACATGGTGCCGCAAACCCGGAAGTGCTCCAGATCCTCGTGTTTTGCTCCATCAACGGTTTGAAAAGTTTGGTTTTCTCTTTGGAACGGTGAAGAATTGGTTGAGTGATGAGGGATGAGGGTTGAGGGGTGATGGATGAAGGTTGAGGGGTGAGGGATGAAGGTAGAGGGACGAGGGGATGGAAGGAGGGATGAATAGATGAGGGGGTGAGTGCGCTGTCGGAGCTCATTCTTCAGCCAAGTTACTGTCCACTATGTGTGAAGCTGGACGGCGGACCGATTGTGTGTTTTATCTGTCCCTGGAGCCTGGACCTCATGAGGGTCAGAGAGTTGTTTAGTCGAGGACTTGATGTCACTCTGGAGTTTATGGTAGGCGACAGGCCGACGATGTCAAAGCTGTCAGAGGCTGAAGGCAGAGAGCGTCAAGAAACATGGTTTGCTGAGCGCAACCAAGTGCGCTGGTAGAGATGGATGTAAGGAGATGGACAGTCTGCTGAACTTCGAACAGATCACTGTCTGAAGGGTTGAATATGAGCTCCTGGTCCGTGGTGTAAAGTGAGGGATTTGCTGTAATGCTCGTTTGCCACATGCCATACGAACAACAGCCAAAGGGGAAATTAATGACCTATCTCTGGGTAGCAGAAAACGATTGACCTGGTCTACGATTGACTTGGTCTACTAATGTGTGATCACCGACCATTGGTCTGACAACAGTGGATGTGTTTCCACAGCAGAACACGTTTGCTTCTTAAACTTACCAAAGCCACCATTTAAATAGCTGAAACTTTATAGTGTCTCAAAACAGCATTATAAGCTTTCATTGTTTAGTTGTTGTAGGTATGTATATCACAAGTGTTCAAGATATTGTGTCCACTCCTTAGAATATTTGCAATGTTCTCTTCAGGCCTTTGTTTCATTTTACAATCATGCGTGCAAAGAATGAAAGAGATGCAGATGTATGAATACAGGACTCCAAGACACTGCAACAATAATATCATCATGGTATAAATTTGCATGAAAATAATCACAGCCCGCCTGAATTCCCACTCTGTCATTCAGTGTTGGACAAGAACACTGATGAATTGAAGCCTGCTACAACTGACTGCTAATGATTAATCATCTCTAGCTTTAATTTGCTGCTTCAAAAGGTAACTGGACTTGGTTTGTTTCTCAAAGATGCTTCACCTCTCATCCAAAAGGCTTCTATAGTTGTAACTGACTGGTGGGAGGTCCCAGGCATTTGTCCTCTTGCAGCATCATAGCTCCGCCCAGCTGTCATGTAAGTTCTTAGGGTCACGTGAGTCATGATGTTGATGGCTCAATAGGTATTTATGAGTGAGAATGAGTGGGTCATTGACCCACCTGCCTATCACGTGACTCAATAGGGTCACACGAGTCCTGTTGTGAATGGCTGTTAAGCTGCCTGGGAAGAGATCTCAGGACTGCATTGTAAGTGGCTGATAAGTGATGTCTTAGACCACCTCTTCTGTTCAGAGATGGTCTTTCCAGTTTGACATGGATGGCTTCTTTCACTCCTTTTTCAAACCACCGGTCTTCCCTGGCCAATAATGTACATTAATGTCCTCAAATAAATGTCCCTTGTCCTTGAGATGTAGGTGGACTGCTGAATCTTGACCTGAGGTGTTGGCTCTCCTATGTTGTGCCTTGCACTTGTGAAGTGGTTGCTTTATTTCCCCAGTGTGGGTTAGGGTTAGTCCATGCATTCCTCGCTGCATTGTTTATCCTTTGGGTGGACAAGCTTCGGCCTCAGAGTGTTACTGGGCTTGAAGTGAACAAGTATGTAGGGTTTGTTGAAAATCCTCCTGAGTTTTTCAGATACTCCTGCAACATAATTGATTACAATGTTCCGTTTGTGGTCCTTTTCTTCTCTTTCTGTTCTGTTTCTTTTTGCAGTCTTGACAAAGGCCCAGTTTGGCCATACATTTTGGGATGAACTGTCTTTGAGAACTGTCTTTGAGAACCACAAACAAGTCTACGTTGGAAGCACTTAGAAGTACCATGACTTGGATTAATCTTCACAGACCAAGAATCTTCACAGACATCTCTAGCTTTAAGTTCCATGAGGGGCAACATGGAATTTTTGTGAATAAAAGTTTGAAATACTTGAACATTCCTGTGGCAGATGTGAACAAAAATAAATAAATGCTACCACATTTTTTAGACAGGGTTTGCAAGCTGTATCTAATGACTATTAATGGTTAACAAATAATTCAGTAAAAATTTGAAGCTCAGCTAATATCCATTAATAATAACAAACTTTGTTTTCAAGATTTTGAAAGATCTCTGACTGGTGTTGATTGTTCCACAGCATGACACAGTGGTGTGGGTTTTAACCATTTCCTAGTTATCTGTTTCATTGACTAACTGCAATTCAGAGTATCCCCGTACAGGTAAAGTATTCCTGCTATTCAAGAGAGAGATAGTTCAGGTGCTGTTAATGGGTGGTTTTCATTCTTTTTACTATACTTTACAATATTTGGAGTTATTCTGTGGATTATTTTATATACATCTTCCCAGTCTTCCTCTTTCAACTTTTCGTCTAATTCTAAGGTCAGTTTTAAACTTAATGTGTCCTTTGTTTTGGATGGCATCAGTTCCAGACTGCCCAGAGACTGCACAGATCGGCTCTGTAGGGTCATTCTGCACATCTTCAATATGAGCCTCAGTCTAGAGAGAGTTCCAGCACTGTGGAAAACTTCCTGTGTGGTTCCAGCCCCCAAGACTGTGCAAGACAGCCCAATCACTTCAGGCCGGTAGCCTTGACTTGAGCCGGAGTAGACTGCCACATGGCTGCGTGGACCATCAATTACCTCACCAACAGACCACAGTATGTGAGGCTTCATGACTGTGTGTCCGTTTGCAGCATGGGGGCTCCAAAGGAGACAGTGCTCTCTCCTTTCCTCTTCACCCTCTACAGGTCCGACTTCAGACACAACACCGACAGCTGCCACATCCAATTCTCTGATCATACAGCCATCGTTGGACATGTATCACAGGGGAAGGCAACTGGAATACAGGGAGGTCTTCAACAACTTTGTAGCCTGGTGTGGACTGAACCACCTGCACATAAACGCCAGCAAGATGATGGCGATGATGGTGATTGATTTCCGAAGAAAGGTACCACAGACCTCACCGGTGAACATCCAGGGCTTGAACACTGAGATCGTGGGGGATTACAAATACCTAGGTGTTCACCTCAACAACAAAGTGGACTGGACAAATAACACAGATGCCATGTACAGGTGGGGCCAAAGTCGTCTGCACCTGCTAAGGAGACTGAGGTCCTTTGGAGTATCTAGGACACTGTTAAAAACATTTCTGATTCTGTGGTAACATCTGCAGTTTTCTATGCAGTGGTCTGCTGAGGTTTTGGAAGCTCAGAGAGGGACAGGAATAGACTAAACAAACTGGTCAGGAGAGCTGGCTCTGTCCTGGACTGCCCTCTGGACACCATTGAGGAGGTGGGTGAGAGGAGGATGTTAGCCAAGCTGACACTGATCATGCACAACTCATCCCACCCCCTGCATGAGACAATAAGGGCCCTAAGCAGCTCCTTTGGTAGCAGACTGCTGCATACAGTGTGTAAGAAAGAATGCTACCACAGGTCCTTCATGTAATGTAGCACTGTGTTTATGGTGTCTTTCCCAATTCAACATCATAAACCTACTTTTCTTTTGCACTGCATTATTCACTACATCTGGTGCAATACCATTACATCTTGTGCGATTTTTAAGTTGTTGTATATTGTGTTGTATATGCAATAACACTATTCATTATCCATATTGGCAACAGTATTTTTATAAACTGTATATATTGTGCATATACAGAAACTTAAATGCAATGTCCTTTCTATGCAATGGTATTTCTCAAGAGCAATACAACATATGACATTAGTAGTTTTTCTCATAAGAATATTGGCAATAGTATTTTTATGGGCAGTAGGATTTTACATTACTGTACATAATGTACATATACATAGTTGTTTTTTCTATTCTATATCCTGTTTACTTTTTTATCTTGACCCTTCTGTGCCACTGCTTTCACTTTCATTTTGCTGCCTAGTTGAGGCCTGATGAATAAAAGAGCCAAAAAGACAAAGCAAGTGTCATGCTTGGGCACAATAATCACCAGCCAGAGAGACTTTTCACAACGTGGCAGGTTGAGTGGGCGTCTGTGGCGACTCAGCATTTTGCCAGCCCATTCATCACCATCTCAAACAGCAGAACAATATGTCTGTCTCTCCTGTCCTTACTATATGTGACAGGAATTTACTCATTTTGCCAGAAGTCATCATCAGCAAAACAGAAAGGGCAGGGCTGTATGGTAGAAGACATATTCTATGACATTGTGTGATATCTTCTTAGATAGGATATATGTGTGTGCATGTGTTAGAATAGAAATATGTGGCCCTTGTGTTATCCTTGTCATCAGCCCCTTGAGGCTAAATGTGCGAGTTCCGTGACGCTGCCTCCATTGTGAGGCACTTTTTAAAGCCTGTGTTGTGATCTTTTATATTCTACTGGCACTGTGATGAATAGGTTGGGAATGGGCGGGTGAGAGAAACATCCGTTTATCATAATCACTCTGAAAAATATACAGGAGGCCCATAACAATGTTGGCCACATCTGCAAATTCAGACCCAGAAATTGAAGTGAGGTGTCATACTGAGACAGGGATTGTGTCTGTGTAGTGATTAAATTCACACAAACAAAGAAAAAAATTGACTCAGCTTTCAGAGATACAGAGATGAATCATTTTAAAACACAGTAGCTAAACAGCCAAAGAGCAAATTCTGTGTCATCTATCATCAGTGTGCTTCAAAGTCTCCCCCAATTCAGTCTTATCATCAAGTTCTTTAAATCTGCACTATTTTCCCACATCAGCACAAGTATATGGTGCTGTTCAATAAAATCTGAGACTGCTTCTGAATGATCCCTTTCTTCCTTCCATTCTATGAAATATGTCGATGTATTGCAAAAGTGCATGTCAAGGTGTACGACAAAGTAACAATGCAAAAATTGTAATAACCTGTTAGGAACCCCTACAGCCTACAACACTCACTGCATCCACAAAACTAAAGTGTTGGGTGAAACAAAGAGACAATCCTCTCAAGAAAAAAAGCAACAGTCTTTTGGTCAAATGCTTGACCAAAAGTGATGAAGACCTCTGATGCTGAATAATGACTCTTGTTTGTCAGGATGACAGTGGAGGTATGATGTTACACAAAACTTTGCAATGAGGAGTCTCAACAGCTGTTAGATGGCAATTAAATTTTTTATCATGTTCCTGACAGGATGAATGCTCTTGTCTTTGGTGATCCCCTGACTTTTTGTGTAGCGGCAGGTAGCAGGTAAAAGTTTTCACTTAACGGGTAAACTGCCTCTACATCTATTAGATGGATTGAAACAAAGTTTGATACAGATATTGGTGGTCCACAGAGGATGTATCCTAATAACTCTGGAACTTCTCCGACTTTTCATCTGGTGCCATCATCAGGTTGAAGTTTAAACAGGTCAGATACTTGGGTAATCTGTCAACAAGTTTCATTCCTTTACAATGAGCATTTGTCTTACAGAGTCGTTTGCACAGCTGGTGATTCTTAGTCTTGTTTTAATCCAGA
Source organism: Chaetodon auriga (assembly GCF_051107435.1). Taxonomy (NCBI): domain Eukaryota; kingdom Metazoa; phylum Chordata; class Actinopteri; order Chaetodontiformes; family Chaetodontidae; genus Chaetodon; species Chaetodon auriga. The sequence goes on from NC_135081.1 coordinate 2,529,904, forward strand.
ACCATGATCTTTCCCAAACCCTTTCCCAAAGTAAGTATTTCTTGTGCCCAAACATTAACCATAGTAGTGGCACATGAGAAAATGCTGACATGGAACTTTTTGCAACCGTGATTTATAACAGTTTTGGAAGACATAAACAACATCATGGCAATGGGGCTTCAGATCAGAAAATGCTCACATGGACTTTTTTGGAAGGCATAATAAATGACATACTTTATCGTTTATGTTTAAAACACATTCATTCTAATTAAAGTTGCTAACTTGGTGCAAACTCCGGAAGTTTTTTCTTGGGCTTCACATGAACCGCTTCAATAATTTACTGATTTTGTAATTTGAGACTGTTGAAATTTTATTGACCTCAATGCATCCAATTTTGATAATACAAAAAAGAGATAAAAAGTTATTTGCGTGCTTGAAATGGATTGATCACTTTTCAGATGTTGATTTTGTAATGAAGTTGATGGGAAAAAGTTGAGACCTTCAATTCTGACTGTGGCCACTCATCCAAAAGTGCCACATTGCTTAGCACTGTTCCTGAGGACTTGAGTCCTGCTCAAGCATTTCCATCTTTAATTATGCTGACATTAATCAAAACTGGAAGTTTTCAATGGAAGTATTCCAGTGTTGTTTCGGAATGAAAAATGACCTGCCCCCTTATTAATAAACTTTTTAAATTCCACAGGTATACACCAAATATGCGAGCAATTATGTCAGTTTATGCTGGTTGTGTTGCAGCTGTTCTGTTGTTTCTGATTTGATTCTCTCTTTGTTGTTCTTTTTACTTTTTATGTGTAATTGTTTAACTGTGTAGCCATTTACAAACTCTTGTTTTAATTGCTATATGCATGATTTTTTTTTCACACTTATTTAAATAACCATGTCTATCTGTGTGTAACATAGAGATCTCTGTATCTTATACCAGAGATACATTCTTGAAGGGATAAGAAAGTAATGGTAAATATGCAGATTGATCCTCAGGGGAAGTGCCACAGACAGCAAGTAAGCAGGGAGTTTATAAAACCCAACAAAGCCTGTGGTTTAACACTATATTTCTACAGTAAATCAAAAGAGAGCAATGAGAGGGAAAGGAAGATGGGAATGCTCCACTCTAATATTTATGAATCATTTATTTGTTGTGGCAAAGCTGGTAGACAGACAAGAATGCAACGACTGTTCCTGGAGCTGCTACATATTTGAATGTTGAAAAATGCATGAGAATTTTATTGATAGAAATTATCTATGATCTGATCACCATTCGAAAGATGTTATCTGATACCTCAACACAAAGAGGAGGGCATTATCTCTCAGAGAAAGTGAGGCTCCTTCTTGTGCTTACTGTCATTAGGTTTTATTTATAATGCTCTGACTGAGTGTGTGGGCGAGTCTGTATCTGTCTGCGAAGAGGTCATCTAGAAGAACTGGAATGCAAGCAGAAAACATTATAAAAAGAGAAGTTCCTCAAACCAGGATATTTTGTGAAATACTCCTACATGTCAATAAAACCAGCCCTGCAGTCAGAGTAACAAAAACTCACTATTCTTCTTGAATCATCTTCACACAGTTTACAAAACAATACAGTTGAATCACAAAAAATGCAACACCTTCCAAGATTTTTAGGACTGAAACTGCAGCTAATGCCACATTCTGGGAAATGGATAGAACAAGATTATGTAAAGTATGTTTAGCCACATATGTCAAAAATGAAAGATAAAATATGCTTGCATATGAACCATGTTATTTGTATGCAAACTGATGTGAACATTATATAGTTTCAGAAAATTCTGCAAGGTTCCTGACTGGAGAGAAATGTGTTTCAATATTGGTCACAGATGTGTGTTCATGGTCTACAAAAAAGTCCACAAACAAACATTTTTTTGTTTGTGGACTCTATAATGTGACCAATAAACCCCTATAGATACCACATGTATTTATACATAATTATTTATATTCACTGTCAGTGGCCACTTCTGTACAATTTAATGTAGTCCAGCAGCCACTGCCATGTAATCTATCTGATGCTCATTTTTGGTCAGAAATGTGTAAATGCAATGTATTAATGAAGTGATAAGTAAAGTTGGTGAAATACTGTTAAATTTAAAAGCTGTATATACACATTTTGTGGTGGTGGGTGAAACAAACTCTCCTTTGTCTATAAAAAGTCTTGCCTTTTGCATTCTCCCCATGGCACATCCAAAATCTCTCTCCCTCCTCCCCTTATGTGTGACATCAGTCATGATCCTACATCTTAACCATTTTGTATATTTTGTTTTCTTCCCATTTCTCCTCTTTTGTCTTTTCTTTTTTTAATTAAGCTTTTTTTTTCCTGTTAATTCCCATACCACCTTTATTTACACATCATTACACATTAAACATCTGATACTGTGACAGCACTATCAAAATTTCCCATCTTCCTTTTAGGAGGGAAACAATACAAGAGAGTGCAAATTAAACTGGAAAATGACTAAATGCAGGCTCAGGTAGGTTCCCCTACTGGCATGCTCAAAAGTACATCTGCCAAGACATTATCATTTCACACCTGGCTTTAAGGTTCTCAAATCACACAGCTTCTTAAAATGATTTACCTTGCTAGCTCTCAGCCACTTATGGAAAGCTGCTTCTTGTTCAAATGTAAAGTCCAAATAAGTATGTTGCATTCTCTCTGTCCAGGACTGCTGTCTGTACACCCCAGGAACTAACTTGTGCTTTTAGAAGTGCCTGTTGAACCACATCATAGTCACCAATCTGAATCAAGTCGAGAGCAACATAAATTTCTTTTGCCTTCCCTGTTAGCGAAACCTATGAGGGTATGAAGGCCAGTCACTCCTCTTTAGGCAAGTTATCATCTCAAACCTCTCAAAGAATGACTCAACCTTTTCAAGATCACATCTTTGCTCCAAAGAAAAACATTTCTATACATCAAAGGTTTCTCACTCTTCCTGACGTCTGAGATCAAAAGCAAGCTTTGCTTTCTCAAAATCTAGTTTATTTTCTCATGCTCCCTCTCTTTCTTTCCTTCCTGTAGCTTATGCTAACCAATATACTCTGCATGAGTTCTGGCCTCTTAGCATCTTCACGGACCACTAACTCCAAACACTCCATGAGTTTCCATAGTTTAGATTTATTCACCTGAGCTAACTATGCATGTGTTACATCAGTTTCAATGAATTCCTCTGGCTCAAACTGTGCCATTTACAGTTCTACTCTTAAGCTTGGTTTACGCTTCTGCGTCGCGGCGACACCGTACCTACGGCGTACACCCTACGCCGTCACTGAGCATTCGTAGTTCTGCGTCGAGGGAACGCATTGTTCCGCAATTCACCCGCTAGGGGGGTGTGGCTGTGTCTTTGTATGGTTTCGGGGGCTCTTGCTGCCGCGAAGAGGAGTTGTAGAGGTGGTCGTACTTGCGTACCTCCTTGATAATTCTTTCTTCGGCTTGGTCCAGTTTTTCTTGTAGCTCTCACCACAGAAACTTTGAAAATGGCGGTGTTGTTGTGCTGCGACCATAGGGCTGCGACTGAACCGAAAATTACGTTCTGAACGGACCAATCAGAGTCCTCGACGTTCACGTCACTACGCGTCGACGCGATGCGTAGTCAGGATTTTTTGGAGGTGCGCGTCAGGCTACGGCGTAGGGTCCGCGTAGGGGTCTGCGTAGGGGTCTGCGTCGACGGCGTAGGTACGGCGTCGCCGCGACGCAGAAGCGCAAACCAAGCTTTACTTGCAACACCAAAAGGGACATATGGTACAAGCAGACAAGAGATTAACAAAGTTACCAAATGGCAACAAAAATGCAAACTAACTGGAATGCACAAAACAGAAATGCATCTGCAAGCCAATTGTCAAATCTCAATCACACCAAGCCAAATCTGAGAATATAACCATCCAGACACAATGGCACAATATGGTAAATGGACTATGTTTATATAGTGCTTTTTTAGTCTTACTGACCACTCAAAGTGCTTTACAGTAAGCCAGCATTCACCCATTCATCATCTGAGCCATCATCTGAGTTGTTAGGGTCACATAAGTCACAGTGTGAATAGGTGTTAAGACACCTGGGGAGGGATCTCATGACTGCATTGTAAGTGGCTGATAAGTGGTGTTGTAGATCACCTCTTCTCTTCAGTGATGGTCGTTCTAGTTTGACAGGGATGGTTTCTTTCACTCATATTTCAAACCATTGGCGTTTCCTGGCCAAAATAGGTACACTATAGTCCTCAAATGAGTGTCCCTTGTACTTTAATTTTGCAGAACTGAAGAGTTGTCATTTTAATGTTTGATCTTGTCTGATTTCTGTTTTTCATACCAACACTGAAACTGCATAGACTGCACACCTGTGGCATCTATTCAAGCCAGTCCACATGCAGACTTTCAATCTGACTCAAAACCATAATAATTATCCTGAGACAAAGGGGGAGACAAAGAATAGAGAAAAGATTGAATAATATTTCATCCTTTTCTTGCCGTTGCTAAGCAGCAGTCATCCAACCATGGCTAGTCTGACAGGCCAGCCACTCCTTGAATACCATCATTGGGGTAAAGATGGAGCCTCAGAGGGAGGTCAGAACTGTCCTCACACTGAAACACACTCATAAATGCACACATACATGCACACAATCACACAGAGCTCTGGGACCTTCCACCTTATGTTGTATACCTCATGCTGCCATTGTGTCTGTTGTGCATTAGATTTAATGCTTTTAAGATATAACCTTGATGTAAGGATTACAATTTGAAAGCACTACATTTTCTGGCTACGGTACACTTTTTTTTTTCCAACTGTCTCCACACTGGAGAGGTTTGAATTCCTTTAAGAATGTAAGTCAGGAGATGGCTAGCCTAGCTTAGCATAAAGACGGAAAGCAGGGGGAAACAGTTAGCCTTGCTCGAATAAAATCCACCAACACCTTTAAAGCTAACTTATTCACACCATGTCAGTTTAAAACGAGGTACAATAACTATTTGTGGTGTCAGGAGAAGCCATGAGCTGGAATGAGACGTTTATTCACCTACTCAGCAGAGCGCAGCTCGCCAGATACAGTCAGTGAGAACAAAATTTGGTTTTGGTTTCTGTACATTCTCTATGATACCAAACCTCTATTGAATTCTCAGCTTTCTTTCCTTATATACCATTAATACAGTGATATGACATATTAAAATGCATCTTCTCTGGGAAGATGATGCATGAAAATAATTTAAATAATTAAACGCATTCTTATTGTATGCACTGTATGCACATACTGCCCATACGCAACACCATACATTTTTCAAGATGATGAGAATATACAGGACATAATATCTCTGTGTTCCATAAAGGTTTTTGTCTTTTCACTGATTCTGTTTGTGATTTTCATTGGCAGAATCTCATCGTGTTGCCAAGAGACCATGAGTGTTCAGTTTAGTGGCATCAGGATAAGATTTCTTTTTGCAAGTAACATTTCTGCTCCAGAAGACCTGAAAACACATAGCCGATTTGGACAGGGAGCACTTGATCGACATCCCCCAAAAGAGCTGGAGAATATGTCTGAGAAGGTTGTCTGGGCTATTAAGGATGGATGAAATAATGGCTGTATGACATTATCGACCCTTAATTTGCATATTATATTTTCAAAATACTCTCTTTATATAACATCTGCAAATGGCAACCATTACAGGTCTAAGGTTAGGGAAATATCACAGTTAGGGTATGAAGACAAGTACATGGTAAGTACATTGTAAGGTGCCACAGTGTCCAAACTGGATGTAATTTGTAGTGACAAGTTGGATCATAGCAACAGTGAAAATGTGAATGAAAATGGAGTTGTTATAACTGAATAAATTGGTGCTTCAGAAGGAGCATGTCAACTCCGGGAAGTATTTATAAGCTGTATACTGACAGCACAACAAGTATTATGGTAATTTCACATATGTTAACTAAAATGCAAGTTTTATGTTAAAAGCCACTTGCATATCTTACAGCTCACTGTTTGTATTCCCAGGCAAGCTGTTCCTGAACACATGACACTGACAAAATCTGCATCTTTAAATTATTCATTCTCTGAGCCAGCTATGTCCATTTAAATAAAAACATGTACCTTTGTATTATTCACATGATCATCAGTATTTACATATTTAATGCATTTGTTTTGGACTTAAAATCGTTTTCTTTTTAAAATATGCTGATTACTCAAATCAGTTTTCTTTAAAGTTCCAGTGTGCCAGATTTAGTGGCATCTAGTGTTTGGGTTTTCCATTCTTGGATACTGTAGAAACACGGTGGTGCAATAAGGCAGATTTCGTTGAAGAGAACCTGCTCCCTCTCTAGATAAAGTCCTCATTCTAAGGTAACGAAAAAATGATTCTTGTTTTCAGGTGACTGTCAGAATCAGAATTAGAATCAGATCAGCTTTGTTAGCCAAGGATGTGTGCACTTACAAGGAATGTGACTCTATCTTAAAGACAATATTTTTTAAAAAAATTCTACACTAATGAAAACATAACTATAAATATTTTGATTCCATTTCTGCCTCCAAAATTATACACTACACCTTTGAATGTTTTTTTTTTTTCCAACTCCTTCAGAGATGTTTGTTAGAATAAACCTGTCCACTGATGGAGGAATTGTAAATTCAGTCGGAATATTCTGGTTAAGATTACTAATTTCATTCATTCCCAGCAGGGTGGCTGGTATTGCTTTCACCTTGCCTGTCTGTATTTGTGTAGTGATACAGTAAAAAAAAAAACTACTACTCTACTCTAAGACTTAAGGTAAGAACTGTGAGATTTATTAATCCAGATTTATTCAATATGCTTAACCATCCTTGCATAGTCAACTCTTAACCTGTGTGTTTTGCTGAAGTATTCCATCATTAAACATGATTCATAAGAACGCAACTAAACTTGTTAAGCAGCATGTTGGATTAGAGAGAGAAGAAGTGAAATAATCTCAAATATTATACTATAATATTTCAAAAAATTGATGAAAAAAATGATTTGTATATTGTATGCATTATGAAAGTACAATGTAGTATGTAAAACTAAAAGCTAAATTCACTGTCCAATCAAACTGGATAAACGTCTCAGTTTACTACAAGATCTAGACTGATAAATCTGAGTAAATTGAGCTTTGGCAATGTTATTAGAAATTGTAACAACAATTTCCATAATTACACAGATGATATCCAGCTTTATATGTCTGTCAGCTCAAATGACTATACTTCTATCAGCAGCTTAATCACATGCATCTCAGACATCAGCTTGGGGATGACTCAGAACTTTTTCATAGTTAAATCAAGACAAAACTGAGATCTTTGTTATTGGAGCAAAAGCTGAGAGAGAGAAACTGTGTGAGCACCTAAATCTACTTGCACTAAACACCAAGGAGCAGGTCAAAAAACTTGGTGTTTCATTGACTTAAGTGTCATTCTATCATTTAAGAAATATTGACAGAGTCAGACCATCTCTCTCCCAGTCAGACATGGAAAAGTTAATCCATGTTTTTATCTCCAGTAGGTTGGACTACTGTAACACTCTTCTGTCTGGTGTATCTAAGAAAGATGTTGGTCAGTTACAGCAGCACGTGTTCTGATGAAAACCGGATAGGAAGCCCACATTAGTTTAATCTTAAAATCTTTACATTGGTTAACTGTCTGTCTCAGAATTCTTTTTAAAATTCTTTCATTGGTTTTCAAATCACTGAATGGCTTTGCTCTCTCTTATCTGTCTGACATGGTTCAGACATATGTGCCTGCTAGGTCGCTGAGATCCTCCAACTCAAACCTCTTAATTCTTCCTGATGCCAGAACTAAACGGAACAGAAAGGCAGTCTTTGTTAATAATGCCCCAAAACTCTGGAACAGCCTCTCTGAAGGTCTTTGGGGTCCTCAATCTGTTGACACCTTTAAATAAAATGTATTTATTTTTGTCTTATCCAATTGTTTTAATTCGACTTTATATTATTCATTTTATTTTTTATTTTCCTTGTTTTTATTGTTTTATCACACGTGTTATTTTTATTATTTGCCTTTATATAAAGCACTCTGAGTTGCATTTCATGCATGAATTGTGTAATAGAAATAAAGATTATTATTATTATTATTATTATTATTATTATTATTATTATTATTATTATTATTATTAAGTGTTATGCAGGACTAGTTGTATGAACCCAAATGAAGAACAGGAAGTAGGTGTAATGATGAATTTATTAACACACAGTATTACTCTACAGGCAGCAGCATAAATTGGCTGGAGGAGAGCAGAGGCTGAGCCGTGACTCATTGGGTTGAGCCTGGTAAGGCAGAGGAACTGGCAAAAGAAACGAGTGAGAGGGCTCAGGGGTGCCAGGAGGAGACTGCTAGTCCAAAGAAGGTTCCAGGTTATGCAGGACTGGTTCAGAGGCAGAAGTTGGACGAGGGAGGCTGCAGGCACAGAGCAACAAGAATTAGCAATGGCTTAATCCAACAAAGAGATCCAAAAGGGAATTAACCGTTGAGCTTAGTCTATGATCTGGGGGCATGTTGGAGTTGAAGCTCAGTATTTAAAGCAATGATTGGCAATGATTAGCAGCTAGCAGCCCACCACCTGCACACCTGATCCCACTCCTGCAGGAAGGAGAAGGGGCAGAAGCCGAGGGTGTGGCACCATAGTCATACAAGTCGACACTAGTTTCCAGTGCAATCAAATTGTAGATTGTGCTGTATACTTAAGTATATATATACCATAGTACACTGAATATGAGACACACAGGAAAAGACTGTGTAGGCCAGAATCACATTTCTCATCATGTCATATAGTGACGGGGAATGTGACCGCAAGCAGGCAGGAGTTCTGCAGATGATTTTATGAAATTCTAATTGTAGAACATTAATTACTTTTTACAAATCTAAGTTCTTACAAACGTAATTCTTTAATTTGTAAATGAGAATACACTGGAGCTAGCAGCTGCTGATGCAGTGTAAAACAGCAGAGCCCTTAAACACTATGCGGCTGTGTTTACCTGCGCTGGTGTGGGTGAGAGTGCAGTGCACAGCAGAAAGTTTTGATGTGATATTTGTTACTGAAAGCGTGAAAGATGAGCTCGGCACAGCCGGTGCACTCTGTATTGATTAAGCTCAGTTTGATTGCAGTATACATAAGTTTTAATTAATCGTTGGGGTAATCAAAATGGCAGCGATATTCCAGGCTCACAGCCGACTTTTGGGACCATTCTGAAGTGTTATTGATTAACAGCCATTGCCTTTTTTCCTCTAAAAAGCTGCTCTTGCCAACGAAGGCTGAGAGATTGACCTTTCAGTCTAGTACACACCCAAACAAATCATCCTTTCCCTTTTTATCTGTAACATGGAGACACCCCCCCTGCACACACACACACACACACACACACACACAAACACAGCCATACTTTGTCAAGCTCACTTTTCCCCTCACTAACAGACATGCAAAACAAATCTGCTGCATTCTCCATTTGTGCAGCTATCTCCAAAACATTATTTAGGAACAACATATTTGTTGTGTTAAACCAGGATCATGTGGTTATTGTAAGACACGATGTTTTTTTATGAAATGCAAATGAGGCTTGTTTTACAATAAAAAGTTTTAGATTAGATTAGATTCAACTTTATTGTCATTGTCAGAGTGCAGCACAGAGACAACGAAATGCAGTGAGAAGTGCTGTTATCTTTCATATCAATTGTGCTTGTTTATTTATTTACTTTTGTTTTTCATGAAAAACAACTTAGTCCATGATTTGAAAAAAGAAGAGCATTCGTGGATTGAAAGAATTTATGAACATGAAATGTTCAGTTAACTTAGTGCGAACAATGTTATTATTACTGAAAGGAATGATGGTCAAACTACCAAAATAAGACCCAAGGTACAAATACTTCTTATTGTGTGTTTTAGCCTTATTGGATTTGCTCTGAGCACAGCAAGTCCACTGAACTTGACAATTTAGTGTTCAGTGAACTGGCTGTGCTGAGGAATTTACCTCAGTGCTGTCAAAGCTGTCTGGAAGAGTCATCTTCGTAATTAAAATTTTTTGTAATTACATGCCAGTTAAATAAATAGTGACAACTGCAAAGTAGTTTACAGTTGTAATGAAGTTGAAATGGAAGTCAAAGATTTAAAACACCTCCAACTGTTGTCAGGATGGCTGAATGGTCTAAGGCGTCAGGTATATCCTTCCATTATGATGAAGCTGCCGGTCTCCATATGGAGACGTGGGTTCAAATCCCACTTCTGACCAGTACTTTCCCTAGTTTCCCCTGCAGGAGATTAATAAAGTGTTATCTTAACATGACTCCTCAGTTCAGTTGTTTATGGTGTAGCTGTAACAGATTTAGAATATAATGGACAAGCATGATTCAAGGAAATAAGGTTACAATATTTCTCTATCATCCATCAAAACATTTTATGGAAGTACCCAGAAATAACATTCCAATTATTCCTCACCTGCTTCACCCTCTTGGGAGTGTATTAATGTATTGTGGAAACTAGGAAATTGACTGTGTAAGTCAAAAATAGCAATATTAACCTAATACTGAAATGTGGGGTGTTTGCCATCAAATATGAGAAGTCTTCTCATTCATGTGGCATAATGATGTGCTCAAATTAGTATTTGCCTTAAATAATTAATTTACAAACTTAATGGTTCTTACCCCATTTTAACCATTGTATTATCAGATTGACAAGTAGATCACATAAATAGATGATTATTACCTCCAAAGTGATTCATTTACACTCCTACATTTGCACTCAAGTTCATATTTCTTAAATGCATTTGAATGGATATATGAGATATCTCAAGTGATACGAGATTCAGAGATTAACTTCATTCATTAATGTGACAAGGGAAGGAACAAAAGCAGTCAGATGAGCAGACAAACAAACCCCCAAGTGAGGCAAACTTTCAGGTGCGCTCACTTTAAATTTGACCAGCAGATAAAGTGGTTTTGTTTTGAAACAAACCATTAGCTTTAGTGCTAATGTTGAAAATGAGCAATGCCAACAATGATTTCCTCATGCCTTCTTCTGGCTGTGGAAAAAAAAACTGTCTGTGTCATTTTTCTTGTGCAATAAAGAATTCTTAGTGACACATTAGGCATGTTCACAGTTTTTTGTTAGTGGTTTAGATCATCCAGACAAGCTGTTGACTTGTTTCAAACCTGTCTGATCTGCTCATCTTGAGCCATCATCTCTGTTCTACAGATGAAATAATAATTCGCTATAGAGTTTTAAGAGAAACATTTACACATCTTTTACTGATGCATTTGATAAATTGTGTTTTCATTTCATTTAAAGTTTCAAGTTATCATTTCTGTTTCATCCTTTCATTGTGGAAACTAGATACGTATTTAATTGTGGTCAGAAAGTGTTGTTTGTAGGTCAAGCAAAGTATTTTTATGAAAGTTGAGAAGAAATTGGCAGATGCGCCCTGCCAAGTACTGTCTGGATGTGTGAAGCGTTTGTCTGTGTGTAACCACATGGCAGCTAAACAAACACAAACACAGGGGGCAAACTGCTGCACCACATATCTGCTATCAAATATTCACATGAACTAACTGAGGGAAGTACCTGTGCTGGAACACATTTCCTGTGACACCAGTTTTCGTCTCAGCGCTGTTTATCAGGAGGTGAGATAAAGGGGGAGGCGATGGGTGGGGAGGGACACTGTTGTGTTGATGACAGAGGAAAACAAACGTATTTCCCAGCCCATACTGGCTGCCACACTCTGATTGCTGCTTTATGTATGATTGAATTATTCTGCATTTAATGAAATGCTCAGGGAAATATTCCATCGTTATGAATCCACATGCCTCCCTAGTACAAATGTAAAATGACATAATATTATCATCACCACCACCACCACCACCATTAAATTAATATCATATTATCTTAATGTTAAGGGCAAGCTAAGATGGAGTCAAGCCTAATGCAGTAAGGATAAATATGCCACAAGCGGGAATAAGAAAAATGCATAGGGTTGCATAAGCCTCTGACTGATTCCTGAGAGAATTATTAAAAATAAATAAATAAATAAGGAAGTAGAGGCAGTGATATCCAGACTAGTAGCTCCTGTGTGGGTCTGGCTGTTGGATCCTACACTTCTATTAATGCAACTTCACAGTGTCTTTTCACAAGATACCTTCCTGCCTGGTAAATGCCCACATCTGTAAGCTCTCTCTATATAAGCAAGCTTTTCTGTGCTGATGACATCACTATGATATATCAGGGTTATTTTTCTCAGACTTGACTTCAGAGGCTGAGTTGTACTGCCTATGACTGGTAAGATGATCTGGATGTGTAAACCTGTAGTTGTTAAGTTTGGAGACTTAAAGGAGCAGGTCTGTATGAGGCTGCACTGACCCATGTGGTTTTTAAAAGTTTGCATTGGCACCAGAGCTAAGATTTACAAGTGATTAGTAAAATGTGTAATGCAAGTAGATGGTCCACTTAACTTAAAACAGTACAATGAAATTATTACAGTCCTGTTTAATCTACTAAATATTTTTGCTCCACTAGCAGCAATGATGGCTGATCATTTTGGCATTGAGAAAGATATTGCAAGTAGGCTCCTGATTGAACAATACATTTGCTTGGATTTTCATGTTCTCAAAAGGATGACTGCAAATGATTTTGCTGAGAATATCCATGATCCCTAGACAATAAGTTTTGTATGTTGTTTTTGGTGACTTATTCTCTTGTGTCCTCATCATCAGGCAAAAAGGTTCCACTTATGCACAAAAGCTGCAATTTAAAGATTCAGTTACATTAAGGAAATGAGCATTTATGGTTGTCAGAAAAGCCTCTGCTGTTTGAAAGAGCTCTCATAGAACCTGATCAGCAACCAGGATTGTGCTGAGATGACTAAATAGCACATACAGGAGGAGGGAGGGTTGGCTTGAGTGCATCAGCAGAGTAATAATGTCATACTCATATAGAGGTGTACTTTCAATAGTAGTAACTCTTTGACTTTCTTCGAGTGCCATTCTTAGCTTCACTTCTGGAAAGGCTGCAAGAATAGCAAAGTATTCAGTATACTGTACGTGTATTATCAAACATTACAGCCTTGAGGGGACTTAGAGTTTGGCATTTGAAGTATCTATCATGCTTACCAATCCTTTAATAGAACAGAGTCTTACTAGACTTATCTGTTTATCTGTTTCCCTCTCCAGTAATGTTATTGACAGCTAATTACTGCTGCCTTTAGAACTAGTCATTAACTGAAAGGTGTTTTCTGATAAATGGTCCTCCTTAAATAAGATACACACACACACCTCTAATATTTCTGTATTATCTCCCAGTGCTTTTATGTCAGCTTTCCTGACAGCAGGCTTCAATGGAGGCCCCTCTCCCTCTTTTATAGCCCATATTTTTCCCCTGACTTCCCACCGTGCTCTCTCAGATGGCAGGGGAAGCTGTCAGCTTCAAAACACCCAGTCTGACCTGAAAACTCTAAAGCATCCCTTTCATACAGCAGTGTCCCTGCTCTAGCCTCTCAGTTCCACCCATCACCACCACCAGCTCCACCATGCCCCCAATGCCTGTCCTTCTTTTTGTTCCTGATTAGAATCATCAGCTGTCTGTGAAGTTCAAAGTTAAAGCAAACAAAATAGCTTCCTAACTTTTTATTTATTTATTTTATTTTATTAGAAACAAAACCTCTCAAAATAATCATGAATGCAAACCTTGGGTACACTCTCTGCTTCTTCCTCAGACTTGATGTACAAAGTGGGGAGAAATACAGGTTATAATACAAACAATAAATACATAATGAGGACAAGATGTTTGAAGTACCCTCTTCAGATCTGGGAGCTTACTGCTTAATGCATTCCTGGGTCTAGGTGTCTGCTGATGGTGTTGCTTCCCCCCTCTCTTTGCCGTACCTCATTTCTCCCCCAGAGCTGTCAGATTTACTTCCAATTAACGTATATCTGTTCTAGTCCAACGACTCAACACAAGCACTGCTGCTGCTGCCGCTGCCGCTGCTGCTCCCAGCTCACAGCTCCTCAAACTTTCTGCTGTTGCTATGGCGTCTGTCTTCTTCCTGTGAGGGGCTGATTGCCTGAATGTTGTTTAGCTCTCTACTGGCAAATTAAGTCTCCCTCTTTTCCAATATGGGAAAGGTAAACAGCGCACATTCAAATATTCAGAGTTGGTTGCAGTGCTTAGTTTCTAAGTTTATTCAATGTTGTGATTCACTGCGGAGGTGCATATGCACGTATCTAAATTTATACACAATCAGCATTTTAATATGCACATTGTTTATGTAACACTTTATTACTTTTCAAACTATACCAATAAATCAAAATCAGAAAGCTACAGTACAATACCATTGGTCATTGTACACAGATGTACTTGTGGCCTTAATATTACAGGTGCACTCGATCCTCAGTAGCACAACTTGTAATTGTTTGCAGAACAAAGAAATGTCACATTTCAGTTCAAATTTTTATGAAGAAAGTCAATCATTGACTTTTTTTTTTTTTTTTTTTTTTTTACAATGCTGTGAGCAACCACAATCTGTTCACAAGTTCATGGTTGCTTTTTGTGCTTGTTCCACTTGTCCCTTGTAGAAACTTCTATATGGGAGAATCCATACTTTGTTTTCTCTACACATATATACCACTCGATTTCAAGATGGCACCGCACAAGTGGCAGCTAGTCACAGCAGTTCCTGGACTGCCCTCTGGACAACATCGGGGATGTGGGTGAGAGCAGGATGTTAGCCAAGCTGACATCGATCATGGACAATCCATCCCAGCCCCTGCATGAGGCGGTGGGGGGGCTTAAGCAGCTCCTTCAGTAGCAGACTGCTGCATCCACTCTGTAAGAAGGAACGCTACTGCAGGTCCTTCATCCCAACAGCTGTCAGACTGTTTAACTCCAACATCATGTAATGTAGCACTGTGTTGATGTTTTTTTCCCCAGTTCTGTATCATAAACCCACTATTATTTTCTTTTTTGCACTGCTGTTATATATATGCTTACACCATCATTACATCTTGTGCAATTTTGAATTTGTTGTATTTTTTTTTTTTCAACTGTGCAATAACACTATTTAGTTTCCATATTGGCAACAGTATTCATGGAAACTGTACATATTCTATATGTACATGGACTTGTGCTATTCAAATTTCTTTTTATGCAGCACTGTTTCTGCAATTGCAATTTCAGCATAGGGAATTGACAGTTTTCTCTTAAGAATATTGGCAATAGTAATTTTATGGGCAGTAGTAGTTCTTAAGGCAGTCAGTATTTTTATAATCTGTATGTACATGGTTGATTTTTTATTCTGTATCCTGTATACTCTTTATCTTGATCCTTCTGTGCCACAGTTTTTGTTGTTTTTGCTTATTTAATACTTGCTGGCTGTAACGACTTAATTTCCGGTGTGGGATCAATTAACTCTTACCTTATTTAATATTGCTTTCCAAAAATGTTTTGATGAAAACTTCTGCCTGGACTGTGTTTACTTTCAATGTTATACAACTTTCATTTCCTCTGATTGATTGATTGGTTGATTGATTGACTGATTGATCGATCAATCTGAGTACCTAGCATTCCACGATACAAAGCAGACAGAAAGAACATGGTGTCTCAGGCAGTTGAACTTGAATAGATTAAAATTGATGACCATTACATAAATCTATTGCATTCTTAAACCGTTATGTTATGTTTAGGAACATGGGGAATATCAGTACAAGAAAATCTTAAAAGTGGAATTTGCAGTGGGGAAATGTGTTTCCAGCCAGTGGGTCTCACCAAATCGTATATTTGGCTAGAAAATGTGTGTCGTGCCTCGGCTCTGTAATAGATATCACAAAGATCAAAGCGTCCATTATTGCCATGGCTAGGGGAACGTTAGGGTCATTGGATGGTCAGAGCAGTTGCTGTGGGCATCTAATGTTGCCACAGGTGGGTTAACATTAGAGTCAATTAAAAACTGGTGCGTCACTACACAGACACCGAAGGGTACCTTTTGTGTGTCCATTGAGATGCTGGTGGCTTTCACAAAATGTCAGTATTGTACGACCTGGGAATGAGAACAGATTGGAGACACAGCTCTGTTAAGGGTCTTTACAGCAACATGACATGAAACAGCAAGACAGATGGCATATATGCTGCCACAGTCATTGAGAAAGAAGCAGAAGCAAGCCAAAAAGGATTTGCAATTGTACATTGTGAAATCTGGCCAACAGCCTGCTGTCATAAAAAGAGAACTGCACATGAACTTCAGTTTGGAGCATTTAAAACACACAAACATCTCTCTCTCTCTCTCTCTCTCTCTCTCTCTCTCTCTCTCTCTCTCTCTCTCTCTCTCTCTCTCTCTCTCTCTCTCTCTCTCTCTCTCTCTCTCTCTCTCTGTCTTCAGTGCTCCAGGGAGAGTCCAACTTGCGTAGTTAGAAATGTTAATTTGGACCACAGAGAAATTTTAGCGTGTGTCCAGTCATGGTGCCAACACATTGGATGTGGGGGACTGGCAAGAAAGATAATTTAATCAACAGTCTGGACTTGATTTTTAGAAAGAGCCTGGATGTTTTTTCTCTCTTTAAATTTAACAGTGAATCTGAGTTTTCTGCTGGTCATGTCTCAAGTTAAAGTCAAAGCAAGTTAAAGTCAAATCAGCTTTAGTTATATTCTTTTACCAGTTAAATTAAGTTCTGTTAAGTATGGATCAAAGCTAAAAGCAGTGATCGATTTTTTTTAGGTTTTTTTGTTTGTTTGTTTGTTTTTGTTTTGGTATCACATTCTAAGCCACACCTTATAAAGGGTTTATAAGTCCAGTTTTAAAGAATGTTTTATCACTGATAATAAATCATTTACTAATGCTTTATAGATTAGCTACATTAATTAAAAATATATAGTATATACATAGTTACATGTTTGTGTTTGAAAGTTAATGGTTGGTTAATGGCTGGTAAGACGTTCATTAATACTCAAGACTTTGTAACTTTCTAATAAGCCATCAAATCTGCTGTGGTGAATGGTGAATGAGTAGTTATTAAAAGTGGTCTTCCTGATGAACTCATTCCTATTAAAGGCTTATAACTAAACTTTACCACTATCATCAGTCCAAAGTTGTACCTCAACCAACTTCTTTTTGAAGGGGATTTTGGTTACTACTGGATTAATATGGCTGTGGATATTTATGATCCCCAACGGATGAATCCAAATGTTTTCAGGGCCTCCTCCTGACTTTTCCTTCAAGGCAAATGTCCACATACAGATGCAAAACATGTACACAGCATATTTTTGCTTTCCAGAGGATTGCTCATGACAGCTCCATGAGCTTCTCTAGAGCAATCAGTTTTCTCATCTAACATATAAAATAGCTATTTCATGGTGAGTACGTATCATTAGGAATTTCATCAGTATAATGTTTGTTCCATCCAGCAAGTTATTATTGTGGGGGATTATGGACTTTACAGATTGGTAGGGATTCTGGCAGGGTTCAAAATTTTTGGCCTTCTTGCAAAACCATTCCGTTTACCACGTATTAAAAGTGAACACTGTTGTTATACAGCCAAAGTTCCCAACACCGTCAGTGTTTTCCTTGAAGATATACTCTTGGGAAACTGAGTACTGATCAAAATCCACAGTAATGATGAAATCCTCTAGGAATAGCAGGAAGAAGGCTTTGTTTACAGTAGATGTATCATTTATGTATGTGCTTTCAGAATATGAATATCATTAAATCTGAGTGTGCCTAAAAAGAGATATATGCAGTTTAAGATTTGCTCAGATTATATCTGATGTTTTTTTTTTTTTAATTTCATCTGTCACTGCTGAGTGGGAAGACTTTTATGAAGTCTGTGGATTATGTTACTTTTGAATTAAAATCATGATTCTTTCATATTGACTGTACCCAGAATAAATACAAATCATAAACCCTGCACTTGGAAGGAAGGAGGATGGATTGTCAGGCAGTGGCTGTATAATCACTGCTCGTAACTGTGGCTCTGTGGAGACAAAGGAGTCTTTCCAATCTCCTCTAAACTAATACATCATTCATTTCAAATGCAAGAGCTTCATTTCATGACTCTCCTAATATTCCTTTCGGCACTCATTCTCTATCTCCCACATTAAAAAGGGGAAATGATTTGAATTAATCAATTAAAATTCTAAAATGATAAATTTGATTTTCCTTGCTTATCATAATTAAACATCCCCCTTGTCAATACTGTCCGGCGCTCACATTGTGTGAGTCATTTAGTGACGTTTGGAATTGTTATTGAACCAAAATTAATCTTGTGAGACTCCAGTGGATGGATCAGGCTTTGTGTAATGTACTCTGAAGGCATTTAATCCTGTTTAATGTAAGTCTCCATCTCTTCTGTGAGGGAGTGTTGTCAGAAAGAACAAAAAGGAGTTAAACAGAGGACAGAATGGAAGAATGCAAAACACCCAGAGCATATTAATATTTTTACCTGTGATGTTTCATTCATCTCACACTGAAACAAAACTTGATCACTGATGTGCAGGATCACAGTCAAATAACTTGAATACTAATAACGCCACACTTTCTAATGAGCATCTTGATATCAATGATTTTTCCATGTCTGAGAGTTTGATGTCTGAAGTCAACCAGAGAAATATAAAATTAAAGATCAAAAGGTTGTTGCGTTTTTTTCTTTTCTTTTTTCTTTTCTTTTTTCTTTTCTTTCTTTCTTTTTTTTTTTTTTTAGTTTTTTTAGTTGTGATTTAATAGGATTAGTGTACAACTTCACAATTACTGATGAAAACACTGAGGTTACACACTCTGTCCTTTCTGTAAGTCTCAATTTTAAATAATAAATGGTATAATACAGTTAAAATATCAATAGAAATTTTAAAATAATAGGGGAATAGAAAAAAACTGCTTAAAAATGAACAAAACAACCAGTAAGCATGAGAATACAAATTAAATAAAGAGCTGCCATGGGGGTCCGGTGCAGTGTGAATCGGGCAGCAGTCCAAGGCGAGGGCCTTGGCGGTGCGATCCCTGGACACAGAAGCTAGCTTCTGGAACATGGAATGTCACCTCTCTGATCTGGAAGGGTGTGATTGGGAGGAACAGCCTGCCCGATCTGATCCCAAGCAGTGTTCATTTGATGGACTTTTGTGCGAGTCGCAGTTTGTCAATAACTAACGCCATGTTCAAATATAAGGATGTCCATCAGTGCATTTGGCACCAGGACAACCTAGGTCATAGGTCAATGATCAACTTTATAGTCGTATCGTTTGACCTGCAGCCACATGTTTTGGGCCCTTGGGTGAAGAGAGGAGCAGAGCTGTCAACTCAGATCAGATAGCAGGGGAAGACGCCGCACAAACCAGTTAGGTCTAAATGAGAAGTGAGGGACTCCCACCTCCAGCAGAACTTTGACCGCGTTCAGTGGGTGGTAGGGGACATTGAGTCCGAATGGGTCTTGTTCTACTCCGCCATTGTTGGGCCGGATGTCGCAAGCTACAGCCGCAAGGTTGCTGGGGCTAGTCGAGGCCGTAACCCCTGAATCCGGTGATGGACAACAGGGGTGAAGCTGAAGACGGGTTTGGTTGACCTGTGGGTCTCCAGAGGCAACAGACTGCTACCGAGTCGGACGTGGGAGGAGTTGATTGAGGCCATGACACAAGACTAACAATTGGCTCCAAAGAGGTTCTGGAAAACCGTCCGACGCCTCAGGGGGGAAGTGGCAACTTGCTCACACTGTTTCCAGTGGAGGCTGGAAACTGTTCCTTCCTACCCTCCCTTCTCAAGGTAGGGTAGGAAGGAACAGCAGGTCGATAGGCAGATTGGCGCTGCGGCTGCAGTGATGCAGGCACCCAAACAGTCAGTTGTGGTGAAGAGGGAGCTAAGCTGGAAGGCGAAGCTCTCAATTTACTGGTGAGGATGCCTCCTGAATGTCTCCCCAGGGAGGTTTTCTGGGTATGTCCATCAAAGAGGAGACCTCAGGGCCAACCCAAGACATGCTGGAGGAATAATGTCTCTCAGCTGGCCTCAGAACGCCTCGGGATCCCTCAGCAGAAGCTGGTGAAGCGTGCTGAGGCAGCTGCCCCCGCGACCCGGACCTGGATAAGCGGAAAACAACAAGTTCAAGTACCGGGTTAATTAGGCCTAAATAAATGAATTTTTGTTGTGATTTTTATTAACATGGCTTGTCATTTTTTTTTGCCAATTTTCACCAAAAATACTCAGACATTTTGTGAAAGGTGATAATTTGAACTGATTTTCATTTAATCTGAATGAAAACTATTTCAAACTGATCTGCTTTTCATGTACATCCAAAAGCCATATGTTTACTCCTGCACAGAGAGACTGATGACCCAGGTAAAAAAATATAAGAAATATGAGCCCTACCTAATAGACAAGGCAGTCTTGGTACATCTCAACTATCAGTCAGACTCTCCATAATTAATACAGCAGCATACCTTGGCTGTGGTAACTCTACCTGCCAACATAGAAATGTTAATGTGCATGCAAATGAATTTTAATGAGTTGCACATGTAAATGCTTGAGTGTGTTGGGAGACTGCGATGCTTGTTGCCATGGTTTCAGGTGTGACAGCATGGTGATTTGGAGGTAGTGGGTGTGAATGAAGCCTTGGCTGGAGTCTGGCATCACAGGAAGGTGCTTGGCATTTGAAAGGTAGGAATAATTCAGGCTACAAGATTCAAGATTGGAAATCTAAAAGACTGAATTTAACAGTCCGGTATGGTGTCAAAACTGGCCCGCTAAGTACTGAGAAGTGTTGTTTGACGAGTTATTCCTTTTTTTTTTTTTTTTTTTCATTTTGTAAATGAGTGAAAAGGGGTATACAATCTTACTTTTGCTATATACAGTACATTATATTACTGTCTTCTGGCACTAAATAAACAGAAGAGAAATAATTAAGTTAAACAAAGACAAAACTGAAACCCTACTATTCTGCCATAAAAGAAACAGAGAAATGCTGTTTATAATCTGGGGAAATTAACTCCCTAGATTAAATTTAAGGTTACAAATCTTGATCTAAGCATCAAGTCCCACATCAACAAGGTGATGAAAACTTGATTTTTCCATCTTAGCAGCATAGCCAAAGTATGACCATTTATAATTTAAAAATGCTGAAAAGTGATTCATGCCTTTATCTCAAGCCAACTCGATAACGGTTACACACTATTTACCGGCCTCCCGAAAACACCAACACTTCAGCTCATTCAAAACTCTGCAGCTCAGCTATTAACCAGAACCAAGAGAGAAAAAAATAAATAAATAAAATATATATGTATATATTACAGACACATGCATGCACAGGACTAATTAATAGTGTCAGACAGTCTGCACTCCAAGCAGTTTGGGGTTCAGTGCCTTGCTCAAGGGCATTTTGGCAGTTTCCAGGATGTGAACTGGTGTCTTTCCCTGTACACTGAGCTGCAATTCCAAACAGGCAGGGTTATGCCCTTTGAGCCATTGAATACATCTCATTTAATTTTTCTAATTTTAGTTACAATAAAAGTGCTTGTAAGAATGGGAAAGTGCAGGCAATTTAAATTATTTGATTAATGAAAAGTACTTCTGTTGAAAATAGAAAGTAGTAGCAGCAGAGCAGTTGGTATGATATGACAGTATTTTTGCACTGGTAGAATAAATGCAGTGAGAATGACATCATCCCAAATGTCTTCAGTCAACATGTAAACGTGGAAGAAGTTTTGAATTTGCCTTAACTTCCCATTAACATATGCACAGATCAGAAAGCAGGAAGGCTTCTAAAAAGGTTACATATAGGAAATTAAAAATGAAAGCCTGCTTCTAATACACCTGTTCCAAAGAAAGACTTGGTTATCTTTGCAGCCAGTATAGAGAATTTATTTTACGCTAATTACATTTGTTTGTTTTTTTGTTTGTTTGTTTAGCCTTAGTCAACATCAACAGTATTCCAACATTTTCACATGTTGGACTGTCTTCTGAGTATATCTGATTTTCAAAAATAATATTAATATTATTTTTTCTTTCTGTCCCTTTAAAATGAATATTTCACAGTGTTAATCCCACCTTCAACTTACTGTTGTTCTGGCTAAAAAGATATAAAAGTAAAAAAAAAAAAAAAATCATGTGTCAATATCATTTGTAAGATAATGTGATTTGATTTTTATTTTATTTTATTTCATTGTGGAGTCTTTCATTTCCAAATGTGGGTGTCAGGTGATTGACAGCGAGCCGAGAGGAACATAATGCTGCTCTGGTTTGAAAACACTCAACTTGAACACAGTGAAACAATGAAAAAATGCAAGTTTTGACCAAACTGAATGAAGGGTTCATGGTTATGGGATAGATTATCAAGATTTATGAAACTGTGTTTCCATATGTGGAGGAATAAGTGGCTGTTAGAGGAAACTAAAAAAAATAAATCTTGACAGAGGATTTCTGACTGCTGGATTTAACCATAAAATCTCTTCTGAAGAGACACCTGAGAACAAATGACATATATACAACATTACATATGCATTTATATATAAAGGTAACCTCTCCTGTCACGTGGTATTAAAGCTGTGGTTTTAACCACTGCCAGTGACCCTTAACTGCAATTGATTGTGTTTCAGTTGTAATATTTACTCCCAGTTTACTGTTGATAAACAAAGTTAATGTAATTTAGAATAAACTGTGCAACAATAGTCTGTAGAAGTAATTGAATACACTTACTCAAGTATTGCACTGATGTAAGATTTCGTGACCCTTGTACTCCACTTAAAAGTATTTCTATTTTAAGTAATTTACTTCTGCTCTGCTACATTTCAGATGACGCTTTTCATTATGCTACATTTATGACAGCAGGAGATATGAGTTTCATTTAAGATTAAGATGATTACAAGACCATCACAAGTTTCTAAAATGCAATTCATTGTCATAAGTTTAAACTTATAACTTTAAAACGGTATTTGGGTAATTAACATAATGTGGGTAAATAACATGATAACATAATTTAATGGTCTGAAAGGGTTTTTCCTATTGACTGATAACTGATCATAGAGCTTGGTGGCACAGCAAGAAGGTCCCGGGTTCGAATCTCGCTGCGGGCACCGGGTGTGTCCTCCACCATGCTTTGGTGCCTGCTGCTCGAGGAGGGCCTTTCTGTGTGGAGTTTGCATGTTCTCCCCGTGTTCACCTGGGGTATCCTCCGTAAAAATATACCCCCACTAAAAACATGCAAGAAGATCACAACCTGACCAATGGTGACACAGAAGAATGGGTCCCCGGGCGCCGGTCTGGCTGCCCACCGCTCCTGGTCTGCCGCGGAGGAGGGACGACCAGGATGGGTCAAAGGCGGAAGTCAAATTTCACCTCCGTGTGCTGTGTGCATGTGTGTGTGACAATAAAGGGGAATGTCTCCCCCCGATTCTTCTTCTTTCTTTTTGTTATGGAAGTACTGATTTAAAAAAACTTCTGATACGTCGGCACCTCCTCTGCACTTTAGGTAGACTCTAATACTACTTAATTCAAAATACTGTGTGGAATTTTTGACCACTAGCAGCACTATGGAGCAATGTTTTTACAAGTGGGTTCCCATTTTGTTAGAATTATGCATGGCATACAAGGCTACACATGCAATGAATAGCAGCATTTGGGTGAGGTGATACACACTCCTGATGCAACTGTCACAGTATTTCTCTCTCTCTCTCTCTGTCTGTTTCTAGACCCAACTGGTCAAGGTAGATGTGGTCACTCACCCAGACTAACAGGTTTCTCCCTGTTAAAACAAAGTTTTTCCTTGCTGCCATCATCAAGCACTTCCTCACATCGGAGTCGTTGGGTATCTGTCCATTAAAGAGTATAGTATAGACCTGCTCTATATGGAAAATGTCATGAGACAACTTTTGTTGTGATGTGGTAACATAAAAGATCAAATTGACTTGATAGCTGAAGGCTCTGGTTCCCATACTAATTGCTGGTAAGACAGTGTTCTAATGGGATCAGAAGAATTTAAAATTCTGTTCTGGGCTTTACAAGGAGTCAGGGCAGAGTGGCCAACATTAGAGAAATGTGATGTCTTTCCCTAGTTTTTGTCAGTACAGGTGCCAGAACATTCTGGGTTTTGAGAGTCTTTATTGGGAGACTTATTGGGGCAGCCTGATAATAAGGAATTGTTGTAATCCGGCCTGGGAGTAAAAAATGCTTATACTAGTTGTCATACACAGTGAGCTTGCAGCACTATCAACAAGATGATCAATTTGGGAGGGACTGTAGTTAGCACAGAAGTTTTATGTCATGTTGAGACATTGTATTAAATTAATTGCTGCTGGAATTACTTCTTCCAACAAGGCTTTTGAGGTTTACAAGAAAATGTTATAGGGAAAGATAATGGTTTAAGTGAAATTGCATATTTGGTTACAGTTAAGAAACCTTCATCATAATGGGTAAAGGGCTGCTGCAGATATGAAGCCAACTACATAACTGCAATAATTAACAAAGGGGCAATGCTAGTTTAATGAACCTCCTGGACTGAACTGTCACCATCTCTATGTGTATGTGCATTATTCCTACCCAGTTTAACATTAACAACAACAACAACTGGTTGCTCAGCATCCTGATATATTTGCATGCCTTTTTATATTGCTACTACTTCCATCACTCATCTCTTCCACAGCTTTGATCTGACTTTTACGATTTACATCAATACAAACACAACTTGTAATGGAATGCATTCCTCCTTTCTTGTTATGATCATTCTCTCCAGTGTAATTATTTCATCCAGTTATCACAGCAGTGAAGACCAACTCCTATTATGAGCCTCATTGATCTGCAGAGGAGACAATATGCAGTAGATTGCAGATGGCATGTACAGTCTATTCAAATAAAGTCACTGCTACTCTGCGGCAAACACAACAGTCAGCACAGTCAGGTAACATTTGTACAACAGCAGCTGTTACGCCCTGTAACAGTGAACTATTTTCCCATCCTATTTTTGATGCATTGTATCAAACAGTAATTAAGAGTTTATTTCTCATGCTATAGAAAGGTTCATGTTGGTCTAGAACACTTCCTCTGCCCTCCATTTTCAATTTTTAGTTCAATAAAAGTTTTTTTTTTTTCTTTTTGTGATCAAAATTTTATTGAGCAATTGCACATCAAATTACAAAAATACAAAAGTGAGTGGGTAAGAAAAGTGTGAGGTTGTCCATTTATCACAAAAGCAAGCGTCCAGATTCAAAGTAAAATACAGCACAACTTGAAAACTTAAACAAAGCAATGACCCCTACCCACCTAATCCACCCAAACCTCAATCCAACAAAATTAACACGAACAATAACATGTAATAGGGAATAAAATAAAATAAACATAAAAATGAAAAAGTACCCTCATGTATGCCTGTCTGTATGCAAGGGGGGGGGGGGGGGGGGGGGGGTTACAAAAGGAGCACAAGGGAGAGTCTAACAGTTTCATGTAGAAAAGTTTGCGAGGAGTTAAATAAGTTATATGTCTATGTATGAAGTTATAATGTATCCGCTGGCGGTCAGGGTTACGTGATGCCTCCTTTATACTATCCCATACCTCCTCCCAGTCAAACTCTGGATCCAGAGCAGGATAATCTTGTCTCCACAATCCATCTAAAAGCAAATCAGGGTATGAGGATTCTAGAATAAACTTGTAAAACATAGATATCTTATTTTGTACCGAGATCAATTTGCCCCGGGGATGAATGAATAATGGTTGCTCCCAAGGCACTCCATATGCTTTCATGGCTGATCTGATCTGTAAGTAAAAAAAGAAAGAGGAACCTGGTAGATTGAATTGAAACTAAGGGACCAAAACATAACATGGTTTGTTTGTCAGAGACATTAGAAAAGAGGACATCTTCAACAATCCATGGTTGTACCATTTTTTCCTCCAACCTGCGCCGGCAACACCAGCGTGTCAGGATCACGCCATGTAACAATAGGGCGGAGCACAAATGACCAAAAGTAATATTTAAAATTAGGTACTGCTAGGCCACCACCTCCTCTACTGCTCTGTAACGTGGATAATATAAGTCTGGGACGTTTTTTGTTCCAGATAAATTGGGAAGTGTCAAAGTGTAGCTCCTTCCAATAATCTGTAGGAGGGCAAAGTGGGATCATTGAGCTGATAAATTAATTCTTGGTAAAATACTCATCTTAACAATAGCAATCTGGGCCTGTAGTGAGGCAGGCAGGATAGCCCACCTTTCCATAACATTTTTTACAGTTTTATGCATTTCCAAAACATTATGAGTTGTAATACGATGCAGAGAAGGAAAAATCTTAATTCCAGAATACTGAAAGTGCTGGACAACAGGGATGTTAGCGGGGAAAGGCAGTGTTTTTGCAGAGTCATTCAGCGGAAGAAGAGCAGGTTTGGACCAATTGATCCGAAATCCAGAGTAAGAGCCAAACTCCTCACTAACTGACAATAGATTGGGTATTGACTGAATTGGATTTCCATAAAGACTAAGACATCATCAGCAAAAAGAGCTACTTTATGTTCTGTGTCTAAAATAGAGATGGGGCGTTTATGCGGTACGCTTAAACCGCCAGCATTCCATACTAAAATAGATAGAGCACCCATTATTGTATTGACCGAATCTCAAAAAGATAGCAGGGAAACTGGAAAACATATGCAATAAGCGGAGACGATAATCCCAGGCATAGTGGCATAAAGAGACAACTCTCCTGTGGCATACATGTTGAATTGCCCCATAACGCATTGATAATGTAGTATCTGACTATACGATATCCCCTGAAGACAAAGACAACACACAGAAGGGACAAACACTAACAAAAAAGACAAGACAGAAATGGATACATAATGCATAAAATAAACCAGACAGGCAAACGAAGTTAGTTCAACCCCACGACTTGTGCCCAATTTAAGCATAACAAACTGTAGCTGTATAACATGACAATCCGCAGAACATACAAGTTCTACAAGCAATAGGCTTTACAAAACCGAAGTGATACTAAACATGCAGATAAAAGCTTACATAGAAGAGAAGGCTCTCCTTACCCGTCACCTCTTAGTCCGACAAGTGAAAAGATCATGTAGCAGCAGTGTCCATTCACTTGTTCAAAAGGGAAATCCAAAAAACAAAAAACAAAAATCCATAAATCAAAAACATAGGAATGACCAGGACTGTTTAATCCAGAGGGCTAACTTTTGCTTCATCTGCAGTTACTCTTCGCCATTAGCTGGCTGCGCCTCCACCACCAACTGAACGTTGTGGTCCTGCAGATTATCCGTCAATGAGGGCAGTATCTTGAGTATCTATCAGTATCTACAGAAAAGAATTGAAGTCCTCAGCGTCCTTGGTAGAGTGAACCGACTCAGATTGACCACCCGTTTTGATTTTTAAAGTGGCAGGGTAGCGTAGGGAGAATTCAACTCCTTTACCTCTTGCTGTGTCCATGGCTTGAGACGATGCCTGGTATCTCTTGAGGGTGTAGGCGCTATAGTTGGGGAAAAGTGAATTTTCTGTCCATTCACTGTAGCAGGTGATTTCACCTTGACCATCCCCCAGAGTGGGAAACCACTCTGGTAGGGATTTTGTTAGAAATTGAACAGTTTGATCCTCTCCACTCCTTCAGCCAGGCCGATAATGCGGAGGTTGCATCTCGAAGCGGCCCATCTAAACCACCAGAGGAAGCAGCGGGGCCCGCGCCGATGCCGGAGGCAACGGACACAGGAGAGGAACACAGAGGTGGGGCAGAGGAGGAGCGGCAGGCACACGAGCATCAGAGCGGGGGGGCGAGTCAGACGGCGCTTTTAGCAGTGACCCGGGCCTCTGGGGAAATGACTTTGGCTGGCCCAAAGTCCGCACTTACTGGGCAAAAATGGGACCGATGGCTTGTCAAAATAAAAGCGCTGATATGTCTGCATCAGAGCGCACATATAAACAACAGAGATGGGTTTTTTTCAATAACATATTTCAGTTGCAAACTGAGTAACGGCGAGTGTGTAAATAGAGAATGGTTATGTTACTCACCATCAGCAGGGAGTGTATTTTGTTTCACATGCAAAATATTTGGCGACAACAAAGAAAAGTCAGCATTTGTTAGTGGGGGTTACTCTGACTGGAAACATGCAGGTGATCGTTTAGCAGAACATGAAGGCAGTGACGTCCACAGAAAAGCCATGATTGCTTATATCAATCAAGCAGCTGACTATGGGACAGTGGAACTCCGAACTGAAGAAACAGTGGGTTGTTGCTGTTGTGAAATATTTGGCTGAACGGGGACTAGCTTTCAGGGGTAACAGCCACAGGTTTGGAGACACCAACAATGGCAATTATTTGGGCAGCATGGAACTAATCAGCCAGTTTGATCCTTTTTTAAAGGCTCATTTTGAAAAATTTGGAAATGCTGGTAGAGGAACTCCTTCCTACCTTTCTCTGGATGTGTGTGAGGAATTCATACAGCTGATGGGACAGAAGGTACTGGATGAAATCATCAGAAGAGTGAAACTTGCAATTAGTGTGGACGCCACACCAAAATAGACTCTGATCAAGCATGCAGCAGGAGTCAGTAACCTTACACTTATGTCCATTGAGCATGAAGAATGTCATGCTCAATGGTGTGTGTGTGGGGGGGGGGTGGGTGGGGGGGGCATGTTGAATAATGTCAAACTGGTCATAACTGCAGTGCTATAAATATTTGGCTTTATTTTGATTTTATACACCCTTTATATGTATTTAATATATTACCACATTCAAACTTATATGCTGGTTCATTGTCTTTATTTACTGTACCTGCCCTCCAGTAGCCACACCTAGTTTCTCCTAATATTTAGTCTCTAGCCATTTCAACCCTCCTCTGTAATAACACCATAATTACGTTGTATTAACTCAATACATGCTACAATTGGCTTTATTGTTTATGCTAAATCAGACCGCTAGCTAGCAGATAGCTGGATAGTTGTCCAGTGTGCAGTAAATAACAGACAATTGGTAAAGAATTGGAATCTCCTCCTTTTAACCTCATGGGTCATTGTTTTAAGCTAACAACCATAATAGCCCAAAAATTTAGAGCTGTGAAAACTTATGATTAAAAGATCTAGTAATTGTGAGATCTTTTTTCATAATTATATGATATATGGAAGTTTTATTTATTTATTTATTTATTCTGTGAATGCAATGTACTGTAAATTACTGCAATTTTGCATTTAAAAATACAGTTAGATACACTACACGCAGATATTTGCATTTGCAAAGACTTGAGTTTTATTGTAAGTGCACTGTGTGTCAGTGCAGGACTGACAGTCAAATCTGCCAATTTATTGATATTTATCCATCAGCATTGAATAAGTGTTAGGTCTGGTGCACATTAGAGGATTTTAAAATGGTACCTTTGGGAGACTACAGACATAATGACAGATTTAACTGATTTTTAATATATTAATGGTAAGAATGCTTACAACAGATGATGCAGTCAACGCACACACTTATTGTTATTATTATTGTTTTAGAATAGCAAACAAACACAGGGCAGGAAGGAAAATCAGAAGCCAGCTCTGAGAGACAATCAAAGGTTGTTTTCGACAAAGGGAGCAGACCTTCGGTGTACTCGTATGTGTGTGGGTGTGTGTGTGTGTGTGTGTGTGTGTGTGTTAAATTTGAACACCTATAGTTTTCCTCAGGTTCAGTATTTGTTGAGAGGATCTTTTGAGACAGCAATTCAACAAAAAAATTCAACAAAACAAAAAAATTCTCATGTGGTTAAATGTTGCAGGGACTTGGGATCTCCCATGATCAAATGTAACTTAAAAAAACAAACATGGAGGTGGACTGCTGTCACTACTGTTTGTATGGTATGTTATGTTTTGCATTGAAAATTAAAGAAAGAAGGGGGGCACTATGATCAGTCAAGTAGAAAACACCCATTCAGACTATTTTGTTTTGTCTTTTTTTTTTTTTTTTTTTGTCTTTGTCCCACAGACTCATTATTGTTTTAGACGATAACATGAAGATGATAATGATTGTTTTCTGGCTTTCGTCTAATCACGATTAATTGCTAGTTAACACACTATTCTGACTTCATTGTATCATCGGTCCAATGTAGCATTTTTTCTCCCTTTTCTGGGTTATTGTGCAGGTGTGTCTGCAGCTTCCACACCATGCCATTAGAAAACCTACATCACAGAGGTGACTACTGTAATTTTCTCCTACCTCTTTCTGTTTGCGCTGTTCAACACTCAGCAGCTGAAAATTGCAGTTGCAACACACTGATATCATTTACTGTCTCAGACAGGGCAAAATAGGTTGAAATTAGGATGCAGTTCCTCCACCCCTGGCTGCTGGGCAAAAACTGCCAAAGTGATAGGCTGATTGATGTAAAAAGCTGAAAGCCTCATATGTGAAAATGAGGGATTGGGCCACATGTAAACCTAGGTTCACCAGAATTCAAACATAAACAGTCTCTGGCAACATGATGCTCACCAACTCAGATGCTACACCGATGACAAAGGCAGTCTTACCAGACAGCCATCTGAGTTCATCCCATTCCAGGGGCTCAGAAGGTGCCACAAAAACATGCTGAGTTGAGACAGCAACAACATACAACTTAATGGTACAAATTGAGAGCCAGCAACATCCACAAAAAAACGAGCAATATCAGAACAGAGCAATGCTCAAAGTTCATGTGATGTTGATCTTTGCACTATGTGGAGTTTCCAATGGTTCATACACAGTTCTCTACTCGAGGATCCTGATTGCAAGAACTCAACAGCGAGCCTGGCCCATCAGAGGTCAAATATGCAGATCAATCCAGGTGAGGATTGATCCATCACCTTCTAAACTGTTGAAGTTTTGTCTGACTGAACAAGGACCCTTGTCCCTTCCAAGAAAGGAAGAAAGTGTACTGCATGCAGCTGCAGCACATTTATATGCTGGAGCCTCTGCCTCCCCCAGCCTGAGAGGGAGGAATCTTTTACCACTATCTCCTGAGGTAACATAGACAAGCCTTGTCTCTCCAGGGTTCCAGAGACTGAAAATAGACTTGAGACCATCACCATGCTGCTTTTGGTGCCTTTTGGCGTCGAGGCCCAAAACCATTGATCCAGATCTGGGGTGCAATTTACCAAGCAACCTGAGGAATGCATTAAAGGACAAATTGCATATAACGCAGATTTGAAACATCTTCTTAAAGCTATCAACTGACTCTGTAATCTTTTCAAGAGAAGGGGAAGATGGCTCCAGAAGGTGGGAGCCATAGCTAGAATAGTTTGGGCATTGTTGGTTCTCAGCCAATTTTAGAGCAGCAAAAAGGCCTTGGTCATTCATCTCACCTTGGCCTAGGAACACAGTAATTCAGAAATATAAAGTGGGGCCATCTGTGACTGCATTATAAGTGATTAAGATAATCTAAAAGGTCAGAGAGAGGCTGGACTTCTGTTTTCACAGGGTTAAGTTGAAGGAAGTTATCTGACATGCAGTCCTTGATAGCCATGAGGCAGTCAAGGTAGAGCGTTTACTAAGGTCATCCTAATCGAATGAAAAGTGTAGCTGGGTATCATTCGCATAACAGTGAAAAGAAGTGCCCTTAAATCGGCAAGTTAAGAAACCAAGGTGGAGCATATACAGGGAGAAAGTATAGGACCAAGGATTGAACCCTGGGGCACACCACACATGAGTCAAGTAGATGAGGAGATGTAATAATGAATGGCCACAGAAAAACTCCTGTCTAACATGTCGGAGGCAAACCAGTCAAAGGCAGACCTTTTTATACCTGCCCATTGCTCAAACGTACTGAGGAGAATAGAATGGTCATAAGTGTCGAAAGCTGCACTTAGCTCAAGCAGCAACAGAATTGAACATTCCCCAGTGTCGGCATGCATTAATATATCATTTAAAAGTTTATACAGACATAGGTGTCTATAGTTGATGGGAACAAGTGGGTCAAGGCTTAACTCTGTTAAGATTGACTGCATACTTGTATGTTTAAAATAATCAGGCACACAACCAAAGCTGAGTGAGGTATTCACAATGGAGAGCTTGTGTAGTCCTACATTACAAAAAACATCTTTACAAAGAGAGGTTGGAACAATGTCAAGAGGGCTAGAGGGGGAGCACATTTGGGAGACAGTGGCTGTGAGTTCTTTCAGTC
This sequence comes from Chaetodon auriga, assembly GCF_051107435.1. Taxonomy (NCBI): domain Eukaryota; kingdom Metazoa; phylum Chordata; class Actinopteri; order Chaetodontiformes; family Chaetodontidae; genus Chaetodon; species Chaetodon auriga. The sequence continues at coordinate 2,561,953 of NC_135081.1, forward strand.
ATATTTTTTTAAAAAGGAGCTATACTGGCTCTAAACTGGCTCAGAGAAACGTGGACAGGACAATCAACCGTCAGGATACAGGAAGGCAATATTTTAGGCCTTATGTCAATGATCTTCTCCACAAAGAATGACAAAAAACATTTCGCAGTCAGCTGGTACAGGAGGTGCAGGGCTCACACATCAATTGATTGTGCTAAACAAAGATCTTGGGATTGGAATATATATATATATATATATATATATATTTATTTATTTATTTTCCCCATCCATTTTGGACCCAGGTCTCTAGGCTGAGGGTATGGCTTAAGCAATGGCTCAGTGACCAAGAGAGAGAATGGGGCCAGAAATAAAAACATAAACATAAAATTCAGACATTAAAAAGGAGTTTAAATATTTTTTGTAACTCCAGGGAGCGTCCTTCATAGCAGCAGAAGACCTGCAGTTTCTTGGTAGGTGGAGATATAATTTGGTGTCTGGCCAGGACCATAAAGGTTAGAACTTTGAAGGCAAATGGTTCTGGGGTATGCATAAAAAAGGTGGTACAGTGGTACAGGAAGCAACCTCTACAGGGCCAGTATCCAGACCAAACTGTGACGTGGAAAATTGAATGGTTGCATAACATTGCAAAAACCAGCCTCAGTAACCTTCAAGGAAGTAGGAGTAGCTTGGCAATCACTCTCATCAGGCCTGGAGTAGTGCCTGTGAAACAACAGTGACAGGAGCAGTGGAGAGGCTGCCAAGCTATAAATTAAGAAGGCTGGGCAAACTAAGAATGTGATATATATGTACACATATATGGCGATATTAGAACTATAACGTACCATTTGAATTACTCAAATTATTACGTATATATACATATATTATAATTATCTTTCCAGAAATTACTTATTACTTTTTCATCCTGTGCAAAATCATCAGTTCACATTTAACAGTCACTTATGAGATGAGCTGTTATTATTGCTATTTTTTATGTTACTGTCCACTATGTTAACAGTAGTTTCTGGAAAAAAAAACTATAAAGATAGCTCACATCACATCATTTAAATAAATGTTACTACCAAAAACAATGTGAAAAAAAATCAACATTCAAATTCAGGTGACTACAACAAACTAAAGATGGTGCTCTACACTGTGTACTGTATCGATGTAGCTGGGGACTACTTTCAACTTTTAAACAGTGGCAACCTCCACACTGACCTGTATGTACATTCTACAGGGCTGTTGAGGCAGTGACAGCTGTATTTTTCATGTGTTCTGTTGCTTACTAAGATGACATTAATATTGTATGGGCACATGTGGGGACCTTAAAGTGCTCTCCAGCTGTCACTTAGAGCAAAACTACTTGGACATTAAGTCACTGTAGTGGTCTCACCCTACTCCCAGCTAAATGAACTGAGTAGTCCATATTCTCAAACACATTTCAGTAAGTGCAAAGTGTTATGTCACCCAAGGACCTGGCCATCTGCAGTGCTACAAAGCCTAATTTTTTAATGCTTCTTAAATTAAATATAACAAATTCACCAAATAAAATCATGCAAGGAATAGTTAGAAAAAATAATATTTTCATTTGCAGGTAGCTAATGCAATTTTTAGTGCTCTAAGTAATAAAGATTGGAAATGAATACTTTTCACTTGTTAAACTGTTTCACCACTTTTCACTCAACTGGAAAGTTTAAGTTCAGGAGACTTCATCTTGAGGAACAGTTGCTTCTATCTATCTATCTATCTATCTATCTATCTATCTATCTATCTATCTATCTATCTGTTGGACCCAGAAGTTATGTACAATTATGTACAAAAAGATCTGTAATGGTGCCCCCTAACAGTGTATAACAGTGAAGACATGGAATTCTGGAATATCTCATCAGTGGCGGCAAGCATTAAACTTTGACAGCAGAGATTTCAAACTGATTTCGAATTACATCTGGTGGACATCTGCTCTCTGGCCAAAGAGATGGATGAATTGTTGCTTGTCAAAAAAGCTGCCATGTTTTTCACCAACACCTGGCTTGGTGGGCACATCCCTGATAGTACAATAAATCTGCCAGTCTTCCAACTCGTCCAAGTAGACCACCAAAGGGGAGCTATGGGGAAATGGGGCCAGATATAGCTTGTTTCTACATAAATGAAGGTGGGTGCGCAGATGTCACAGTGTTCAGTAAAACTTACACTCCTCACTTTGAAACTATTTTTATTTACTGCAAACAATTTTATTTTATTTATTCTGGTTGGTGTTTACATTCCACCTCAGGCCTGTGCTCATGAGGCATTACAACATGTGGTTGACCAGATAACTTCCACACAACACAAACATCAATTTTCCCTGCTCATTGCTTGTGGGGACTTTATCATTTATGAATGAATGCCAAAATGATATCAGCACAATAAATCTCCTGCAAGGGATAAAAAGACACTGGACAATTACTACACCTTATTAAAGGATGCCTATCGCTCTGTCCCCTGTGCAGCTCTCGGACTCTGTCCTCAATGTCTGATTCATCTTTTATCAAATACTTATATTCAAGGCTCACTGACACTGTGACATCTTATATTAGCCTTTGTGGAAATGTATGTGCTGTATAAAAACATTAAACTCTGGTTTAAAATCAAGCAGCTTTGTCAGGCCAAGGAAGAGGCCTAGAGGAGCTGGGACAGAATGCATTCAACCAGGCCAGAAACTGGCTAACAAAGGAGATAAAAGGAGCCAAGCGGAGACACACTGAAAAGATCAAAAACTGGTTTTCAGACAATGGTGCGTCAGTATGGAGAGGGCCTGCAAGACATAACTAACTGTGGAGAACCATAAACTCACTGAAAACCTGAACGTGTTTTACTACAGGTTTGACAAACCCACATTAACACCCCTCATCCATTTCAATTCCTCACCTGAACACAGGTGACATCTGTGAAAAAGATGTGTGTCAGCTCCTCAGAGACAGAAGATCAAGAAGGGAACAGGCCCAGATAACGTGTTAGCCTCCTGCCTGAAAGGCTGTGCTGACCAGCTGTCCCCCATCTTCACACAGATCTTTGACAGATCACTGGAGCTGTGTGAAGTCCCCTCCTGCTTGAAATGCTCAACTATCATCCTAGTCCCCAAGAAACCCTCTATCACCAGATTCAAAGATGTCTGGAGTCATAAAGTCCTTCAAGAGACTGGTGTTGGCCCATCTAAATGATATCACAGACCCCTGATGGATACCCTGCAGTTTGTTTACAGGACAAACAATGGATGATACATTCAACATTGGACAGCGCTACATCCTGAAACACCATGACTCCATAGGGACAACAGGATCCTGTTTGTGGGCATCAGCTCGACATACCATTATCCCAGAAGTCTTCCACTCCAAAGTGACCCATCTCACTGTGCCAGTTCCCATTTGTCAGTGGATCACAAACTTTATGACGAATAGGACACAATGGTCATCTGCTTCTTCTGGAATGGTGATGACTCTGCATGAAGACAGGAGGTTGAACAGCTAGTCATCTAATGCTTGCTGTCATAACAACTTGAACACACTCGAAAGTGTGGAGATAATGGTGGACTTCAGGTGGAACCACCAAACATTCGGTGGATCCACACACAACAATCCACACAGAAGGTGTATCACCTTCAGGGAACTCCTCAGCATTTGTTTCCATAGCTGGTTCATCTTCTGAGACTACAGAGCTCTCCTCATCCTGACTCTCAATATCTCCAGGGTTTTGACAAGGTGTTGAGAGGTGTCATCCAAATCAAAAGCTAAGGGATTATGGACAGTTTCAAACTCTGGGTCTGATGAGACTGTGTCACTTTCCACTGTTGCATCAGCAGACATAGTTGGTCTTCAACTTGGTCGAGTATGCTGTGATCTTGTGACAGGTTTTCTCTTAACAGATCCTGTATGATCAGAAGGGTTGGACATCCTAACCAGATAGCCTATGGGCAAAAGATGGTCTCTGTGCAGAGTTTTTACCACGCCAGAGCCATGTTCTGGTTTGACCTTGTATACTGGCAGGTTCTGCAACTTCTCCACAACATAAGGTGTTGATTTCCATTGGTCTTGCAATTTATGCTTTCCTGTTAGTCCAACATTCCGAACAAGGATTCTGTCACCTTCTTCCAAGGGCAGATCTCTTACACATTGGTCATAGTGTGCCTTATTCTTCAAGTGACTTTTTGTAGCTGCCTCAGATGCCAACTTGTAGGCATTCTGCTAGTCTTTCCTCAACCGAGTAACATACTGTTGGTAAGAGGACTCACTCTCTCTGTCCGGTGAGACGACTGGTAACCTTGCTTCCCTTCCAAACATCAAGCAATATGGCGAGTATCCAGTAGCACCACTTCTAGTGCAGTTGTACGCATGTACTAGTTGCCTAATATGCTGACTCCAACATTGCTTTCTACGGTGTCCATGGTACCAAGCATTGCCAGGATAGTGCGATTGAATCTTTCTGGTTGGGCATCCCCTTGCAGATGGTATGGAGATGTGCGTGACTTATGGATCCCAAGCATGGACAAGAGCTCCTTGATCAGTCGACTCTGAAAATCTCTGCCCTGATCAGAGTGTATCCTTGCAGGTAAACCGTAATGTACAAAGTATTTCTCCCGCTGGACTTTCGCTATTGTGAGGGCCTTTTGGTCTTTAGTACGAAATGTCTGTACATAGCGCATATAGTGATATGTCACTACTAACACATTAGCAACACCTTTGGAATCTGGCTCTATCTGTAGGAAATCAATACAGACGACATCCAAAGTGCCATAGTTATCTGATTCAACAGTGAGGCACATCAAGGGAGCATCTTCCTGGAGATACATCTTCCACAGGTTTGGAAGTACTGCTCAACCTCAGTTGCCAGGCGTGGCCAGTAGAATCTGTCACTCCCATGTTGCCATACTCATCATCACCTTAATACCACAGTTCGGTATCTTGTAGGTAGGACAGGCTGTATAATCTCCCTCCCAGACAATTTTGTTGTTAATCTGACAAGTATTCCATCCTTTGACTCAAGTTTACTGCCTTCACGTATGAGCAATGCAGTATCAGATGGGTCACTTAGCATGAGTCAGTACCTTGCTGTTCTCAATCACTTTTTTCGCTGGATCCAAGTCTTGAGCAGTCGCTATGTCTGTGGGCTCAGCTGGTCGATGGCACTCATACTTAAGTTCAATGGAAATGCATAGGCTTCCAGCACAGCTGTGGCTTGAGCTCCCAGTTGTTCCACAAATCTGACAGGACCATCTGATTCTTTACGTACATAAGTTTGGTTGCAGATGGCTTTGATGCCTAAAGGTAGAATGTTTGTCCATTCTTCAGCCTCTCCTTTGCCATACTGTTGGGACAGCAGGTCAGCATCAATATTGTGTCACCCTGGACGATACTGGATGTAAAATCACAAGTGGCTATGGCAGCAAACCAGCAATATCCTGTGGCACTAAGCTTTGCAGATGTAAGCACATACGTTAACGGGTTATTGTCAGGCCTTACGGTAAACTTAGTTCCGTACAGGTAATCATGAAACTTGTACACAACTGACCACTTCAGGGCAAGAAATTCCAGCTGGTAGACAGGATAATTCTGCTCAGATGCCATTAGTTTCTGACTTGCAAATGCTACTCGCCTGAGACCCTCTGGGTACGCCCAGACCATTCATGCTGGCGTCTACAAAATGTAAGTGCAAAATTTAGGGTTTAGTGGGATCTGCAATTCCCAACACAGAAACATGAAGTAGGCACTCAATGATCTTCTTGAAGGCATCCTGGCAGTCCTGGTTCCAACGCTCTCCAAAAGACTCTGACTCTTTGAAGAAGGCCTTGGTTGTTATTGGTTGGTTGTTATTTTGATTGATAGTGTTAACAAGTGAAGTGGCCAGTACAGTTTTAGGTGGTTTAGAGGATATACGGTTGGGTGTACATGCAAGGGACCCGAGCTTGAAGGAGGCACAATACTACCCCAGGTGGGGCGAGAAGGGGATTTTTTATATATATATATATATATATATATATATATATATAGAGAGAGAGAGAGAGAGAGAGAGAGATAGATAGATAGATAGATAGATAGATATTACACAAGTTGGATTATTGCACAGAGTAATTACACTGTTGGTTATTGCACATGATTATTGTATTAAGTCAGCAGTGAACTGCAGTATAAATATGAATGATCTGACAGGGAGTGAAAAAGTCCAAGGGCCATTCAGAGGGAAGAGTTGTACAGTTTGATGGCAGGAATGATTTCCTGTGGCATTCAGTCGTGCATTTTGGTGGGATGAGTCTCTCACTGAAAGTACTCTTGTGCCTGACCAGAACATCAAGAAGTGGGTGTGAGACGTTGTTGTTGCCTCCCTAACTGGCTAGCCAGGGAGGCGGCAAGTCCGTGGCCTTGCCTGTGGTGAGAATAAAAGGAGATACACGTTGTGCTGGTGTTAACTTCATGGCAGCAGGATTTATTCTTCCTGTTTGCATGGAAATCCTAAACTTCAGGTATCACCATCTCAACAGAATCATGAAATCTATTGGCCAGAGCTTCAGTCCCACTGTTGTATCAGATGGCCATTTTTTATAGCATTGTCAACACAACAAATATTCACATATTCATCTGCTTTCCAACACTCAGTTGTTCAACACATACACATTAAGTAAATACATTTTTAACCAATAATCAGAGACCTTTTACTTTGTTCTCTAATCCCTATCTTTTTATCATCATGAACTCATAAATGAATTTGTTTTTAACAATTGCTTTTTAACCAACACATTCTTCAAAATCATGTAATTACCTTTTTAACCTATAGGCTATCTCATCTCCTTTTATCCATGTTGTCTCAAACCAATCATGAATAACATTATTTCCATAAACATATTTCCTCATAGTAACTTTACATTCACTTGAGCAATGATGCTGCATTTTGACTTCAGAATAGCATTTCCTGGTTTTGGCAATAACACACAAATATCCATTTGGCTACAGATAAAACCAGAAAAACACATATTGCATGAGAACAGATTCAGTAATAACGTGCAAGTCGTCTTTCTTCACACACTACTGTACAGGTCCGCTTAGCATTAGCCAGTTAGCATACACGGCCATCTCTCAATTCACATCAAACTCTCTCTAAAACTCGTTGCTTTGGCTCATATGTACACGACTAATCCCCGAGTCACATGTTTAACTCTTCACACATGTCATGTACACCTGATTGCATGTATATTTACCGACCTGTGGTGAGAATAAAAGGAGATACACGTTGTGCTGGTGTTAACGTCACGGCAGCAGGATTTATTCTTCCTGTTTGCATGGAAATCCTATCCCACCACAAGCGCGATGCGCCACCTAGCGGCCTGAATATGTCATAGCACTGTATTAGTGTGAATACAAGTGAATGATGAAACTAATGAAAATAAATGAAAAAGGAAAATAATAAAAAAAAATGATAGTAGGGATGTCTGTTCTTCTCATCTATTTTCTCCAACTATTTCTACTTTTTCCCCATTCTTTAACTGTTTCTTTTCCCACTTCTTTATCAGTTTCCAGCCCTCTACATTGTCCAAGACAGTCCGTAGCTTAGTCAGCATTTTACTGGAGGTACCGCCGGTTATTTGAAATTTTGAAATAGGGAACAAAGATTGAAAAGGTAATAATTTGTAAATACAGGTAAAAGCGCCACTAAATTGGAAACTGTACCCAGGCCCCCTCCCATAGTACATGATAGTATATGTTTACATGGTACTAGGGATACACACATACAAACAGTGCAAAGACAATTTGTTTAATGTTTACCCCATCGACCAATTTTATTATGCTTATTCTGAATTTGATACCAGCAACACATTTCAAACAAGTTGGGACAGGGAGAACGAAAGACTGGGACAGTTGTCGAATACACCAAAAATCCCTGTGAGTGGTGATAGTGTCATGATTGGGTATGAAACGGGCATCCTAGAAAGGCTCAGTTACAAGCAAGGATGGGGTGAGGTTCATCACTTTGTGAAACACGATTTTATAAAGGATATTAGTATGTAGACTGAGGAACACTTCATAAAGCCATTATCGGGAAACAGTTTGTAAATTATTGCATTGCGTTCTTATTTTTTACAGATTCCTTTGCAATACTTGTTCAATTCAATTTTATTTGTATAGCGCCAAATCACAACAAAAGTTGTCTCACAACACTTTCCATATAGAGCTGGTACAGGTCGAGCTCTTTTATCTACAGAGACCCAACAATTCCCTCATGAGCAAGCACTTGGTGACAGTGGCGAGGAAAAACTTCCTTTTAACAGGCGGAAACCTCAGGCAGAACCAGGCTCTGGGTGGGCGGCCATCTGCCTTGACTGGTTGGGTGAGAGAGGGAGAGCAAGAGAGAGAAAGTGAGACACACAGAAATGCAGTCAGAGGGAGAGAGACAGACAGACAGAGAGAGACAGACAGAAATGTAATCACAGAAACAATGACAGTGGATGTAATAACAGTAGTAGCAGTTGCAGTGGATGTCAGGCAGGACCATGGCAGGTGACACAGCTGTAATCCACAATCCAGATTCAGCCACTATCCATGGGAACCTGCGAGACGACACTTGCAAGACTTGTATATATTTTACAATCTGCAGAACAGTTGACTTGCATATAGACATTGTTGTTGGCCACTGTTATTGTTAAACGAATGAACTTTCTCTGTTGCCTGGTTATTTATGAGACCCCCTGGGTCAAGAAACAGCCCTGCAAGAACTCATGAAGGACAGTAATGGAAAGGTTAGTGACAAGTGGTGGCCAGTTTATGACGGATAGACTGTACTAATCTGATAAACTGTCAATACACCCAGGATTCCCATGATGTGACCTGGAAGTTCACAGCACACAGAACTCAACCATGAACTCAGGAAACACAGAACAAAGGGACAGACTTTACAATAATTGAAGTATATTAATTGATATGATATACTTAGAAGTATGATGCTATGACATTGTGATTTAAATGTTGATTTTGGTACAAGGACAATACCAACAGAACCAAAGGGAATGGGCTTACTATACCCACTAATACAGATTAAGATATAGGTAGGACTTCAGGTCTTGTTTCAAAGGTAAAAAACAGAATTAATCTTAATGACAATTCATAAAACAAGTGAGCTGATCACAGCTGACAATAAGACAAATTGAGTTTCCAAATCTGACATATCCTCAAGAGGCCATCTCAGGTGTGATCGTCTGTATCGATCACACCTGAAAATGCCTGAAAACTCTCGAGAGGGGCCATTATGAGAGTCGGAAACTCCCGTTCTTTCTTCTGGTGTAACCTACCTTTGACCTGCTGAATTACCTGGTAAAACCTGACTTTTTCCTGTGATTTGGGGTTACTGCTATAGTAGTAGGCAAATAGGAAAGGTTACATCAGAGGTAGTCTCACAATGATTTGACATGTATTCAAGATTTACTTGTGGCTTCCCAACAAGCTCTCAGTTGTTAAATGTGTTATGAATTGATACATTTGACTGAACTCCAAATGCAGAACACAGACAAAGGAGAGTGGAAGGGGTTAAAGGGATTTATTGTCACAAAAATGTGGATAATGTTCACAGCAAGATGATCCAAGGCAATCCAAGCAAGGAGTGGGCAGGTAGGTGCAGTGAGTCAGCATTTTCTTCAGGTGGTGGACTGGAGCTGGGCAGATGTATCGGATTTGAGACAAGAGGAGATGATCCTGAGGCACGAAACTAGACAAACTCGAACTCGAAAGAGGCAAAGCAATGTGGTTGTGGCTGAGCTGAGACTGCAGGGAACGCCCAATCCAGACATGCACACACAGATACACACAAGGACAAACATAGGGGGAAATTGACATGACAAAGAGGGGTAGGGCAAACACAGGGAACACAGGAAAAGGGAGGAGGAAGGAGGCTTCCTGACAAAGTGGTGCTTTGAGTTTATTGACCTGGGTAATACTCAGGTTTTCATCTATGTGGTTGTCTCCTTTGTTCTTACCATTTAGTATATCTTGCCAAAGCTATCATTCATTGCGTCATCAACTGTGCGGTGATTATTCATTAATGAACTGTCTCTTACTTCAATCACTATTCCATTCATTATTGTATTTATTCATCATTACATGTATGGTCAGTAGTTACAAGTTGTTATTGTAATTAATAGTCATGTATGGCAGCAGAGTCTAGAATTGCATTAGCTCCAGAATGGAAATGCCAAAAAAGTTACAGATCAGAATATCCATTCCATTTTTGTTGAGGCTTACTTTTAAACACTATGCTCTCTAGTGCTTCCGCATCCCAACAGAATGATACAGCGCAATTTGGTATTGATCTGAGTTCAGTAGCAGATCCACCATTCAGCATTCACCATAATCCATAGAATGAACCAGGCACTTTTAACCCAATTATTTTCGAAATGTGTTTCTCACAGAGAAATGTTTAAATGATGATCACATTTAGGTTACATCAGCCTTTTTTGAAAGAAACTAAGAAAGTTGTTGAGGCAAAACAAGCGCTCATCAGCAGTGTGAATGGGTACTGACAGCTCCACTGCCTAGGAGTGTGAGTGTCGCTCCATACCATCCAACAGGGCACCTTTGTCATTTTGTTCAGACAAAGAGGGGACTCAGTAATTACTTAAAGTTTATCACAAAGATAAAAAACAAAGAACTAATGTACAATGGTGAAAATCAAAGTGTTTAAAACTATATAGTAAAACACACCTACTTCACAGTGACCCCAACCTAGGCTGTTATTTTAAACTACTACTTTAGGTCGTGTCGAGTTTAATGTGTATTCTGTGAAAGCCATTTTGTTTTTGTAACATGACTTATGTTATTTTAACACAAGCAGTGACAGAGTGGTGCGGAACATGAGGATTACCTGCCAGCAGATGGCTGCTCATAGATACAGTCTCACGAAAAAGCAATGTCGAAAGCTAAAAACATAAACACTATGTCTATGGCTGAAAAGTGTCTTGTGTTGCAAACTTGTGACACTGAGGAACTCTCAGCCAGTCACTCCACCCAAGTAGGGTGGAAACCAGGACTTGTGGAAACACATCCATACTGAGCTGTACCGACCCTACCCGGACAAGTGGAAATGCGCCATAAGAGTCTGCTCTTATGCATCTTGCCTAGTCAAAAAAAGGTTGAAAATGATGATGATTATGATGATGATGATTGGTCAGTTATTATTTACTGGAAATTCACTGGATGTTTGAAATGTCTCTGTCATTATTTCCCAGCCAACAGGGAACCTCTGTCATGCTATTTTTAAGGAGTTTTTAGGAGCTGTTCCAATGACAATATTGAAGCTTTGTGTTACTTATAATGATACTCTGGGACACTAAAGGCTCTGGCAAAAAACTCCATTACACTCACACTGTTTGAGTGTCAATTATACTCTGGGAGTGTGAGCATCGCTCCATACTATTCAACAGGGCACCTTTGTCATTTTTTGCAGACAAAGAGGGGACTTGGTAATTACTTACAGTTAAAACAAAGTTTAAATAAGAACTACTGTATAATGGTGAAAATCAAAGTGTTTGAAAGTATATAGAAAAATTGTCATGAGGAAAGAGAATTTTGAAATTTAAAATCTGCCTAAAATTGACAAATATTTTTCTCCTGACACCAAATAATTATTCTTAAGAGCAGCTATAAAAGAAAATATAATCCGCACAATGGATGGGGCACTTTTAACACAATTATTTTCGAAACATTTTTGTCACAGATAATGTTTAAATAATGATCACATATAAGTTAAATCAGCCATTCTTGAAAGAAACAAAGCAAGTCGTTGCGGTAAACAAGCGCTCGTCAGCAACATGAATGGGTTCAGACAGCCCCACTGCCTTATATGGGGGTCCCCTGTTACGCAGATAGACCTCACTCAAGGATCCAGGTCCCCTCTTGGCAACTTCTTTAAAAAAATTAAAAGTCACATTTCAAGTAATATTATGTTAAAAGACCTTAAAAGAAAAATTTCAGTCCTATTTTTGTTTTATTAAAAGGACCAGAAATAGAGGTCCCCTCTTGGTCAGTCTGGGCTGATAGTCCATTGTTGGAAAGGAAAGCGTGTATGTGTGTGCGTGTCTAACTGGCTTTAAAACCATATTCTTAATAAAATTAAACAGTCATATCAAACACTCAACACTCATGCAGGCTTAAAGGTGGATGAAAAAATTGCAAATTGCTCGTTCATAGAGAGTGCCACAAATTATCATGGATTAAGAGCAGTTACAGTAGAGTCTAAAGGTGACCCAGTGTCACAGTCCACAAGGGATCAAAACATAGAAGCTCCTCAAATCATTCCTAAGTATAGTCTACTCTGCTATCCATCTTTGTCATCAGTAAATTCCAAGTACTCACACCAAATATGTCTGAATACAGTGCTGCTTTTTCAATTATTATGCATGACCCTTTAGCAGAAAATATTGTGAGTGAGCAAGCGCAAAGAACGTTGTGCCATTTCTCTCAATACTTCAACACTCTCTCTTTCTTGCATTGTGCTGAGCATGTTCAATGCACCTGTTCTTTGTGTGAACAGCCACTTAAGTGACTGCGTGACAGTCATAATCATTATGGCAACATCAGTGTTGTCTAATTACATGTTAACTTACATGTGACATCATCAGTGAAACATGGCTGTGAATATGTTGCAGGGAAAGGGTATTATACATATATATACACACACACACACAAACACACACACACACACACACACACACACACACACACACACACACATATATATATACCAGCGTTGTCATTTTCAGTAGCATCAGAGGTTTCTTTATTCATTTCATTGAGTGAGACACAGAGATTTATCCATGTGCATAGACCCACTATAAATGCTGCTCTGCTAATTGGATTATATACCAGTGGAAAATGTAGGTTGCTGCGGAACATGTCAGAGATGTTTCCTTTTCCTGTGGGGGAAAATTACTTTTCCTGACATCAATCAGCCCCACAAATTAATTGTTATTCCCTCAAAACATTAAGCCACAATTCAAAGCTGCCTCAGAAATCAATGCCAAGAATTATTAAAAGCTCTCCAACATTGGAATCATTTAAGTGTGATGGCAAGTGTGAAATCCAAAATAAATCCTTTCACAGCGTGTGGTGTTGTGAAATGAACTGGGGACAATGTATTAATTTCCCTCAACAGTTTTTATGAAAACTTAAACTCAGTATTTATAATACTTATTTTCATAATGTCTTCCTGTCTGTGCATTTTTTTAGTATTTCAAGATTTATGGTAAGTGCTCATATATTGTACCATAAATTCTCAAATATTGGTCAAAGAAATTATCTGAAATGCAGAGAGAGCCAGACCTTTACCTAAAACATCCATCAACAAATGACAGAATTGTATTTGTTTATTTTACATGTTTGTCCAGCACTGTTGAAGCTGCAAAGCTTGAAATACTGTTGTTAGAATTTAGAACTGTTGGAAGAGTTACTGTAGTTACCCTACATTTCGTGGTAATTACAAACATAACAAATTACTTTTTTAGATTAAATGACGTAATTACAGTTGCTGAAATTTAAATGGACTTGTTACTAGTTATTTTCATCTTGATAGCAGAATGCTGTCAATTATAAAGAATATTGTGACATTCAACATGGGAGAGAAGAACTCCTCAAAACAACAGTGAAATACAGTGAGGGTCGAGAAATGTAACAGCCACATGACTAGATTATAAACCAGCACAAAAAAGACAATTACCAGCATAAACCAGAAACAGTTCTGAACAGACAGATTGCAAATACAAACATCTGATTTTGGAACATAAAACAGCAAAGTTAACCAATTACTCAGCCCAGCACAAGGCACACATGATGGGAAAATGTTTAGTTATTTGGACGACAGAGCGTATTCTTCCGCACAGTGCAGATGCAAGCAGGAAAGAGAGAAACATGTGCAAGACTGAACGTGACACCGAACAGGGTAATTCCAATCAGCAGAGACTCCCACCAACCAAGACAAAACAAGAGGCTATAAAGATTTCTGTCACATTTATGTGGTTTATGTATGAAAAGTCTCGAACCTGAAAAATGTACTTGAAAATTATGTCACAGACTGGTCTCCACAACCGGCAGAACCACTACTATCCTCTTTTACCACCTACTCAAGAATCAGGTCAAATGGTACAGAGAGACTCTGTGGATGAGAGACACAAAAGTACAGTTGAGTGCTCAAAACAAACTCCACACTCAGACACTGGGTCATTTTGTATACAGTAACAGTTATTAAGTGTTTTCCTTTTATATTTTAGAATTTTATATTATGGCACATACCACATAAAAGAAGAAAATGTGCTATAATGTAATGTGTTATGTAGTTACTTTTTAATATGGTAACTAATTACGTTTTTTTTTTTAGTAACAAACACAACACTGGAAATCAGCAGATGGAAACATTAGAATATACCTGTGTCTGTGCTGACCCATCCAACCACCCCAACCTACTCTATATGTGGACATCATTTGGAAGTGAGAACAGGCTGTGTAAAGAAGTCTACTGGACTACCCTACATGTTGAACAATCAAGGGGCACCCAGTCCCTCAAAAAGTGGCACAAAGGGGTCCTCACCAAGTGTCCATATGTGACAATTTGGGATTGATAAAGTGTGTTTCTTGAGTTGTTTCCTGACATGTTTACCCAGACCACAACAGTTTAAGAATCAGTAGTTCAATTATACTACTAAGTCTACAACAATTGAGAGACCATGAAACTGTAGCGAAGCCACACAAAATGCGACAAAGTCAGCAACTTTTCCAAATGAAGCCAATCACTAAAAATATATTTAGATTCACCATTGAAGTTTTCAAAGGAGCACAATATGCTGGTTGTTGAAAAAACATGCCTCGCTCCTATTCCATCAGAGAATATATAATGCCAATAGCTAGCTGCATTCTCACAAGATGCACTGATGTTAATGATGTGACATGTAAGCACTGAATACCAATGGGGATACTGAATGGTGGATATTGTCCGTATCTTTGGCAAATACAAACGTATCACGACTTTGGATAGTACCGTATTTTTGTGCATTTATTCCAGTGTATAATCCATAGAATGAATCAGGCACTTTTAACCCAATTATTTTCGAAATGTGTTTCTCACAGAGAAATGTTTAAATGATGATCACATTTAGGTTACATCAGCCTTTTTTGAAAGAAACTAAGAAAGTTGTTGAGGCAAAACAAGCGCTCATCAGCAGTGTGAATGGGTACTGACAGCTCCACTGCCTAGGAGTGTGAGTGTCGCTCCATACCATCCAACAGGGCACCTTTGTCATTTTGTTCAGACAAAGAGGGGACTCAGTAATTACTTAAAGTTTATCACAAAGAATAAATGCACAAAAATACGGTACTATCCAAAGTCGTGATACGTTTGTATTTGCCAAAGATACGGACAATATCCAGACAATATACACACCGGATCTTTGACGTATTCTATTTTGAGATATCTCCGTAAATGGACAAGATTGGACCCGGAAAAATCCCAAACCTGGATACCCACCCGTGAAATATACATACAATATCCTAAAATGTAATTTTTCTAGAGATATTTTTTCAGATCTGTTAACATATTAGGAGAATCTTTAATGTATCCTGTTTTGAGATATTGGATATATGGACCCAAACTAATGTTAGATACGCAACAGATACAATGTTGCATATTTATTGATCGTTTGATATCCTGTAAAATTTGAACATCTGACGCTTCTTGCAAACATTTGTAACATATAAGTACAGCTGTTTGTCGATTTATAATCGACTCTAGTCTTCTAGTTGACCGGATACTACAGACGTCTGGGATGCAAGAGGTCGGGTGTTCGATCCCCAGTCATTACATCCTATTCTTGCCATATACGTTATGCTTATTTTACAGTATCCGTTATAGAGTATCCTGAATTTAGATTTGCATGTTATCTCTTGCCTTGTCAACAGGACCAGCAAAATTCCTTTTGTAGATCTGTCTTTTTTTTTTTTTTTTTACATCTAAAACAAACCAGATTTAATGTTCGTTTCTGTACATTTTCTGTTATTTTGTATACAACATAACCACAATACTAGCACAAACAGGAAAAAAATTAAATGAGGACAATTTTTAAATTAACCAAATTTTTATTAACTAAACTGATAATAGCATACAGTTGTCTGTGTTTTTGTATGTGGGTGGGTATGTGTATGTTTGTGTATTTTTGTCTTCTATCAATGTAAGGGTTAAGTCGGAATATGAGTGATATATGACTGAAAAATTCTGATATAAAAATGTCAGAATGTTGTATTAATATATAAACACATTAAAATGACTAAATAGAAGGTCTCAGCAAAAAGATGGTTTATGTCCAAAACTTTATTAAATGTATGAATATGATGACAAATTCTCTGATTTCAGCTTCTCAAATGTGAATAATTTCTGGTTTCTTTACTCCTCTCTGTAAATATTCAGTAAACTGAATATCTTTGAGTTGTGGACAAAACAAGACATTTGAGGACATCATCTGGGCGTTGGGAAACACTTAAACATTTTTCACAATTTTCTGACATTTTATGAATCAAGAAACTAATCAAGAAACTAAATGGTCGACAGAATAATCAATAATGAAAATAATTAGTTGCAGCCCTACTGACATCTTATACAACCTGGCTGAACAAATATCCAACTTCTTTTATTTCTTCATCTAAAAAGTGAACTATTTAAAATTATGCAATTGCAATTTCAAGCGTTTTATCTAAAATCCAAGCACTTTACAAAACCTGAACACACCACATTAAAATCCACATCTTTTCAAAGATTTCAAGAACCCATACGAACCCTGAAACATCAAACAACAACAATTTAGAACTTTAATTGTCTTTCAAGTAAAGGGCCTTAACCCCCCTGGGAGGCTGCCTGTTGCTGGCCACACCACTGGCCACCCCCCGATGTACCATCCTGCAAGAATTGTTCTGCTGTTCAATTAGTTTCTGCTGGCATTTCTGTAAAATTTCATTTAGTCTGGTGACCCTCCACTCAGGCTGGCTGACTCTCCAGGTTTGCCGGTCATCATCATCAGTCTCCTCATCACTCATGAAGCATGAAGGCACATCTTTCAAAAACTGGCAGTCCTCCTCAGTAAGGACTTGGTCTGCCACAGCCTTGCGTGCATTCAGAAGCTGAAACAGAAAATGCACATCTAGCCAACGACGACAACTTATAGACAAGGCCTTAGGAATCTGCTGGGGAGTGTGTGGGCGCGTAGGTACTGCTGCTGCTACAGCTGCTTTAAGTTGGTCCATGTCCTCTTTGACGTTTCCTATCTTTTCATTTATAACATCCACTTTCTCCACCAACTTAGACATGATTTTGTGCATGCCTGACAATGCTCTGAAATACAGTTTCAGTTGTGATTTTAAAATGATTTAATATGATAAATACAGGCATTACAGAAAACAATATTACACAAAAACATTAAAGAAATCAAAGCACATGTAGCCTATTTTTACCCAGACACACCATAGTGAATTATTGTAAATGAGAATCAGATTTCTGTCTGAAAGACTGTCCCAGTCTGTAAATAGCTATTAATATTTAAAACTACACCTATTCCTATTAAAAAAACAAACAAACTATAAAATAATCCTATACAAAAAAAAAACCTAACAGAAGTCTGGTTAAACTTTAGACTAGAGTAGATGTGGACAATGCTCATGAACACACGTGTAACAAGTCTTTTGCATGTCGGGCTGAAACACGAGTAATCTTTCCAAACATCTAGTGAAAGTACATCACATACAGGCAAAGTAATGCACAGTTTTCCCCTCCTCAACTTGTAGTTCATCTGCAGTTGTCCCGTCCACCTCAGGTATGTTATGTATGCTAGCAACCAAGACCCCCACAGAGTTAACTATACAAACAAAATGATTTAGAGTAAGCATTAGCCAGCTGATTGTTTAGCTATAAATACTGATGTGTTCATAAATTAAATCTGAAATTGTCTGAGCATCATCAGAACTGTCATTCAGACCTTCACAGTTTCAGAGCACTCAGAGCATTGAGAGAGAGGTCACGTCAGATTGTTAACTAACGTTACAGGCTATCAGTAACATTTCAGCAGTGTAGTTGTGAAGTACAGTTGTGAAGTAAACAAGTTACCAACCTACTGTGTTGTTTTTGGTCAGGGTTTAACAGAGCATTACCTGCAGATCTGGGTCATTCTAACCAGAAGTTGAGTTGATTCAGTAGATTCACATGGTTTGAGTCAAGTGATTCACGTTTTGTTATTTTATTTCTGTTAGTTATTTTTTAAATGTTCTGACCAGTCAGGAATAGGTGTGGTTTTAAATAATATCTATTTATAGACTGTGTGGACTAAAAGGCACCAGAAGTCTGATTTGCCTTTATAACAATTCACTACATCTGTACAATCAGGTAGGCAAACCCATAACATCACAATAATTAAGATCAGTGTATATGATGAAATAGTGGCATCAGAATATGACAGAGAACACAAAATTTGTGCTTTTATGGCTAAAATTTTAATCCAGGGGCATGCCCCCTGACCCCCACTGGCTGGTTATTTTTTCCCACTGGCTGGCTACTCCATATCCTTGTGGAAAGCCCCGTGATTATATTACATAATTAGTCCAACAGCGCACAAGCCTCTGGGAATAGCCATATTAACAACATGCTAGCGCCAAATTCATCAGGATAAGCTACGGGGTAAACACTAAAACTACACTAAACACTGCAAAACGTACAGTATTCCAGTTTGAAGTCGGGTCACAACAGCTGGTATTTATCATTGAGCTTGAACCGATATCGACAGGCGAACAAGGAAAAAATGATTTTAAAAGACATAACCATAGTCACACTCGACTTTTTGTAATTTATTGACTATTCAAAAATCATGACCCATCCCTAATCGTGACCATAAAATATTTGATTCGGGACAAAAAAAAAAAAAAAAAGTTTGGAAAACGGAAAATAGGAAAAGGTAAAAGCTATATAGCTCCAATCCATTTTTCATACTGGCCCTGAAAGAAACGTTACACTACAGAATGTGGTCCGACTTGTACTGATTTTCACCTCTTTGGACGCTCTTGACTGTCCTTATCTCTAAAAAAGCACAGCATGTTTGAAAGGGAAATCATGCTTTCTCTGTTGTAAATACACGCCCTTGGAGCTTAGTGGTAGCAGCCGGCAGCCGACGTTCGTGGGGGCGGTAAACATTTCCATGGTAACAACGAGCTCCACCAATCGGAGACGTCGCTGTGACACAGGATTGTGGGTAGTGTAGTTCTTCTCCCTGAGATCGCGAATAAACCATGTTTTTCTTAAAACAAGGTTGATATCATACAAACTTGAGGTTTCTACAAGAGGATATACCATCGTTTCACACTCAGCTAGCTCAAGGTAAGTCTACCTCGGATGATTACGATATTATGGCTAATAGTCAAATCCTCTATGGAGAAAACGAATGAAGGGATTTTCACTTCTGGAAACACAATTTAGAGCTCAAAAAAGTTAAGTACAAAAAAGTTTATACTGCTCACCCAGCGCTGCGCCGTTCAGCACACCTCTGTCTACCGACCCCGACAGCAGCCATACGCCGCTCTCTCACTCTTATCCCGCTAGCTTACTTTTAGCCGTTAGCCTGACCTTTTCAGACAGTGTGCGATTGACGCGCGTAGCTATACAGCTAAAAAACGTTTTGTCTTTCACTTGCAAGCTACGGTAAGTTTTTTATTCATTATATCTATATTTCAATATGAGCCGCCCGATTGTAACTTAACTGTGGCTAGTTAAAAAATAAAAAAAAAAATTCCCGATGCCTAGGTCCAGTGGGGGGTCAACTTGTGCGGGCTGGGCTTGCAATACACTGACGAAACCCCCATTTAATAAATTACATGAAGGTTTAGAAAATCACTCAGCTTATCTAACCTTACCGACCCAGCTAATGCTAACTAGCTATGCTTGATATCAATAGCTAATGAACATGAACTGTTAAATTAGAAAAAACAGCGAACTAGCGAGTAAACTGTTAGCTACTTACTTCCAAATGTCGTCCGCTGTGACTTCAGGGGTGTTCGGCACAGGGTAACCGGTTCGGGGATGAAGGCGCCGTTTTGCCTGGTCGCGCCCAGAGGACCCGCACCTTGGTGTTTCGGTAATTATTTCCATGCCTCTTTCCATGTCACTTTCCTCTGAGTCTGAATAAAGCACAGCACGTCGTCGTTTGCTTGTCGGTGGTGTCATTCTTTACAAGGTGGCTCGAGGTCTAAACTCTGGCAGGAAAAAAATATTTTGCGCGCCAGATTATTTTTGTATTTTTAAAGGCCTCAGTGATTGGCTAGACTGGATATTACGGAAGCCCTGATATGAAAAAAAATCCCCTTTGCCTATTTACTGTGATGTCGGAACTGAGCTTTCCAATCATTACTGCAAGTTAACGTAAGTTATGTGGACATTTTATATTGGTATTGATTACATTGATATTTACATTTGATAGGTTCGTAACAAAGACTTTTTTTTAAATCAGAATTTTAAAAAACAACTTAATGGCTGTACAATGGGACTAATGATCTTTTCCCTGTCTTTTTCAAGAAGACACCATGCCTAGGCCTCGAAAAGATGGAGGTGGTAATTCCAGGTATTTATGGTGTGATCACTGCAAAGAGATGGTATGCAAAACAAAATACTACGAACATCTTCATAAGTATGGACAAAGAGATTGCCAAGCTAGCTGCTCTGGACAGGTGGATGTGAAAAAGGTAGGTTAATGTCTAAAATGTTGATCAAAAAGTTAACTTGACTTAAATAGGCCATGTCAATTGTGAAAGTGACTTTACACGTGGATTAAAATTAAAATAAAATCTTTTGAATAATATCATTTCTTAATGTATTCTATAAATAAAATTGACCTTTTCTCCAAATTGTAAAGCTCCCTGTAGTCATTTCTCTGCATCAGCAATCTTTGTGAGATATGAATCTGGTATCTTAAAATATATGTTTCAGACCCATAAAAATCCCAAATCCAGATACCCACCTGTGAAATATACACAATATCCTAAAATTAAATTTTCTAAAGATATTTTTTCAGATCTGTTTACATATTAAGAGCATATTTGATGTATCCTGTTATGAGATATTGGATATACGTATATTTCAGGTAACATATCCGGACAATATCCTACAGTGTAGAAGCATATGTGATGGATCAGACATTCCATAAACACTGTGGATATGTGACAGATCAAGAAAATTGTATACCACTGGATTTTGCAGGATAGCTTACATATGGCTCCTTTGTCCAGTGAGATTTAGGGTGAAAGGTGAGTTTGCAGGTCTTTAATATTCAATAGGAGCATATACTTTGCATTCTAACAGATTAGGCTACAAATAAATTCAATATTTAGAATCTCTGACCAATCAGTCAACATGCTATCCCTTTGCGAAAAGATGTGTCAGACCTTAAATCTTGTACAGGGCTGCAAGTCAGTATTGCAGGTCAGTGAAAATGATATGATCACATTTCTTTGTATCTCTCATTATATGTAGTTGCCTTAAAAATCCATTGATGCCATTTTGCTAGATCTGTGATCTTTGTGATATATGAATCTTGTGTTCTAAGGGATATGTCACAGAAATCATATCTGGACATTATCAAATATATGCATCTGTGACAGATCAGATCTCCCTGTATTCTCTCCGTACACATTATGGATATGTGACAGATCCATAAACTTGTATACTGTTGGATCTCTCTGGATACAGGTACTTTTTGTCCAGTGATATTACCTTTTATAGATGCTCGTAATTATTTGGAGTCAGGAGAAAAAACATTTCCAAGTCTGAAGGAGATTGTGAATTTCAAAATTCCCTTTCCTAATGACAATTTTACTATATTGAGAGATGATCGTAGACGATGAAGAAGATTTTGATTGCTTCACGAGAGCCAGCTTTCAAAGCAACCACCCTAGCGCAGACAGAACCTGTGTGTGTATGGCTGCGGAGCACCGCCGTTACCGTAAAACGCAGGAGGCTCTGCACGTCGGGCATCACTTGTCCCAAACGACGCTACATCCAGTCACATATTTTTGACACAGCACAATGTGTGCATCATCACCTTGCTACAGAGGCCTGAGATATCAGTTTTTATTAGACATTGACCATTCAGGAAACCTCAGGATGTGGGGGCTCTTCTCAAAATCGCCCTCAGGATTTCATAGGCGTTTTTTCAGATAGGCATTAGGTCTTAATAGATCTTTGTGTTTGTGATAAACTACGTGATTACCGAGTCCCCTCTTTGTCTGAACAAAATGACAAAGGTCCCCTGTTGAATGGTATGGAGCGATGCTCACACTCCTAGAGTGTATGCACCATTCACATGAGTGAGAGGAGGCATTTCTTCAAGATGGCGCCGTGGACGGCTGCCTCGGTGTGTTGACTGCTACCAACAGTCTGGATGAGTACACGGAGGCAGTGACATCCTACATCAGCTTTTGTGAGGATTGCTGCGTTCCATCAAGCACCAGGGTGAGTTACAACAATGACAAACCCTGGTTCACAGCCCAACTCAGACAGCTAAGGTTGGCAAAGGAAGAGGCCTTCAGGAGTGGGGACGAAGACAGATACAAAGAGTCGAAGTACAAGTTTAGCAAGGCGGTGAATGAGGCTAAACGACTGTACTCTGAGAAGCTCCAACACCAGTTCTCTGATAACGACTCTGCGTCTGTCTGGAAAGGGCTCAGGCAGATCACAATATACAAGCCTAAAGCCCCCCACTCCATCAACGATCGACGCCTAGCCAACGACCTGAACGAGTTCTACTGCCGCTTTGAAAGACAAAGGGACAGTCCAGCAACCATCCCCCACGACACCCCCCAACAGCTCCACTTGTTTCTTCCTGGAATAACAGACTGTGTTTCCGGAAAGCAACAACCATACAAAAAACAGACTTGTGTATATATATTTAAATTGTTATATTTTGTGCTCTTATTTTAGTAGATGTGTCACACACCAACTTCACCACAACAAATTCCTCGTATGTGTAAAATCGTACTTGGAAATAAAGCTTTATCTGATTCTGATTCTGATTCTGATTCTGATTTCTGATTCTGATTCTTCAAGTGAGGCTATAATGCCTCACTTCATACCAGTTTAGAAAAACAACTTTAAATGACCCATATATTTGTGTCTCAATCGTAATGATCATGATTTGCGTTTACCTCTTGAGTAGCAACTTAGTGGGCCCTCATTGCCTGGTACACATACATACACCCCCCAGTATTTCAACTTTCCTTGGGATGGGCTGTACTGAAACCAAATTTCCCCTTGGGGATTAGTAAAGGTCATTTGATTTGATTTAGCAACTTCATGGTAATAACGGTAACCCAAAATTGTAAAGGGAGCTATTCAGCAGCAACATAGAAATGATATTTGTTCCAGAGAAGAGTAATACAATAGTGATGCATCTTTAGTGTGAAATGTGTTCATTTGTGTTGTATAACATAGAATCCTGTTTATATTAAATATCTCAAATGTTTGATATAAACTTTTCTAATATGAATAAGATGAGATACATTTATTTGTCCTTAAATATCAAAACAGATTATCCAAAATAAGGGATCTGATTATTACTAAGTCATGTATCAAGCTAATCAAACACCTAACAATTATTCCTCTCTCGCTCTCTGCAGAGAAGAATAAATGTTACCACAGAGTCCCATGGGGGTAATGGTGGGGATCGTGGCCTGCTTCAGGATGGGTGTTGAAGGGGCAGGCTGAACGGGGGAGGGTCAACTCACCTGAAATGTGACGAGGGGACACGATGGAGGGTTGGGGGGAGGGGTAAATCTCTTGTTCCCTTGCAGAGAAAGTCAAAGAAACAGTTCTTGCTGCCTCACAAACAGACGCACATCACACTTCAGGCACCATGTGTTAGTGTACCCATTAGAGCAATGTCTACGGCGCCCTCTCAATGTTTTTTGGGGGGGGTAAATCCAGAGCAGGGCTACATTTCTTATGACTATGAACCTAATGAATAGATAGGCTAAATGATCAATGAAAAGTAAATGTTATACTAACTTTAATGAAATATTAGACAAGGCTGTCACAGAGGTAAATAAGTGACTGAGGCTGCAGTGCTTTTTTAAGTTTCCTTGATTTCATGAAAGGTGTTAAAGCATATAAGTTGGAGTTATTATTATCATTTTTATTAACTAAAATGTAGATGTGAAGGGAAGGATCAGCGGCGACTTTGCACATGTGTAATTTATGTGCAGCGTGAGGATGTGGAGCGAAGCTCCTCTGCCCTGACTGCAGCTGTTGGGGCTGCTGTCAGACTGATGGTCATCAACCCCTGATGCTTCTCTGTTGCACTGATGTTCTCACATACGATGTGTGTGGCAGCTACCAAGCATGCGATCTCCGTGCGCAGCAAACCGCCTGTTAGAGCTTTGTGACGGATCAACTCAGACCCACGGAATGAAAAAGTTGGAAAATGCTCCGGTAGATGCATTGGTTGTTGTTTATACTTCAAGATCGCTGATCCCCTCATTTTGCTGTCAATCAAAAAGGAATTCAGCCTCAGACAGATCATCCAATCATGAGCATCTGATGTCAAATAAACATTGCAAACATCTAATTATTAAAGTATGGCAAATAAATAAGAAATAAAATAAATAATAAGAAATTGATTCTTACCAGAATGAGAGCGGATGCTAGCTGTGCCTGGAACCTTCTTGGGTTCAGTTCAGGTTTCTCCATTTGGGCTTGGCAGTCCCGCTTGAAGAGAAGCCAGGTGTTGACCACATCATATGTGTTGGTGTGCCAGAAGATGTACATGTACAAGCGGTGGGATTTCAGGTGGTACTTGTATATTGTACTGATTGTTGTACACAATGTACGGCCTTTCAACTTTGATGTAGATCTTGTTGGCTTTGTCCCAGCGTTGAACCTTCAGCACAGGTTATGTTCCAGCCAAGGATGACAGATGTGTGACCGTGCTGCTGTCAAACCATTTGACAGCAGAGCTGTTGCGGAACTGTGTTCTTGTCACCTTGGTTTCGGGTCACATGACCTCTTGTTTTTTCCAAATTTCATTTCATGTGAGTCATTGGCCTTGATGGGCAGCCAACGACTCACTTGAACACCTAACGAGTCTTTTGGTTTCACGTCACATGACCCCTTGTTTTTGCCAGATGTTATGCTTGACTATTCACAAAGTAAACAATACTGTCTTCCAGGCCATCTTATTATCATCCTAAAGGAATGAATGCAGTCCCCCGTTCAGGACCATGCATTCCTATGCATGTTCCACCTGTACACATAGAAACCTGTTGTAACAGTGGTCTACCAATCTACATGGCTATTTGCTGCCACAAAGAACCAGTGTTGTAAAAATACATAATTAAATACAAATTTTCAATCTAACACCATTGTGAGCATGAACAAAAAGACCCTTTGACTATGTTTATGTGGAGGTTGGAGGCAAAATAAAAACATTTTAACCTTTCACGTAGATTAAAATACAAATGTTGTAAATTCTGCAACAGAGTTAACTTCCTCAATCTGGCCCCCGACAAATGCCTTCCTGTCTGTCCCCAAACAACCCCCTCTACAACCTGAGGAGTTGCCCAATACATGACAATAGCTTAGTGTATGCTGTCTGTCTTGCGCACCATTCACATGAATGAGAGGAGACATTTCTGCAAGTTGGAGCTATGATACCTCACTTCATACCAGTTTAGAAAAACACTTTAAATTACCCATATATTTGTGTCTCAATAGCAATGACGATGACTTACGTTCACCTCTTGAATAGAACTTTAGTGGGCCCCCATTACCAAGTAATTTCATGGTAATAATGCCAACCCAGTAACAGCATACAAATGATATCAGGAACCAATCACAGCCCAGGGGGCCATTTAGTTTGTGTATATATACTCAGCTCCTCACAGAGGATTTCAGGTTTTCTTAGTTGCCTTTTGCCACGGCTCACACTTCGATAGGTATCTTTTCTTTGGTCACTTTCATCTACATCTGGGAAGGTAAGATCTGAGGTAGGTAACACATTTCTATAAATTCTCCATTTATATAGGCTATAGTCTATGCTCCAAATGCTGTGCAGGCCACTACCTTGATCAAGGCCTTGGAAAAGAACTGGAGTTGGTCGCATTGATATATATGTATATAACTATATAACTATAACTATATATATATATATATAAGCATTTTTTTTTCGTTTATGCCATAAATATACAGATAGCTATATCTTTGTTATTTTTACAAAGTCCTTAAGCTTTCATTCTTGTAATCAATTTTAAAACTATCATTTTGAAAATAGACTTGTTATAGATCAAAACAGTGTATCACATTGCGTATCATGTTTAACACATTCTGAACATTTTTTCAGAAAAATGAGACCTAGATGGGTTAATCCTGAGAAGGAGGCCTTGGACTTCATTGCCTCTGGAGAAGATAAAGACAGTCTTCAGAAAGCATTCATCAACAAGAAGAAAGGTATGTTATGTTGTTAGCTGGACTTTTTTTTATATACTTGCTTGCTTTCTCTTAAGGGGTTTACTGTCGAGATTAATGCTGCCATTTATGTAATATCTGTTTATCAGGTTATGGAGTTTTTGCCACCAAAAACATTGAGCCAGGAGAATTCTTGCTTGAGTGTGTTGGAAGACACATCACTGGCTTGGAAGGAGAGGCCTTGTTCAAAAAGTACTCAGATGAAGAGGCAGCATTTTTGTTTTTCTACTCCTTTCAGGGACAGATCTTCTGGTATGTATGAATTACTTACCGTATGTATTATTGAACCATAGGACATTTTATATATATATATATATATATATATATATATATATATATATATATATATATATATATATATATATATATGATGTATAATATTTGTTTATTGTATCATGCAGTGTCGATGGCAGCAAGGATACAGCAAGACTTGGAAGATTCATCAATGATGATCACATCAATCCAAATAGCAAAATTAAGATTGTAAGTAAAGCTGTTAAATCAACCCTGTTATATGCGCTAATCATATACACATGAAGAGTTCATTTGCAAAAATGGATAAAAATCCAGTATTAAAAAGAATATCTGCCTTTGTTATGTACTGCTGTGGACAATATTATTTGACCTTAACACAGAATACCTGACTGCCAGACTGTAATTCTGATTCTTCTGTTTATATGACCAACAGATACTGGATGAAAAGAAAAGTCCGCACCTGTGTGCATTTGCAATCACAAAAATTAATGCAGGAGAAGAAGTTGTCTATGACTATGGAGGTCCCAACTGTCCATGGAGACATGTATGTATATTTATATCTGTAATCATATCTAGCAAAACAAACAGTCGCATTTATACTTTTTTTTCAAATACTGCTAATGACATAAATGATTGATTTCATGCTAATATTTATTTTAGGAAACCATTATTTCATCCAACAATGAACACCTGGAAAAGATGGTAAATATGGATGTCTTTTTTATATGTATTAACTCAAAGTTTTTAATGTACAAAATTTTGTGTTGTATACGTTGCATTACTTTAGTATGTTTTTTTAAACTTAACTAATCATTTGTGTAGCGCTCTTCTTGTTCAAAAATTGTTGCATAATCTCATTATAATCTTTTTTAATCTCTTTTTTTTAGGAATCACGATGGAAGGAATTATTTGAAAACCTTGATTCCAAGCCAGACGTGATGGAAATCGATGACCTTGTTTATAACACAAACAAAAAGATTGCAAATGGATGCAATGCTGCTGAGATTTTCCCAGGACTCTTCCGCAACTGCCCAGTGGCAGTAAAACGAGTTGCCAGACACATTTCCAAAAGAGAACTGGAAATGGCTTATTTCCTGTGTTCAGGAAATCTACAGGCAGAACATCTTCTGAAACCCATTGCTGTGTTTGAAGACAATTACTTTGCTTATTTTGTCTCCCCTCTCTGTGAATATAACCTGATTGAGCTGATTGAAAACAAAGGTTTTCCTGGAAGACACAGCCTGACTGACCATCGAAGACTGGAGATCTGCCAGGACCTACTGCTGGGACTTCAGGAACTCCATTCGCATGGAATTTTACATAGAGACCTGAAACCTGAAAACATCCTTTTTGGTAAAAGAAACATTGCAAATGAACCATTCTGAAACATAAATTTGGATTAATAAATTCAAACAATAAGTTTTTGTATGTTTCTGTGTGGGGGGTATTAATTGATGATTAAGGCAGATTTTAATATTTATGTTCATGTTCTTTGCAGATATCAACAATAAACTGCACATCGCAGACTTTGGAGCAAGCAGGAAACTGGCTGGATCCTTTTCATGGTCCAGTTATGAGGATGTCGGAGGTGTACAATACGCATATAAGAAAGAATCGGACATTCAAGTAAGTTGTGCTTGAAAATGTGGATTCAAAATGTGCATGATAATGGTATTGTGGTTCATGACTACTGAGTTTGGATTTACTAAAAATAAAAATGTAATTATTTTTAAAAATATGATAAATTATGTGCAGTTTGGCCAGCTGCCAAAAGTGTGCTGTAAAGAGCTGCATTGGTGACTATTTGTGAACATCATTTTAAATTAATCCATTACATTTTAGGTAGCCGGCTGCTTGCTGCATTATGTTCTGACTGATGGGCAACATCCTTATCAAACCATGACACCCTACTCCAGTGATCCAGTTGGGCTATTACAAAACGTCAGAAAAGGCAACTTCACTCTCCAATGTGAAGAAAGATGGATGAGTCAAACAGAAATCATAACCAGAATGCTGAGTAAATCATGCAGAGATCGCCCCACCATTGAAGAATGCATTCAGGCTGTCAAATGTAAGTGCCTGGACTAACACTTTTATCCACCTCATAGATAAAAAATATTCTATGATTTTGTCAATTGTTATAAAACTGTGTGGATTGGATAACTGTTAATTTACTTCCCCTGTATTGATAGGTTTGACACGACTGTCTGATACCACTGGAACCACAAACAACGTTTTTTGTGAGAAGACAAATAAAGTAAGTAATTAAGTAGGATTAGGTGATTTTTTTTTTTTTTACTGAAAGACAAAGGTTTATACATGATAGAGATTTTGTCACACTATTAATGCCAAGGCATATATAGCACATGGTTGTATAATTCCAGTCTTGGAAATGCTTTGAATGAATGAGTAGAACTGCTGTGTACAATTGAAGCCAGGATTTTTTCAGATACTGAAAACTTAAAATTTTCTTTTCTTATTTCACTGTTGTTACAGGACAGTCCCCATACAACAAAATGCTGCCCTGACACACTGGATGAGATAGATATCTCAGAGACTATTGCAAGTGATCAGTCAGAGAAAACTGGCAATGACTTAATGGATTCATCTTCATCCACTGAAGAGGAATTCTCTGAGTGTGAAATGGTAATTGTGGGTTTAATTGCATGACAAGAATAGGATGAAAATGCATGTAAGAACTATGATGTGATTTAAGATTTTATTGTATTATTATTTGCAAAATAATAAATAACTGGTGTTTATTTCAGATCACAGAGGAACATGATTCCTTTTCCCTGAAAATATCAGATGATGAAGAGGAAGAACAAGCAGAAGAATTAGCAAAAAAGGTATTAATCTGTAAAAAGCTTCCCCACAAAATCCCAAAAGCTTGGATCAGAATGCATATTTTGGTAACCCCCAACAAAATAATGTCAAAGTGAAATTGTTCTCAAACACTGCATCCCTGTTTGTGCTCTTCTGTTACAGCACAAAGCCCAAACGGCTAACTGCTGTCCTGACACACTGGATGACACTCATACCTCAGAGGGTACAGCAAATTGTCAACCAGAGAGCAGAGATTCATCTTTTTCCATGGAAGAGGATTTTTCTGAGTGTGAAATGGTAATTGGGGTTTAATAACTTAACTAAAGGCAGGGAAATTGAAAGCTAGACAGTATCCCAGACACAGACACAAATCCTGGTATTTTTCGAATTCAATAATAAGTTACTTTTTCATTTCAGACCACTGCTCTGGACATGTCAGATGAAGATAAGCAGCAAACAGAGACAGAAGAGGAAGCGGAAAAGGAGTCAATCCAGGAAGAGGAACTTCCAAAAACCTCACAGGCAATGGATCAAAAAGCTCACCGTGGTATCCCTCAACAAGAAGATGCAATCAAAGTGAAAATGTCCTCAAACACTGCACACCAGCGAGTGTACAAGAAGAATTACTGCCTCTACTGCGAGAAACCTTTTGTGAAAATTGCAAGACACCTGAACCAAAAGCATTCTAACAAAGCTGAAGTGGCTCGGGCATTTGCACACAAACAAGGATCAGCCATGCGCAGTCTTCTCCTGAGCAAAGTTAGGAACATGGGAAATTATTATCATAATTGTTCAGTACTGTCTTCTGGGAAAGGACAAATCATCCCCAAAAGGCAAGCAACCCGCCCATCAACAGCTACAGACTATCTGCCTTGCAAGTTTTGCTTTGCGACGTACATAAAAACAGACCTCTCGAGACATCACAAGCGCTGCAAGCTGCAGGTAAAAGAGGCTGCGCCACTGAAAAGGAAAATTCAGGCAAGTTCTTCCCTGCTGTTGCCCATGGATACTAAAATTTCCACCGGACTAAAAAACATAATTGAAGAAATGACGTATGATGCCGTGACTCAGGTGGTGCAATCTGACAGGCTCATAATTTCATTGGGGGAGAGGATGCTTCTCAAAAATGGAGAAGTTGTACGTCATCAGGCAGACATAAGGAACAAGATGAGAGAACTTGCCAGACTTCTCCTGGTGGCAAGAACATTGGATAAGGACATTTTATCTCTGAAGGACTTGATCAGCCCAGCCAAGTTCAATACGGTGCTTGAGGCTGTAAAAAAAATGACTGGATTTGACCATGCCACAAACAGATTCTCCGTTCCTTCAACTGCCTTGAAAATGCGCCATTCCCTTGTGAAGGTGTCTTACATTTTGCAAGGAGAGGCTCTGCGCCAAGATGACGAGGACTTGCAGAAAAGAGCGGAGCAATTTGGCAAATTAATTGAACTGGAATGGATGCACTAAATGCACTAAAAACAATGGAGCAAAAGAAATGGAACAGCCCCCAAATGCTGCCTTTATCCGAAGACATAAGGAAACTCAATGAGCATTTGAAAAATCTTGAAAGGGTCAGCAAAAAAGCTCTCATTGACACACACACACACACACACACACACACGCAGAAGCATGCGTTTGCTGTCTGTAGTGGTTTTTGATGGCAGACAATGAATTCATGGAAAATTATCAAGGTGAAAAAAATCCTAAAGGTAGGATTTGCAGACAGCATTAAACTAAACAAACTATGGACACATGACAATCTGAAAGTGGCCTGAAGGGAAACCAGCGCCATTAATAACTTGCATGTGTGTATTATACTGAACAATAAGAGCTCTTTACTCACTATAAGCCAATTTCCATTTGGTGCAACTGCTCATTGGGATGAAGATGTTACTACGTGGAGAAATGTCCTTTGGTCTGTTGTAACAAAAATTGAACTTGCTGGCCATAATGATCATTGTTATGTTCGGAGGTGCACTTTACAAAATAGACAGCATCACAGGGAAGTAAAAGTATGTGGATGTACTGAAACAACATCTCAAGACATCAGCCAGGAAATTAAAGCTTGGTCACAGATGGGTCTTCCAAATGGGCAATGGCCCCAACTAAAACTTAAAATGAAGTACTGAACCTAACTGACCTAGACAGGGAATGTTTACTGAGATGAAATGTCAGGAATTGTGGAAACAGTTTAAATTTATTCGGTCCAGGTCTATGTAAACTTCTGACGTCAACAGCACAACAACAATCTGAATGTAAGATGCATGTAAGTGTTATCTGTGAACAAGGTCTGTGTGCATTTCATGTTGTGGCTAAATGCATTATTAGAAGCAAAGTGAATTAGATGTTTTCTTGATGAGTACCTGCAGCAGAACAGATGTGCCCGTTATGAAAACGTGAAAATTTGGATGAGAATTTGATACATTTCTGTGTTTTAAACAAGATCCCTATGATCCAGGGGAATAAGCAGCTTGTAAATTGTCTTGCATATATTTGAGTCTTTGTTACAGGCCTCAAGCATTAGTTACCAGTGAACAGATGTCATGTTGTGTTTTATACAGGGAAAACAGAGACAGGAGACATTAGTTGTGTTCATTCAGCAGGCTGTTCTCTTTCTTTTTTATTTTCCTTTCATTTACACAACTTGGTCTCACAGTTTACAACAATCCATTTACAACTCCATTTATGTTACAACATGGGTCCATACACTAATTCACTGGAATAACTTAATTTACAGTTTATGATTGCACAACTCTGCGGTTACACAAATACTTAAAGTAGCGAATGCTGCTGTAAAGTCTTAATCTGTACTATGACTCACATTCAGTTACTGTGGTTTACCAGCTTCCAAAATATACTTAACACTAATTAAACCTGTCCACTTATTTCACTTCGCTGCTTTACATAAACATGTTTTTAAAGACGAACAATACATTAACTATGCAAACACTTTCGGCCATTTCACATTACCAACTATTACTACAACCTCTTTTACTATATCATCATAAT
This sequence comes from Chaetodon auriga, assembly GCF_051107435.1. Lineage (NCBI taxonomy): Eukaryota > Metazoa > Chordata > Actinopteri > Chaetodontiformes > Chaetodontidae > Chaetodon > Chaetodon auriga. The sequence goes on from NC_135081.1 coordinate 2,594,557, forward strand.
GACCTGACCTATATGAGCCCCTACAAATGTTAAAATAACTTGTGAACAAGGGGGGTTATGGGTGTGGAAATGATGGTTGTGCAAAATGCCGTGATTTAGTTTATTTAGCAGATCTTTAGGATGATTTATCGGGGGTGGGAGCAACTCTGACTGTGATCAAGGAGTACACAACAATAGACTGGGTTAAAATAATTTAGTGTGGTCTCAGCTAAATAGTTAAGATACGCCAATCCCACCAAACACTGAAAACAGTTCAAACAATTAATTAAAAATGTAACCCTTGGAACTTCTTCGTGTCTAGCCCATCAGAGTTTTTCAATTCAACACTATGGGCACTGCCTCCGTCCGCTTCTCTCGTGATTGGCTAACTGTGCCAACAATCAAACACTCCACAGGTGCAGGTAATCTTACATCAAGTCACATTCAAGAGCTGAAGTGAACTCTACAAACGTTACTTAAAAGCATGCAATAAAACCAGGATTAAAACACATCCAGTGTGGTTGCATTACTATCAAATGTAAGTGCTTTCTCTTAATACCTAGGCATATTTGAATGAATGAATAACTTTAAGTTTAATGACTTAGAATTAGTAAGTTTTACTGCGTCATCAGACAACAGAAGCTCGTGATCGGCTATTTCCTGACACATTGAATGTGACTGCTCCGTGAAAACAGAAAGTATTTGGTCAGCACATCACTGTCATTATAGTACAACAATTACAACTAAACAAATGGTCACAGTCTGGAGCCCTGAGAAGGGAACACAAATTAAACATATAGGTGTATGGCCTTAATGTAACTCAACTGGAAGTAGCAGTCCCAATTACAGATTAATTAATAAATACAGATACATTGTTGTGATAAGCTCACTAAGTTCCTTGTCTATGTGTTCTTCTATTGAGGGTCACAGGGCAAGATGTTGTGGAGGTGTAAGTATTGCCCTTTTAACTGTGAAAAGAGAGCACAGTTATTTAAACATTATAGACTAAAACATGGAAGTTATGCAAGAACGGAGCCATTTCCCTGTTTACATTAAGAATGTTTGTGTACATATAAATCACTAAATACACTAAAAATACACTTGTCCCGCCTTCATACCAAAACTCCAGAACAGCAACCAAGTACAGATGTACCAGTTAAATTTTGCTGTCTGTCATGTGGGTTTGCTCAGTCTTGTTCTGAGACTCACCTACGCACTGCACACTTTAAAGTGAACCATAAAGTCAGGTGCCCTTATAAAGATTGTAACTTTGAAAGCAGCGTCTACTCCACTTTCAAAACGCACAAGAGTAGAGTACACAAGGAACAGAACTGGAAGAAGTTCAAGTCAGAAATCATTGGTTTTAATTATGTAAGCCATGACCGCGATGCTGCACAAGAGCAAATGTCACAAGTTTATCATGTGGAGGAGTTTGAAGAGGTGAGTGAAGAAGCCAGTGAGAATGATCTTTGTGATTTAGAAAAACACCTTGAGCACAACCTAGCATCCCTTCTGTTAAAGATGCAAAGTGTTCTGCACATACCAGAGAGTGCTGTGCAAGAAGTAATACAACAGCTTTTTGAAATCAAGGCTGTCAGCCACTTCTGCATAACAGAGTGAGGGCCGTACTTTAGAAATACTATGCTGGCATGGCTGAAGCAGTTGTGAGAGAGGTTACCAGTGCCATGTCAGAAAATAACATGATGGCATTTTGTGCCAAAGATGGATACTTGGGAACTGCTAAAAGAAGAGCAGCATATGTACGCAGAGAGTTTCCACAGGTAAACTCCATAGAGTATGTGGTGGAAAAGGGCAAAAAAAAAAAAAAAACACTTGCATATGTCCCCATTGGTCCCATGCTCCAGAAGTTGCTTAACAGACCTGACGTGTTAGACAAAGCCATGTCAGAAAAAGTCCATGCCCTGCAGGAATACAGATCGTATGTAGATGGGCAGTACTTTAATGAAAACTCTCTTCTTGCAAGGGATGAGTTCATGGTTGCTCTTGGCCTTTACATTAATGACTTTGAAGTAGCCAATCCTCTTGGAACATCAAAGCTTAAACATAAAATGTGTGCAGTATACTGGGTCATTGCAAACAAAATATAGGTCTACCCTCAACTCAATCCCACTTGCTTTACTATGCAATACTTCCACAGTCAAACAGTGTGGTTATGCAAAGGTTCTGCAACCTCTTATCTATGATGTCTCATCAAATGGCCATGAGAATTGGTGGCTCCTTCCTTTTCTTATTGGTCACTGTGTCCCTGAGGGTGGGAAACATGTGGGAATTTCTCATGCTTCTCAAAGACATTGTTGAGCTAGCTGTGGCACCAAGGCATACTGAAGAGACACTATATTTCCTGGACTGTAAGATAGCAGAGTACAGACAGCTGCTGCAGTCAACTTTTCCACATTTTCCACAAAAGGGATTAAGTGGGCTTATACCAACACAAATACAACTAAACAAAACACCCAAAAACTAACCAAAACAGGCAGTTGGCAGGAAAACATAAATCATGAACTAAACAAAAATAAAACTTCCAAATTAGTAAAGAAAGCCAAATTAATAAAGAAATGAAAACACATACTGAAAAGAAACAATCCTCTGCCAGTGGCGGTTCTAGACCAATTTCACTGAGGGGGCCTGGCTGGGGCCAGGGGTTTTGATAGAGGGGCACATTAAACCCGCACCAAAAAAGACAAAGAGAGATTACTTGACTTTTTATTTTCATAAAACTTGTTAAACCATTGCAGTCATAACGTTACAGTGACGATGAAAAACAGTATAATAGTCACAGTATTACTGTTTTACATGCATCTAATTTTCCCAATTTAAAAGGCAATGTCTTATATATTGTTCCTGTTAAATAAACATTAAAATAAAAAGGGATATAAAAAAAAAAGTTACACACAAAACATATAGTGTTCTGTTCAACATCACATACCTGATGGTCCAGTGCTTGTAGATGCACAAATATTCTCTGTCTGTGTCTCACACTCCGCCTGTATCTCAGTCTCAGCTTCCTCACCCTCAGGATCTTCATCTGTCTCTCTTTGCTGCTCTGTGCCCTCTCTCTGAAAATCAGTGTCTCCCATGTCCTCTGACTCTCCCTCTCTGGCGCTCTCAACTTGCTCCTCTTCAGCTCTCTCACCACCATCATCTGGCTCTGTCTCAATGTCTGCATCATTTTGTGTCTTTTTCGTGTAGAAATAGGACATATTGTCCTTTTTTCTCTTCATTTTTCACTACAGACAAAAAGCAATTAAGAGGAATTACACTTCAGCAACCCTACTGTTGCGGGCTTGCTTGGTTTTGTGTTGTGATAACGTACGTTAAGGATAGTAACTAACGTTAGCTAGAACCATACAATCACCTTAAGATGACATTAACACCTGGTGTTCTGGCAGGATGCTATTATAATTCATAAAGTTAGCAAAGAACATTTCTTTACCAGAAGTCTTACCTTGACAGTGTAAGATCGTTTGTCGTTGTGGTAATCTTCGGACTGCTTCACATGTTCGCGCTCATTTTTTTTCAGTGGTGCAGCGCACTAAAGGGTCCGACTAGAATGTTAAGCCACGCACTTTAGTTCCACCTTCGACGTCGGCGACTCGGCGCTACTGTATAATCTACGTTCGGAGGGGGGGCCACAGGGGGGTCCAGAATCAGTGCAACAGGGGCACTGGCCCCTGTTGGCCCCTCCCCAGAACCGCCACAGTCCTCTGCCCGAACAAAATATCAAAATCAAAGAAATTAACAACTTAGGGCAACAGGCAGAGTAAACTCAATGAACAAAATTTTCGTTTAAGGCCAAAGTATCACTATGTGGAACATGACCCTCACCTTGTAAGGAAATTTGGTCTGCTGTCAGAGGTTTGGACAATGTACTTCGAGGGCAAGCTTAAAGGTCCCATATTATGAAAAACTGACTTTTTCTGGGAATTGGGGTGTTATTTTGTGTCTCTGGTGCTACTGCACGCATACAAAGTGTGAAATAAGACCGTCCGTGCTTTTTTGTGTGAGATACGGATTTGTGAAAGCATCCTTCCAGACGAGTCGTTCGAATTCAGGGAGTACTGTTACGTAACAAGCCCCCATATTTGCATGCTCCCACCCACCAGCCACCTCTTCCTATCTCCCCTCCCATGGAGGCATAGGTACGGTGACTCTCGTCGCACAAATTCGCTATTTCGTTAATGACAGAAACGTGTTTGGATTCACCATGTCAAAATGCCCCAGGAAGTGCTCTGTAGTTGGCTGTAGAGACAAGCACAATTCACTCCATTGGCTCCCAGCTGCGGAGGACAGAAGAGCGGCGTGGATTAAATTCATTTTTGAAGGAAACGTCCCCGCTACAGTAGGCAAGAAAGTACTGGCGTGTGCGAACCACTGCGGGGAATACCTGCAGAGGAGGGACATGTAAGTATACAAATAATTAGCTGTGTTTTTCTTTTGTAGATGAGCGTGAACTCTTGCGTGTTGTAGTGTGTGGTTTGCCATTGAGAGCTACAGCCATCAAAGGTTCGCTCGCGGCGACCGTAGCTTTTGGTATGCCACACTACGTTTCAGATCTTGCTAATGATTTAGAGCATGTTTGAGGGCGATGCCAGCATTTACAAATATTTAGCTCTGTTCATTTTGCAGTTTTACACGAACCAACCAAGTAGTGCTTTGCCATACAGCACAGGCTATCGCTAACCACTAGCTTCTAGTTAGCAATCAGCTTGGTCTCCATATGCAAACCCAGTGACCTAGTCGGTCAAGCAATACATACACAGACACTCTGCAGGGTCTAAGCTTCGGGAATTTTTGAAAATAATGCATTTGGAAATATTTTTACAAGAAATTTTCTAAACTGGTGTATGTTAGAAAAGCCCAGGGCAAAACGAGTGTATGGTTGAGACTGCTACATCACAGCACAATTTACACTCCAAGCCAACCATTCTGTGCAATAAGTTTCTTCTCTTGGAGTTTATTTATGAGTGATCCGTTGCTACACTGTATGTAGCTGTTGGCATAGTTATACATGTATCATAAAATTGATGTAATTTCTTTTCTTTTGTATAGGCCAGTACATCATCACTGATACCTGCTACAAGAGATATTGGCTGCCAGACTGAGACTCCACAGAGACACAGTGTTGGCACACAACTCTCTTGGAGGACTCTTCTTTCACATTACAGAAGTGAAGGTTAGTGTTCTAGATAGTTGCTGTTGAGTGTAGCCTTGAGCTGTTGCACCCTTTAGTGCATGAATTTATACTGTAACAGTGCTGTCATGTTTTACTCCACAGTATGCCCTGTTATCATAACAATATACTTTTTGCTACAGCTGTCCAGGCTACTGTGTCCTGCAAGGACTTCGACACGTCCACTGATCCCTTCATACTGCCTTTTCTAAGCTCAACACCTATAAAGCGACCGTCCAAGAGACCTCGCCTGGAGGAGGAGGATGCTCTCGAGGGCAGCTCAGCGATGGAGTCTCAAGGACTGGACACAACGTATGACCCTGAAGACTTGTTCACAGCTTTGAAAGAGTCAACAGTCATGTTGTGAGTTACTGAAATATCTTTGTCTAAATGTATATAATCAGTTTTCATTTTTTTGCTGAAACGGGTGGTGTCTATATCAGCAGTCCTGCTATATTAGTGTTCAGTTATTGTTGAAACTGTTTGAAGGAGTTGTTGATTCAACTATCCCCCCCCACCCCCACCCTCACAGGAGTGCTGCATCCACTTCCACACACAAGATAAAAAAAATACATAGTGTATGAGACCTGTCTAATGGACCTGTTCGAGGTGTGTGCTGTGTGCAAGTGTGTTTCCACTAATATGGGACATTCATATCAGTGGAACAGCTGTGCACCCATGAGTATTCCCAAAGTTGGAGCAGCCAGCCTCTTCTGAATAACACACCAGCTGGGAATGTACAGCTTTCTGCAGCAGTGTACATAAGTGGAGCCTCTTTCTTCAAACTTCAAAGGGTAAGTGAGGAATGAGTAAAGAATAATTTGCTCCATTGTTAAATATGGCATATAATGTTTAATATTATAAAACCTGTTGCCATTTTTGTCTACCATCAGGTGTTCAAGGCAATGCATCTGCAGATTTTCCTGTATGACACTTTTCGTCGGCATGCCAGAATGTATATAGAACCAGCTATTGTCCACACATGGAACAATTCGCAGGATGTGATGCTGCAGCAGCTCAGCGAAGAAAACAAAGTAATACTTGGTTGACATGAGGGCTGACTCTCCAGGTATAAGAGTAGAATATGTTTGATTGTAAATGAATAGGAAGAGTGTCATAAAGACATACCACAGACTTCAATACAAGATTGTGACAATGTTTTCACAGGGCACAGTGCAAAGTTTGGGAGCTACACTATGATGGACCTCAACACCAACATTGTTGTTGATCTCCAGTTGGTTCAGGTGGGCGGGAAGAATGACATGTTACTGTGTTCTTTTGCTTGCTTTTGCTTTAAATTTTGCCAATGTCACACATTTTAAATATGGACCCATACTTATGGTTTTTTGACAGAGCAATGAGGTTGGTGGCAGCAGCCACATGGAGAAGGAAGGCCTGAAGAGGAGTCTGGCATTGTTGGGTGGACGTGGTGTAACCATCGATTGTATCGTCACAGACCGTCATCCACAAATTCAAAAGTTTCTAAGGGAGAACAACATCACACAATTTTATGATGTCTGGCACATGGAGAATGGTATATTTCTGAGGGAAATTGCATAAGTATTAGCTGAATGTATTGGTGGGCTTTTTCAAATACAGAAAGCATCTTGTAGGCCTACACATGGCGAGTCTACACATAAAGCCTTATGATAACACATTCATATTGAGTTAACTTCTACTGAATATCCTGAATAGTCTGATTTGTAGGAATTACGAAGCAGCTACATAAAATTAGCAAAAAAAAAAAAGGAATGCCAAAAAGTTAAGAAGTGGATGCGAGCCATCAGAAACCACATTTATTGGACTGCGGCATCATCAAACACTGGGCTAGAAAGAGTGGCAAAATGGACCTCCTTCCTGAACCACGTTCAGGATATTCATACCCATGATGACCCCATCTTCCCACAGTGTCTACATACAATTCACAGAACAAGGGACAAGAGTAAATGACTCTCACCAGGTTTGTTTCATTCAACTGGTTTGGTTATATTGATTCACTGCAATTAGTCATTACCAATAAGTATGTTATGCTGTAATGTAATGTTTTTGTCTTTCAGCAACTCCTGCATTCTACCACCTGGAGAAGGAGCTGACCAAAAAGATAGTCCTGAAGGACATTGCAAAGCTCAGTCCCCACCACCAGACATCCTCTTTGGAGGCGTTTCACAGCGTGATCCTGCGGTTCGCCCCCCAAAACATGGTCTATCCATATCTGGGAATGTGTTGCAGGTAAATTAAACTGTGATTACTTGTTGAGAACATTTGCCCATTACTTGCATTTATTTTCATGTTTGATTTTCTTTTACTGTCCAAGATTCTACCTGGCTGCACTGCATTACAACGAGAATGCCAACAGAGGACAAGCCATCAGGGGATCCTCTTTTTAAACTGAGCTTTCCAAAGTCCAGAAAGGGGGAGTGCAGAGCCAAACCAGTGAAGACTGAGGCCACATTCCGTAAGTGTTAACTTCTTTTTTTTTTATTATTAAAAAATAAACATGTACCTGACACAAAGTATTGCAACTCACTTACTTTCAACAAATTAAATAAACCAAAAAAAAAAAAAAAAAAACCCACACAATTAAATACTTGAGAAACTACTAAATTCAAAGTGCAAAATGTCATTATATTGACAGGTGTTGAATAATCTTGTAAAAGATAATAATGATTCACTTTTTTGTGTTTGTGTTTGTGTGTCTGTGTATTGCACAGGGTATGTTGATGATTTGATGGGCACAATCATGGAGAAGGTCTTTGTCAATCCATCATCATACACAGCTGAAATCCTGAAAATAAACATCCCGCCGGACCTGTCTTCAGAGTATGAACATCCAGACAAGGAGGAGGTCATCGCCAGCTATGTCTCAAGATTCAATCAAGAGGGGAGGAGTTTGAAGCCTTCGTATCTTCCCTGGGCGTCAGGAAACTCCTGACGTATCCGAAGTACGACACACGATGGGATGACTACACAAATCTTCCGCCCAAGGAAGCCCCAGCACCAGCTCACAAAACTCCTACAGGCTAAATACCTGTAGCGACTGACAAAATTGAACATTTGGTTAGTCAACAGCTTCTAAATTGCCAAGATCTGTATTCACATTTTTTCAATTTGGATTCAGTGAATCCTTCACTTAGACTGTATTTACATGTACATATATGCATGACTGCAGTCAATAAATATATATTGTATACCTGTAAAATGTTTCATGTGAATAATGTGTAATATACAGTATTTGCTTAGGAAACACTTGGTTATACATTCAAGAAAAAATATGATCTGAATTTGTGGCATTGGCTGACTATAATTAGTTTATCATGGTGTATGAACATTGAAATTAAGTGGGTTATTATAGATAAAACTCACTGCTCTATCCCCTGTAGCCGTAAATGACCATAGTCAGCCCTGTAAATGTCGTGTGTGTTCTGCAGCGAGAACACATTCAGGCAAACAGGTTCTAAACCTGGATGGTCGATCAGGCGTGGAGGCCTTTCATCCAACTGCTGCAGCCGTCTTGTAACCGATTATGCATAACATAAGGTCAGTATCTGCAGCGGCATATTATCTGCAATCATACACTGTGATCAAAAGTGTAGGTAAAGATAATGTGACCTGTGGCACCTCCTGGCAGCATATGTTTTCAGGCTCTGACTGCATTGTTGCACAATTTCCACATGTGCACCTATACAAACAAATAAAAAAAATCATGTATGAAGCTAAAGAAATAAGAAACTTTGCATACCAACATTTTCAACCAATAACAGCACCCACGTTTTAGATTTGAATGTGCGTGCTCTCGCTAGCTACTTTTTCTCAGCCTGAGGTGAATGGTCAGTAGTGCTGCTCAGCAGTGTCGCCTGTGTGTGCTCTGCCCGTTCATGTGTAAATGAGACGGAGCGCTAAAACTAACAGCTCCCTGGCAGGAGCCTGCTGTAAGAGCCATTTCGTTTGCGACCTACACATCACTAACCCCCCGCTCTAGAAACCCCCTCCTCTTTATGTAAACAACCAAGACCTTCAGATTCTGCCGTCATATGATATCAGGCTTGTGTGCCCAGCGTGATGTGGTGAAATTAGCAGACGCGCTGAAGTGCACATACACTATTTCCGTGTTTTCGTTACATGCGCATATACTTTCTTGGGGTTTGAATTATGTTTCGTTTGGGTGGCAATGCTTGGTAGAGGCTTTTAGCTGAGTTTCTCCCCGTCATTCTCGTATGCTACACGTTAGGATTGGTGCTTCTTAGCGTGAGCATTGACCGTCTGAACTATGGGCCTCTCACGCTGCCACCTGTACAGATGACGCTCATATTGAAGAGAAAAAGGTAGAAAGACGTTTTTAGACTAACTATTCAGAAGGGTCCTGCTGAATTCTCTGAGTCTCAGGTTCTGCAGAAGCCACCCCTCCTTCTTCAGGATCCGATTCGGGATTCGGGATTGTAGGGTTAAGCTTTCCCTAAAAGGTATATCAAGCATAGAGCTTCAGAAACATGTTTTATGGAAATCATAGACCTATGTCACTTATTGAAAAAACTTCATAATATGTCACCTTTAAATTCATACGAGTGCCCCCTGTACAGGGGGCAATACTCCAATAAATTATATGGGCGTATAATGAAAACACAAAACTGATATCATATGAAAGCAGAGAGTCTGATGATCACGAAGATGTCTGCCTCCTCACTGTGCGACGAAAACTCGGCGAGCCAGCAGCCAAACAGTTGCAGAAAAATATTTCTCAAAATCATACAGTATGTCTTACCTTTGCTGTTTTGTGGTCAAAAGTTATATTCCAGGTCAAAAAAAACGCTGCTACTATCTGCTCCTATGACTCTGTTAGTTTGAGATTGACCGCGATGGTCCTGGTTGTTTACATAATGAAGAGGGGGCTTCTACAGTAGGGGGGAGTGCTCTTCATGCAATAAACTGTCTTTGAGGTTACTTCCTTCTGGATCGTCATTGGTGTTTCTGTGGTAACTTTGGATGCTTCCCCTCCAATATCTACAGGTTTGACTGATCCATAGAGGTATGATTATGAAATACGACCACTGGGTTGCTAAGTTATTGAGTTGCGTAAATGCGCTCTGAGTTTCAGCGCTCCTTCATATTTACGCACAAACACGCAGAGTGCAGACGCACACTGCTGATCAGAGCGAGGTGTTGTTTCACTTTCTGCACTCACATTTTTCGACATTTCGTGAGAGCCAGCAACAATGGCAACCAGAAAAGGGTCTGCAAAACTGTTTTCAACAGAGGAGGTTCTCCGTATACTTGCAGTAGATAGCGGAGCTAACGTTTACCCGGAGGACTCATTGAGCGATGACGAAGATTTGTGCACGCATCCGAACAGTAGTCATGGCTCTGGTGAATCTGAGTCAGATTATATTCCATTGGAGAGGTATGTAATCTTTCATCCACCACTTCTGCTCACTTCACTGCCACTCCAATAACCAGGTGACGCACATCTGTTCCAGCGTCTCTCCCTCCCCCTCAGCAACAGCCTGCAACAATTACCCGCACCTCCCAAGTAAATAGACGGTGTGTTTCTGCTTCCCTCCCTCCACCACCATCTTGCGCCAAGCGAAAGAAAAAGGCAAAGCATGGTCGAGGTGGGTCTGCCTCTACCGCTTCAGTGAGGGAGGAAGAGGAGGAAGAAAGGTGACACAACAAAGAGGAGATGGACACAAGGCCTAACCCAGTCAGATTCACGCCAGCCAGGTCCCTGGGCCCAACGTTTGACACCACAGCACCATGGTCGCCCCTTTTATTGTTCAGACTCTTTTTTAGCCCCTCTACAGTATGCAGTATTATCAGCAACACTAACGCCAATGCTGCTAAGAGAATAAAGGCTGGACTGAAGTTCAAATGGACGCCTCTAAGCGACAGCGACTTCTGGATTTTCATGGCCATCATACTTTTCACAGGCCTTGTGTCCATACACCACAGATCAGACTACTGGAGACAGGAATGGCCATATGGGTTTTCCTTCCCCAGGAACAAAATGACACAGGAACGTTTTGAGACAATCTTCTTCTCACTGCACCTCAGTGATCCCAAAGAGGATGATGAAAATGACAGGAAGAAGAACACTGCTGATTATGATAGGCTTTTTAAGATCAAGCCTCTTTACACTGAAATAGTGTCTGCCTGCCTGGCCCATTTTCAACCATACAAAAACATTTGCATTGATGAGCAGATGGTGGCGTCCAAGGCCCGCATCAGCATAAAACAGTACATGAAGGACAAGCCCACAAAGTGGGGCTATAAAGTATTTGTCCTTGCTGATGCCCAAACGGTATACACAATAAATTTTTTTGTGTACCAGAGGAAGAATGAGTCCACCACAACCCACGGTCTGACCTCCTCTGTATGGGACCTGCTGCCATTTCAAACGCTGGGTGGGGGCTACACACTGTATGTCGATAATTATTACACCAGCCCTGCCCTGTTTGAGGAATTAGGAAAGAAAAACATTCGCTGTTGTGGGACAATCCGAACTAATCGGGTCAGCTATCCGAAAACAGAGGTCAATAACCTGCCCAAAAAGGCTGAGAGGGAAGATATTCGGTGGCTCAGAAGAGGCAAACTTCTGTTTGTTAAGTGGATGGACACCTGTGAAGTTAACATGTGCACGACCGCCCATGAAGCCTATTCTGGACTAACAGTGAAAAGGAGGGTGAAAGAGGCTGGTGTCTGGAACTTAAAGGCTGTGTCTGTGCCCATTGCTGTATTAGACTACAACTTGTTCATGGGTGGTGTGGATTTATCAGATGCATTAATAACATATTATTGTGTACAGCACAAAACAACTAAATGGTACAAGACACTGTTTTACCATTTCATTGATGTTGCAGTGGTGAACAGCTTCCTCCTCCACAAGGAGCTGTGCAACAAAAAGAATGAGAAGCCACACAGCCAGAAGATCTTCAGGGAGAAGCTAGCTAAAGAAATGCTGGACTTCGGTGTACGCTCAGCACCACCACCACAACCACCACCAGTCACCTGCATGCCAATGTTTTATGGGCCTGAGGATATTGAGGGTGAGGACAAGAGGAAGTACTGCCAGAGGTGCCATGATGCTGGGCACAAACGTGTCAAGATGCGTGTCTACTGCAGGAAGTGCCAGGTCCCTCTGTGCTTTATCAAAGATAAAACCTGTTTTGTGGAGTGGCATGATGCAAGACAGTAGTGTGACTAATGAGATAGCAATGCCCAACAAGATTTTGTAAATAGTTGTACATTTTTGTTTATGCACATACAGGTGCTTCTAGTTATTGTAAATATGTGCAGTGTTTGATTATACACTTTGTTTATATATATATTTTCATATATTTTCAATGCTCTATGCACATACCTTTTGTTCGTAATATATCTGCTCCAGTTGGAGTCAAACTTCATTTTGGTTTTATGGTCTTATTTGAATGGGAAAATGTATAGAGGTTTGGGTGAGTTTTCAAACTGAGTCAAAAACACTTGTATTTGGGTGGAATGAATGACCATAGTGATATATCAGTGAAAAATAATTAGTTTTCCAGTCTGATACCTGAGAGGCCAAATGGCACATATGGTGCCCAAATGTGCCCGAATGGCACAGTTGGTGTTTCCTTCTGGACCTACCTGTGTTAAAACGTCTGTAAAACTGCTCAGGTTCATTTTTTTAGTATGTACTTTTGCACAGTTACTCATCAGATGTTAGTTTACTAATTCCTAAATGAATTGTGCTTTTATCCCATAATTCAAAGGTGGTTTTCACTCTAAATAAAGAGGTTTTTTTTTCTGGTGGAGATAAAAATTTTCTTTCTCTACTTTCCCTTTGAATGTTCAGAGAGCAATTGCTCAAAACATTTCAAAGGCAGGATCAGTTCTTCAATATGAGCGCCCCCTGTACAGGGGGCAAGCGTGAGATGCGTGCAGCTGAGATGATCAATGGTCACACTAGGAAGCACCAATCCTAACTTGTACCATACCAGAATACGGGGAGAAACTCAGCTAAAAGCCTCTACAAAGCAATGCCACCCAAATGAAACATAACTCATACTGAAATAAATTATATGGGCATATAACGAAAACACAAAAATAGTGTACCTCCACTTTAGAGCGTCTGCTGTGTTCACCACTTCACACAAGCCACACAAGCCCGGTATCATATGAAAGCAGAGAGTCTGATGATCATGACAATGTCTTTACAGCATACCCACAGAAGGAACATTTTGAAGCTGCTGCAAAAGCCTTAGTACAAACTCACTCATGTCCTAGAGAATCAGGGTCATCCTCTGGCTGGGATGGATGGAAGAACAGTGTGAAGTTCAAGATGGGTAATTATAGAACAAAAATGTGCCAGCTGGGTCGAGTTGATGTCACTGTTAATGTTGTGCCCTTAAAAAGGGGAATAGTAGTGAGAGAAGAGCAAGAAGACAAACCGCAGCTCTGTCGTTCACTCGCTTGTATTGAATTATTTCTCACCGAATACATATACAACTTATTTGTTTTTAACCACAAATACATTTAGCAAACTCAATAACAGTATCACGTATACCAGGAGAAATATACATTTTTAAAACTTTTTAACTTCTCCTAAAATATTTAAATCATCTTTTTAAAACTAAATTATTACATGACTTATGAAATGTTTTTAGTCAATGAACTTATTTCCATTGTCACATGAACTATTCCATAAAATAAATGATTTTATCTTGCTTTACAAAAAATAACAACATCTACAAACATTAATGTAATGTAACAGCAGCTAGCTTAAACAACAAGACCGTGAGGGTAGCAGTCCAATATGGCCGCGCCGCCATGTCCGTGCCGCCATGGCCGCGATCTCCAGCTTATACATTGTGAAGAAACTTTTTCAACAACAAACCAGTACAAACGTATCATTCCTTTCAGCTAACACACATAGTAACAGAGTAAGTAAAGTAAAGTGCTTTGTGTACGGTAATTACCTTAAAAAGGGGAATAGTAGTGAGAGAAGAGCAAGAAGACAAACCGCAGCTCTGTCGTTCACTCGCTTGTATTGAATGAGGAAGCAGAGCGCGCCTCCCTCTACCGGAGCCCCGAGGCATTACCAACAGATCACAGAATAATCAACCTACTAATATGAGGTTCTGCATCACTTTGTTCGTCTATTACTTGTTTGACTAGCTGCATACATTAACAGATAAAACATAACACTAACAATAATAAAGAGGAATGAAATTAACCTTTTTTTGAAATGAACTACTTCACCTAGTGAATAATAAATCTCAGATTAATTACTTTTGTTTGTTTGGTCACATATTAACCTGTCACATACTCCCCCTCAGAAGAGATGTTGTCCCCAACATCCTAACCTCTGACCTCTAGTGCGAGTAAGATGTTTTCCATCAATAAGTGCACAATTCACCATATTAGGGTAAGTCTACTACTGCATTTCCCCTCTTATAGTGCAATATTACAGACTGGAACTCTTTTCATACATTGTCACACATGAGTAAATACTCAGTCTGTTTGTTTTCTGTCTCAGTCTCTCTTAACCTACAGTGTCCATATACTTGCACATGTTTCTGAAACAGTTCTTTCACAGTCCATTACTGCTTTATTAACAGTCTTGTTTGTGCAGTATGCTTGACCCAGCAATATTCTCCTTTAACACAGGTCCATTTTATGTTAAACAGTCCATGTAGATTTGGACACTGTGTTCAACAGTCCATGTGCGTACACAGTGGTACACAATGTTCCTACTGTGCATATCTCTGGTGCTGAAAGTGGTGTGGCTGCACAGTGTATGTCCATGGCACCCTGTAGTTGTACTGTTGTCGTGTTCTCAGGTTGTAACAGGCTGGTGAACCGAGCCTATCATATGTGAAGATCTTGGGCCGTCTATGTTGTCGCCTAGGCCGCTGGAGCTCCTCAGCGCTGGGAACACTTGGCACAGGTGAAGGAGCGGCAGCTTCAACAGGCAGATCCTCAATATGGTTGTCCTCCAGCTCTGGTAAATTCCCCTCCTGATCTGTCAGTTCTTGTTCGCTCTCTTGCTCAAGCATGTTTTCCTCAGGCTGGATGCATTCAGGTTCTTGAGGTGCGGTGGTACACACAGGATTTACTGTCTCAGGTGAGCACGATCCAGGCTGCTGCTGAGGTGGCGCTGGCGCTAGGTAATACTCATCATCATCGTCGTCCTCCTCCTCCTCCTCAGACTTTTTCGCTTCCTGAGCTTCCTTCACACTTCTTTTCTTTGCTCGTGGCTGTACTGAAGTTTCCAGTGGCAGATGGTCACATGGGAGGAGAAGATTACGATGTAAAATCCTGGATCTCCCTTTCCCTTTCTCAGGCCTGAGCTCATACACAGGAATATCTTTACTCACTTGGCGCACAACTGTGTGGACAGTGTCCTCCCAGTAATTTCTCAGTTTACCTGGGCCGCCACGAGGTGTCAGGTTCCTGACTAAAACACGATCGCCAGACTGTAACACTGAGCTTTTCACTTTACTGTCATAATGTCTCTTACTTCTCATGGCAGCCTTGTGAGCATTTTCTCGTGTGATCTCATATGCTTCTTCCATGCCCTGTTTCCACTTTTCCATGTAGGTGTGGTGATTACCATCTCCTTGTCCTGGGGTCAAGTTGAACAACATGTCAACTGGCAAACGTGGGGAGCGCCCAAACAACAAGTGGAAAGGGGAGAAACCTGTAACTTCAGACCGAGTACAG
Organism: Chaetodon auriga; assembly: GCF_051107435.1. Taxonomy (NCBI): domain Eukaryota; kingdom Metazoa; phylum Chordata; class Actinopteri; order Chaetodontiformes; family Chaetodontidae; genus Chaetodon; species Chaetodon auriga. The sequence continues at coordinate 2,610,419 of NC_135081.1, forward strand.
TTATATGCATAAATCAGTTTGTTCAGTGAGTCTTTCCAATTTGTCTTTTGTCTCTCTGTGAGCGTCTTTAACATCTGGAGTAGAGTCCGGTTAAACCTTTCAACCTGCCCGTTCCCTTGGGGGTGGTAGGGAGTAGTTCTGGAACCAGTAACTGCACAGTATTCTTTCAGTTGTTTGAACAGTTGATTTTCAAATTCACCACCCTGATCATGATGGATTCTTGTTGGGAAGCCAAATCTCAGTGCATAGTCGTTAAAGATTTTGTCTGCAGCTGTTTTACCTGATTTGGAGGTTGTGGCATAAACCTGGGCAAAACGTGTAAAATGATCAATGATAACAAGAATATATTCATAGCCACCCTTGCATTTGTCAAGGTGCAAGAAATCAACAGATACAAGTTCAAACGGCTGGGTGGTCACAATGTTCGTTAGTGGTGCTCTTGTCACATGGCTTGGCTGTTTGTGTTTCAGGCATACACATTTCTTCGTGACATAGTCCTCGATCTCTCGTTGCATATAGGGCCAGTAAAACCGGTCCCGAATCAGTGATGTAGTCCTGTCTACTCCCTGATGGCCCATATTATCATGGAGTTCCTTCAACACTGCACTTTTATGTTTTTCTGGGAGCAGCAACTGGTTTTTGCTCACTGTTTTCCTGTACATTACTCCACTTTCATTCATCTCAAGCTTGTCCCACTCCCTAAGGAGACATGTGACCTGTGAACTGAGTTGTTTTAGTTCTGGGCCTGACGGTTTTGTTCCGGCCAGTTTCCACTGAATCACTGGTCCAATGGTGGGATCATTCCTTTGATCATTTTTGATCTGTCCTGTTGTCAGTGGAGTGAGGGGTGTGCCTTCGTTTACTGTTGCACTTTTGACTGAGACACCCATGGACCAAGACACACTGGATTCATTTTGGTTTTCCACTGCTTGTGTAGCTGCTCCAATAACATCATATGAGACTTCCTGTGAACACTCTTTCATGTATGTTTCCATATCCAAAGGCATTCTGGACAAGCTGTCTGCATCGATATTTTCCTTGCCAGGGCGGTATTTGATTGTGAAATGGAAATCTGCAAGTTCTGCGACCCACCGGCAACCTGTAGCATTCAGTTTGGCAGTAGACAATACATAGGTAAGTGGATTATTGTCACTGTACACTGTGAAGAATGGTGCATAGAAAAGGTAATCACGGAATTTTTCTGTGATTGCCCATTTGAGGGCCAAGAACTCTAACTTGCCTGAATGTAGATGATAGTTTTTCTCTGCTGCAGTTAAAGTACGGGAGCCATATGCAATCACACGGAGTTTTCCATTCTGTTTTTGGTATAGGACAGCACCCAGTCCCTGGTTAGATGCATCAGTGTGGAGAATAAAAGGCTGTGAAAACTCTGGGAAACCTAGAACAGGAGGCTGAGTGAGACAGTCTATCAACTGTTCCAGTGTTGACTGATGCACATCCTTCCACTCTATGGGTGTACTGGATGGAATTCCTCTGGTATTTCGTTTTGTTTGCCACTTCCTGGTTGTCTTTTGTGTTGTTTCAGTCTGTACAGGTGCTTTCAGGAGGTCATACAAGGGGCTGGCAATACGAGAAAAATCTTTGATGTACTGCCGGTAATAACCCAACAGTCCTAGGATAGCTCTCAACTCACCGATAGTACCTGGCTGCTTGTTTTTCAGAGCTGTGACTGCAGCAGTATCAGCTGGGTCCATCCTGCTTCCGGCAGCTGACACAATCCTCCCAAGGTACCGTATTTCTCCTCTCTGAAGGGCGGGGCCTGCACTCGGCATTCAATCTGCATGGAGCTACGTTTGGGCACACTGATTCTTTCATTTGCTGTTCTCACATTATGCTCACAGGTCTGCCCTACACTCACTGCTTTAATAAAGGTTTTTGCTTTATTTTTTCTCAGATGAGGAAAAGCCATTTTTACTGCTTTCACAAGTTTTTCTTTGTCTCCATGTTCTTTCTTGTCTTGCAAATTGTCCAATACAAGGCGTTCAATGACATTAAAACCTATAATAGGACACTGTTGCTGGCCTCCTTTTAGCACTAGTATGGGTATTATCAACTCGTCATCACTAGCAGAAAGCTTAAAGGATGCTTCAAGCCAACCAACATATGGCATGTCTGTCCCATTGGCAGCTTCGATTTGTAAAGGGTTAAGTGGGTCAACAAGCTCTGCAACATCTCTTAATGGCAAATCAGGTAAGTGGTTTGCTTTCCATAACTCATCTACAGTACAAACTTGTGAGCCTGTATCCCAAAGTGCCTGGACCCTCTGTTTGTGTAGGTAACACTTGATGGTGCATTTTTTTCCTACTAGCTGCCTTACTGTGGGTGTCTTCTCTGAGGTTTTATTTTCTTGGCACTTGGCTTTCTCACTCAATTTTGTTGCCTGCTTCTTAACACCTGAACATGTGTATGGCTTGCATTGTCTTTTGTGAGCAGGCCAGTGAGCTTCTTGACATTCTTTTGAACAGTACAGTGTGATCTTGCAAACTGAACAACATTTAAGTGTCTCTCTTGTTTTCTCTTCTTCACAGCTTGCACAAATCTGGGACTTACTCACATTGCTGGTTGCTCCATGCCCCTCAGGAGCAACCCCTTTTAGTTTAAAGGGTTCTTCCTTGTAGGTTCTGCTGGTCTTGGTGCTTTACAACCTGCTCTGAAATGTTCACTGCTTCCACACCTAAAGCAGTGTTGGCAGTACTCCTCACCTGCTTGGGTACAAGCGAAACACCTTGGGTGTGGGCGTGGCACTGAGTAATACCGTTGTGGGGCGAACCTTTGTTGGAATTGGGCTGTCCCCCTCATCCGTCCAGGACCTGAAGCTTGCTGGTATTCTGGCACTGCTGCTGATAACTGGTGCTGATAAAATGGCATGGCGTTCGGTTCAGTCTTATAAGGTGAGTGCTGGGGGGGTGAAAACACTGGGTAGGGGGTAAAAACAGTTCCTGTTTCTCTGCTTTGTAGGGGGTACTGTGGAGGTGGAGGTGGAGACTTTTGGATGGTTTCCTTGATTTGGGAAACCTCGGCTTTCAAATCTTTCAACAGCACCATGTCAGAGCGCATTTCTCTGATCTCAGACAGCAGATCAGGGGGCAGAGTGGCTGTATTTTCCCGGGTGGTGCTTTTCTTTTCCACAGGAGCTTCACTTGACTGGACTGTGTTCACATTAGTTACTCGTGATGGAGCAGCATGTTTCTTTTTGTCCTGTCTTTCCTTTTCATTGGCACAGGCAATGTTCAGTCTCTCCAACAACAGTTCATCTGATGTGGATGTTTGGAGGAGGTAAGGCTGCAGGTCACTTTTAATATTATCATTCTGTAGGCCAGTTAGGACAGTATGCATGAATAAACTCTGGACTAGTGCTGGGTCATATTTTAAGCTTGAATCAGCTTCCTGCGAGGCAAAGAGAATCTTCTGTCTCAAATCCATTGCCCTAATCAGGAAATTCTGAGGGGTTTCTTTACTGTTCTGCACTTCCGATGTAAGCTGTTTATATAATTCTGTGGCACCCCTTTCCTGGTAATGACATCTAAGGATTCTGCGAAGGGCAGGCAGTGTCAGTTCCCCTTTCCCCTCAAGGTAACTCCTTAGCTGCAGACCTGGTGTGATGGCACGAATAACAGCATCAACAATCTCTGACTCTGGGTAGCCTCTGCTGAGCCCACTTTCAATTTGTCTGGCCAGACTGGAAAAGGTTAGCCTATCCTTTTGCCCTGGCTCGCCTATCTGGCCTGATATCTTAAAGTCTTTGCGCCACATATTGCCATTAGGGGGGGCTGGGGGCATACTGTGTACTGGGGTACTGGACTTTGCAGGGGGATTTGTGCTTGTGTTCACAAGTCCATACAGGGTATTCTCTTTTTCTTGTAATGACAACCTCAGTGCCTCTACCTCTTCCTGCAGGTTTTGATGTTCATCAGTTTGAGTCAGGATTTCACCTTCATTCTGATTGGTTGTCATTTGGACTTTGTCGATAATGTCTTGAACATTAAGGAGGTCTGACATGCCCTCATCCTCTAAATCAGCCAGTTCTTCCCGTTCAAGATACTTTATTACATGTGTAATCAATTGGCTGCGAGTTTTACCAGTCACTTGTTCTTCTCCTGGGCCGGATAGCTGGAGTGCGTTGCATACTTTAATCAGTTGTCCTACAGTCAGTTTGTACAGTGCGCCTTTGATTTCCAGTTGCAGGTTCTCAAATTCAGACTCCATTTTATCAGGGAATTGGGCATAAGCAGTAAAACAGGGGTTTAGTTGACTGTATTGGCCCTCTGGTGCTCCCTAGTGGTCACTTTTGCTCACTTCAGGATGAAAGTTGCCAGTTCGTCTGAAGACCGCCTGCCTCGACCGCCTTGCTGGATTCGCTTCTCTGATGCCTGGGTAATTTTTAGGGATGACCGACGAGAGGTTTCCACTGCAGCTCAGGGACGATCCTCAAGCCAAGCATCCCAGCGGTGCCTCCAAATGTTGTGCCCTTAAAAAGGGGAATAGTAGTGAGAGAAGAGCAAGAAGACAAACCGCAGCTCTGTCGTTCACTCGCTTGTATTGAATTATTTCTCACCGAATACATATACAACTTATTTGTTTTTAACCACAAATACATTTAGCAAACTCAATAACAGTATCACGTATACCAGGAGAAATATACATTTTTAAAACTTTTTAACTTCTCCTAAAATATTTAAATCATCTTTTTAAAACTAAATTATTACATGACTTATGAAATGTTTTTAGTCAATGAACTTATTTCCATTGTCACATGAACTATTCCATAAAATAAATGATTTTATCTTGCTTTACAAAAAATAACAACATCTACAAACATTAATGTAATGTAACAGCAGCTAGCTTAAACAACAAGACCGTGAGGGTAGCAGTCCAATATGGCCGCGCCGCCATGTCCGTGCCGCCATGGCCGCGATCTCCAGCTTATACATTGTGAAGAAACTTTTTCAACAACAAACCAGTACAAACGTATCATTCCTTTCAGCTAACACACATAGTAACAGAGTAAGTAAAGTAAAGTGCTTTGTGTACGGTAATTACCTTAAAAAGGGGAATAGTAGTGAGAGAAGAGCAAGAAGACAAACCGCAGCTCTGTCGTTCACTCGCTTGTATTGAATGAGGAAGCAGAGCGCGCCTCCCTCTACCGGAGCCCCGAGGCATTACCAACAGATCACAGAATAATCAACCTACTAATATGAGGTTCTGCATCACTTTGTTCGTCTATTACTTGTTTGACTAGCTGCATACATTAACAGATAAAACATAACACTAACAATAATAAAGAGGAATGAAATTAACCTTTTTTTGAAATGAACTACTTCACCTAGTGAATAATAAATCTCAGATTAATTACTTTTGTTTGTTTGGTCACATATTAACCTGTCACATTAACAGTGGTAAACGTGGAAGGTACACTACAAATGGCGATCCTCCCAATAAAAACATAAAGAAGATGTGGCGATGTGAGAGGGAGTCGGTCGGTATAGGAGGGTTTTTGTAAATCTAATTAAATTTGCACTGATTGAATTGTTGCCAACATCACCACTTGGGGACTTTCACCCCAGGAAGTATTTTTAAACCTAAGGCACCGTTAAGGTGCACAGGTAAGTTTTACTCAAGGCAAAAGACACGATTCCAAAAAAAAGGAGCATTATGCTTTATTCCAAAAATGCAATTTAAAAACAACAACAAAACACCATTCACACAGGGCCAAAGAAAGGGGGGAACTAATTTAAGGCTGAGGCTTACTGGGGTGTAGGGGCTACTGATTGGTGTGGGGAAACCCAACCAAATATATAAGCACCCAGACACTCGTGACAGTCACACACGCACACACTCTGTGAGGAAACCCAGAAACCAGGGGAGCACAGCACACGAAAGGGAGGGATCCCACCACCAGATCACCAGCACCACCACCGGACCTCAGCAACTAAAAGAGAAAAAAGGGATTAAGTGGGCTTATACCAACACAAATACAACTAAACAAAACACCCAAAAACTAACCAAAACAGGCAGTTGGCAGGAAAATATAAATCATGAACTAAACCAAAATAAAACTGCCAACTGCCAAATTAGTAAAGAAAGCCAAATTAATAAAGAAATGAAAACACATACTGAAAAGAAAACAATCCTCTGCCCGAACAAAATATCAAAATCAAAGAAATTAACAACTTAGGACAACAGGCAGAGTAAACTCAATGAACAAAATAACGAAAAACAAAGGGATTTAACCCCACTACTCAGCCAACTGTGCTAAAACTAGATGGATAAATACCAGATAAAAATTAGCGTGAAGGCTCCACATCAAGCATGTACACGGGCAGTCTCCAAGCGAAGCAACAGATGGGGAAGAAGAGCTGCACAAAACAGGAGAAAAGCAAGAACAAAACAACAAGCAAAAACAAGCAACGAAAGCAAACCAAAAAGGAACCAAAAGCTGGAAAGAGCAAAGCAAAGCCAAAGCAAAGCAAAGCAAAGCAAAGCAAAGCCAAAGCCAAAGCCAAAAAAAAACAAAAGCAGAAAAAAACAAAAGCAGCAGCGGTCCCCCCGTAGCTGGCGGCAATGTGTTGCGTTGAGCCCAGCTACGTAACCCAGTCAGCTGATCCTGACCTCACTCACGTTGGCAGTGGAGTCTTTTAGCGTTGGTCGGCTAGGCATGACACACCAGAGGAAGAGGAGAGAGTGTACGCCGTAGCAGGCCACTTAGGTGGCACACACAGGCACTGGGGTCTGGAGGCACAAAGTCAGCCTCTCTGTCCGAAGCAAAAGGTCCGGCCCGGAAGTGACATCGACAGTTGGGAAGCAGTGAGAGAGAGAACTAGCAGGTGGGGATTGCCCCTTTTATAGGTCAGTGCGCCTCCCGTGGTTGGCTGTGGTGTTGCCAACCCCACAGACCTCTATGCTGCTGCAAAGGCAAGGAAAGGGGAAATAAATTTCCTGCCCAAATATCCAGAGGGGATGGATGACCATAACCTAGAAGGAGCTTCCCAGGTCCTGATCAATGAAATGATGAAGAGAAAGCCGGATGGACCCCTCAGTAAGAAGGAGATGGATGTGACGTTTGCTCTTCGGAGAAAAGAAGTTGTCATAGACAAGCCTGCCATCAGCCAGATAATACATCAATGGCCAGCTCTTTTCACAGAAAGCCAGGTTTGTGTGACTGTTCTGAGTTTTTACAAAAAATGATGATGGCTTTCTGTGGTATAAATCTATGTTGAATAAAACGGTACTGTGTATTGTTTGCTATGCTTTATGTTTCAGGTTTGTAATGAGTTCAACCGAGTGGTGGGGAAAAATTTCAGAGTGAACTTCTTTCATGCACTTGACCATTTCTCCCCAAGCCTGATGGACCTCTTCAGGAAGAAGAAGGACCTCACTGTCCCGCTTTTGACTGAACTTTTACATCAGACAAAGGTGCGTTGACCTCTGCTCTCCTTTTCCCTCTCCTCTCCTCTCCTCTCTTCTACTCTCTTCCCTTTTCTCACCTCTTCTCTGCTCTCCTCTTCCCTTTCCTCTCCATTCTGAAATCTCCCCATTTAATCTAATCTCCTGACCTCTCTGCTTTGCTCTCCTTGTTTCATCCCTCCTCTTCTATCCCCTCACCCTTCTGTTCTCTGCCTTTCCTGTCATGTAATGTTACAAAACTGTGTGCTCTAAGCCCACTATGGTCTGTTCACTTCCTTTCATGGCATTTCTTCTGGTTGCACTACTTCCAAATGTGTATTTTCATATAAAAGCACATATCCAATCACATTTCAGCCATCATTTGTTGAAAGGGTCAAAGAAATCTGCCTGGAGGCCTTCACAATCAGTTCTGCAGGCCCTGTGGCATAAAGTAAGTGTCCATCAAACTGTTGCTTTAACCAATCAGATTTTGAGTTGATGACACCAAGGCAATCTAGCAAGCGTACGGTAACGTCAGCGTATTTACACCCTTTGATTGGATAGTCAGAGAGTGTGCTAACCAGAGCTAGCAAACTGCATCTGTTGCGAGCTGAACGAGAAAAAAATATAGTGTGTTGATTTAATAGTTGTTTTGTCACCCCACAATGGTTGTGTTATGGTGTGTGATTATGATTTTGTTTTATCATTCTGTTAGTTTGTCTGTGTGTGTTTTTCTCCCTCTGTGTCTGCAGTGGAGGTGTGGCCTGGCGGTGCTGTGGGCAGACAGCGCACCTGAGGCTGACTCCACTAATTTCCCCTGCACTTAAGCAGCATGGCGGCATCGTCTCGCTGCCAGATTGTCCAAGTGTTTTGCCTAGACTTTCCAGTCATTTCGTCCTTATGCTCATAGCAACCTTGTCTCTAGTCTGTTCATAGTCGCCTGTGTGCATATCTCGTTTTGGTTTTCTGTCTTGTTGTTCCCACATTGTGGTTTCATTAGTTAGTTCTTCTGTAGAGCTTGTCTGCTTTCCTACCCGCTCGCCACAGAGTAGTAGAATTTAGGTTTAGGGCTGAATTTGTGTTTTTCTTGGACTTGGGTCTTTTTGGTTGTATTTGGTGGTTATTGTTCGTTTGTAATAAACCGTTTGTGTTTTTTGAACGGCTCCCTTGTTTCTCGTGCTGTTTTGTTTCTGCCTCTTGGGTCCAAATCAAAATAACTTTGATTTACTAAACGTTACAGGTTGAAGAGGGAGAAGAAATGGATTTGGTTGTATTGTCAAAGCCATTTTCAAGACGAACTATTCAAGAAAAGCTGGACATCGTTAAGAAAGGTTGGGCAACTCTGAAGCTAGCAAGCCTGTCACAATCGGGAAAAAGGAGTGGTCCGCCACTTTCACTCCACTAGCTACAAGCAGTACCCCTGGCTCTCATTGCTGAGAGCAACACAGATTTACATTACCACCTGTCCACTAATAAAGTGTTAAGTGGGACGTCAGGCACTGATCACTGCTATTGCTGAAGTGATGAGAGAAGAGATCAGAAGGGAATTTAATAAAGCACCATTTGTCTCTGTTATGGTGGATGAGATGACAGACGCGAGTACCGCAGCACAGCTTGCTCTGGTCCTGTGTTACGTAACAGCACAGGTGTCAAGGAGCAGTTTGTGAGATTTGAAGATGTTACCAGTGGGAAGTGAGCAGGTCTTATCATACAAATTTTTGGAGGAAAATAAATGCCTGAATAAAGTTGTGGCTTTGACGGCACAGCGATCATGTCATCTGGATTAAATGGGGGTGCAGGCTAAAGTTAAGGAGAGGGCACCTTTGGCTTTTTTTATACACTGCTATGCACATCGGCTAAATTTAGTACTGACTGAGGGGGCCTCAAAACTTAAAGAATGCAAAATCCTTTTTGCCCACCTCAGTGGCCTCGGTGCATGCAACTACTGGACAAAATATGCCAGCAGCGTCTCCCTTGTTCAGCACCAACGTGGTGGCAATACACATCCAGAGTGGTCAGTACAGTCTTTGAGAAGAGAGATGCCTTGAAGGAACTCTTTCATCATATTCTGGAGCATCATGACGAGTATGATGAGGCACTTTGCTGATGGATTTAAAGCACATCTGGATGATTGTGTGTTTTGTTTTTTGCTTCACACATTTAATGGCATTTTTGAGTATTCAAACATGCTCTTTTCAATACTACAGGACAAAAAACTGGAAGTACAGTTTTGTCTGGCAAGGGTGAAGGAGTTTTGTGACACCGTTGAACGGGAGAGGGGCCGATTTGAGGAAATCTAGGAGGCCACACAATACACCACAGGCGGCCCAACCGCAAGAAGAGGTCCAGTGCAAGATCCTCGTGCTCACTACCACCAACTACATGGCAAGATTCTAGACAATATTCTTTGCCAGACACAGACCAGATTTCAAGACCATGAAAAATTGATGTTTGTCACCTCCTTGACCCCCAGAAGTTTCGGGCATATTGGAAATCTGCTGAAAAACAGAACTGACTGGCGAAGACTAATACAACTAGCGCTCACATAGGTAGACTCTCCCCTTAGCAACTTCAATCTTCACAAATACTACTCTAAACAATTGTAACAATCATTTAAGTCTTGCCTTTTCCCCCTAACAAGTACATAAAGTAATGCGTGTGTGGCAGGATAGCGCTGCACTCCCTGCCGGGAGGGGCAGTGTGGCAGACAATTGCGCGATCACCTATAAATAGACCAGGTCGGACCCGTCTCGTCCTTTCCGCCTCCTCTTCCTCCTTCACGGAGCCGACAGCGTGTGTGGTGGCGTCTCGCTGGTTTGCAGGTTAGATCTCAAAACAACAGTATGCATGCTCTGTGTCTCCTCAATCAGCTCGAGTTATTCTGTGTTGTGGGCCTGGCGCTTACCTCACTTTCACTCTGTCCGGCAGTGCGGTGTTACCTGGAGCTGGGCTGTCTCCCTCGGTTCAGTGTGTGTGTGGTGCACTCGGAGTCTGGGCTGTGCGCTTCCTTCTCCTGCCGCTGTGACACCTCCGATCCTGCACTTCCGATCCTGCTCTCCGTGCGCGGCCGTCACGCGCCGCTGTGAGCCTCGCTGCTGTCCTGGCTCTTTTTGTGTCCTGGCGCTTCCTTTCTTTTGTTTTGGTTCTCCTTCTTTTGCCTTGGCTCGTTCTTGTTTGGTTTTGTCTTGGCTTCGGCGTTGTTTTGGCTTGTGGCTGTTCTTCTCTCTTCCATTCTGCCGGTGTAACTGCTCCCCTTAGTGCGGCTCTTCGTGGGACTTCAGCCGCTTTAACTCGGCACTCCGGTTCGGCCTGCACCCGACTCTCTGATCCGGCCTTGTTGACTGCAGCCAAAGACTGGGGCAACACAGCCTAGACATAAGTTGCCGGCGTGCGCCCAGAGAGGCGTCCTAACTTTTATTGCCACAGAGCCATACCCGCCAAGACTGTTTTAAATTAATTTAGAGTGGCAGACATTTATTGATTGTTTGAGTTTATTTCTTCTCTATTTCTTTCCATTGAATTATTATGGATTGAGTTTCTGTTATATTCGATTAATTGTTTAGAAATATTTCTTTTTCCTGATTCTGATAATTTGTGATTTAGTATAGTTTCTTTTGGGTTTGGGGTGGTGATATTTTGTTATGTCGTGTGTGAGGACTGCCTTGATTTTATGGTTTTAATATTGTTTCTTTCTGTTGACAGGTGCTGAGGCCCAGAGCAGCAGCGGTTCCCCTGGTGGTGGTTCCTTTTCACTTTTTGGTTTGCAGTGTAGTTTTGGATCCCTCCCTTTTTTGTTACCGCTGTCGTGGTAAGCCCCAGCCCTGTCCCTTATTTCCTTACACAGCTCCTCACATCACTCCTTACCATTATTAGCATTATTTCGATTTATTTAGTCTGTGGCTCATTTTAAATTGTTTAATAAAAATACTTTTATAATTGGAAATCACACTCTCGTCCTGTGGAATTTTTGAACCGTGTGCCTTCAAATTGACCGCTGGTAGTTTATAGATCTTGTTATATCTTGGGGTGAAAGTCCCCAGGTGGCGTTGTCTGCAACCTTCCCTATGCCGCTCGCCTTGCCACACATGCAACATCTTATATGTACTTACAATATTGCAGTATATTTAGACTAAACCCATCGACTTTCACCAACTTCAACAATTTCTTAAAGCTGCAGTAGGTAAGATCAAGAAGAGAGTAGACTTAGTGTGAATATTTGAACCAACACCACACACAACAAGTATTACGCCACTCCCCCTCCTTCTCCCCTGCACTCATGACCTGCCTCCAAGCCCCTCCTTCCTGTGACGTGTGCATGGCTGCTGTAACTGTGACCAAAGATACTCTGATGACGCAAGTTGAAGCAGCCAAATAGCATACGCAAGATGGAGCGCAAACTGGTAAGAGCGAAACATAAACTCATAATAAGATGCTATACCTAAGTTATGAAGTTGTTACTCAGTTGTTTATTTGGCAATAAAAAGTCAAATTTTGTAATGTTTTGGTTTTCTATGAGTCTTCGGTGGCTAGTGTTATTCTCCATGCTGTTGCATGCTGGGGCAGCAGGCTGAGGATGGCGGACGCCAATAGACTCAACAAACTGATCCGCAAGGCCAGTGACGTTTTGGGAATGGAGTGTGACTCTCTGACGGTGGTGTCAGAGAGGAGGATACTGACTAAGCTATGGATTATCTTGGAAAACGTCCCACACCCACCTCATGATTACGCTGCTGCGTAAAAGTGCGCTGAAAGCTCACCACCCCAGACCTGGTCAATTCTGTGTGCCAGTAGTGCGCCGCTGGGCAAGTGGATTTTCGTAAACCGCTGGACACGTGCGCCCACGTCATCAATACCTCACAGGCAGGTTTCCACAGTGTCTGGCATTTCACTGCGATCAATAATTAGCAACAGCCACAATTCAATGCAACTATCTGAGTCAGCACATACAGTCAGACCTAAATTTATATATTTTGATCAGTATCTCATCTGACCACGCGAGCGCGTTTGGCACGCGTAATGGTCACTCAACCTGACCAATTGTGCACAGATGAAACACGCATGCAAACAAATCAATTAACGTTGCTGTGCCAACCAGAAACAGCCGTGGCATCCTACAGAGCATATATACTGCATCTATCTCAGAGCACTCAAGAGACAGAGAGAGACAGACACACGGAAAAAACCTAAGTGATGATCGTTGTCCGCTATTACCCACATCATTTCATTCCGAATACAAATGCCATCGTTGCAATGCTTAACGTTATCTACAAAGGCCACTGTGAGCCTGGACCTCCCGGACCAGAATGTCAGTCTCCTCCTGGGAGAAGTTTGGGCATCAGACAATTTCCTGCGCGGGCTCAGTCATCCTCAAAACTTGCCATGCACCTCGCCAGTGGCGTTTTTAGAGGTGAAGCGAGGAGCTGGTGTGATTGGTGTAGATTGGACTCGACAGTGTCAAATCCACTCCACGCCTTCTCCCTTCCCTCCTTCCGAGTTGCGCCGTTGGGTGGGACTGAGATGAGAAGGGTGAGTAGTTGCGCCCGCAGCACAGTGCATGAAAATACCAAAGTCTGCGCCGCCACGCCCCATCAGCGATGCGCACCTGACTGTGTGCCTCGCCGGTGGCAGAAATGAAAATAGAGCCCAAGATGTTGTTGTCTGCCTGAATTGAGAATCATCACTATTGATAACTAACGCACCTTGTTTCCAAAACTTCAATGACAGGTTCCTCAGCCTCACTGACACCAAGACCCTCCCCAACAAAGTCATCATTCTGCAGAAAATCAAATAATAGATGTCAGACCACAATCCTTTTTTTCCTGGTAACAAAACAATGTAGTGCTCAGACAAAATCTGAATCATCTACTTTATATTCTGTGTAATGTTACAGACATGCCTCAATATTTTAGTTTTGTTTATGTTTGTAGAAAGAATCAATGATCATGATCAGAGTCAGACCAAACATCTAATTACACAATCCAATGGGACAATCATTTTCTTACCTATCAGAGAGTACTTTGCAAACAATGCTGGAAAGTGGGCATGCGGGCATGCGGTGTGTGGCCATCTGCCGTTTGGTTGGTGTTGACATTGTTGCCAAAGAACCTGCCTGATATCTGCAAGAGAATATACAGAATATATAATTTGTTTGTATATTTTAAAATTGTAAAAAAATACATCTAACTCAGGTAATATCCTCCTGACATGTCAGCTGGGGGTTAACATTTTTGTAACTTCATAAAGAGCAGGCATATAGACCACTGAAGTTAGACAACATCACTGTTGTGAATAGTCAACATTGCTGGCCAACAAATGAGCAGATATAAATCTTTTTGACATGAACAGTAATGGCAATATGTACTTGGTAAAAAAAAAAAAAGGAAAGAAAACAAAGGAATGAAAAAAGCAAACACTTATTTCAGTATTTCATGTTTGGAGAAAAGAGAAACTTTCTTGAATATTTCCTAATGAGCAGTAAACCACATAGGACAACATTAGCTGTGAGAGCATGAATGACAATACACATACATATCATGAGGACAAACACCAAACCAAGACTGCCTGGTCACTTTATGAAGGTATTTTCTGCTGTTTTCTAACTAAACAAGACAACCAGTAGTCTTAACATTGGAAACAAGCTAACTCTGCCCAGCCACTACATCACGGTCGCTAACATACCGTATGCATGTATGAGTATTACTGAAACAATTACGGTATTAGTTTTATGGTTATTTCCCCCCGAAAAGCAAACAAATAGAAATCAAGCAGGGGTAATTACCTGTCAAGCAGAAATGTGGCCAACTCGAAATCGGTTTTAAACCTTTTCAGGTCACATAGCTCTGAAAAGCTACTCCAATATTTACTCGTTTTATCTCGAGCTGGGTCGAGTTCTATTTTTTTGCTCGTTCCCGGTCATCTTCTTTTTGGTTGTCTGGCACTGCCTGGACAGGACAGGGGGTATGCTGCTGTACAGTCCCGAGAAGGTGTGCTGCATTGTGATGGCGTGCGGCGTCCTCCACAATATGGCACAGCGGAACGCCTTACCACTGCCAGAGCAGCATATCCCCCCACCAGATGAACCAGAGGCTGGACCCATGAATGTGCATCCTACCCAGGAAGCCATTTGGGCCCGGCAACATTTGATTTCAACCATGTAAAAGAGGCAAGGACGCAGAATTCACTTTTATTTGATCTAGGCGATCATTTATGCTGCCTATTGTGAAATTCTTTTTCTTTCCTGTCTTATTCTTTTTTGATTTTCTGATCATACAGAGAGGGGAATCCCAGGTGCAGGGCTCATTTAAATATGATGTTTCTTAATGTAAATAGGGGCGTGGACAGGGAGGGGTCGGGTACTCCAACATGTACGCTCAATTCCACGTTGATTGGGATGTACAAAGAAAATGTGCTTGGATTCATGCATGCGCATAGATTCATATATCTGGATAATTTTGTGCATACAACGTTTTCTGGATTTGAGCGTACGCCATGTCTCAGTAGAAAATCCACGCAAGTCTTTGTACATGAGGCCCCAGGTGAGGTCGTCTGTGATGTGCACCCCCAGGAACTTGGTGCTGCTGACCACCTCCACAGCCGTGTTGTTGAGGAGAAGTGGAGCATAACTGGGCTGGTTCTTCCTGAAGTCAAGAATGATCTCTTTGGTTTTATCCACGTTCAGGATCATGTTGTTGTCTTTGCACCAGCCCACCAGCTGCTCCAGCTCCTCTCTGTAGGCCAGGTCGTTGTCATCCCTGATGAAGCCCACCACTGTTGTGTCACCTGCAAACTTCACAAAGTGTTTGGTGGCAGCCCCGGGGGTGTAATCATGTGTCATCTAGATGAACAACAGAGGGTTCAGCCTGTGCTGAGGGTGATGACGCGGGATGTGTTCTGTCCGACCCACACCTACTGTGGTCTGTCAGTGAGGAAGTCAAGCAGCCAGTTGCACAGGGGGGTGCTGAAGCCCACAGGCCCGAGATTCTCTACCAGATGCTGTGGAATGATCCTATTGAACGTTGAACTGAAGTCCAGAAACAGCATCTGCACATGAGTGTTCTTTTGCTCCAGGTGTGCAAGGCTCAGGTGGAGAGCGGAGGAGATGGCGTCCTCAGTGGAGCGGGTAGGCCAGTAGGCAAACCGGAAGGGTCGAACGCGGGAGGAAGTGTGGAGATTATATGCTCCTTTACCAGCCTCTCAAAGCACTTCATCATGATGAGAGCAGACTTGAAGCATGGCGGGAATTTGACTTGATACAATGAGGTGCTAAAAATATCCGTTACAATATGAGCCAGCTGATCTGCACATTCCCTGAGCACCCATCCAGGTATAATATTGACATATTATTGTCAGGGGCCGGGGCCTTTCATGAGTTGACTCTCCTCAGAGACCTCTGCACATCAGCTGTGCAGGAGTGCTGTTTAGTGCATCAAACCTAACAAAGTATTGAGATCGTTGAGGAAGTCTGCATCATCATCACACACAGGAGGGGCTCTTGTAGTTTGTGATAGCCCGTATACCTTGCCACATATTCCTGGTGTTGGTGGCGTCATGGAAAAAATCCTGGATTTTTTGGCCGTGGGCCCGCATTGCTACTTTGATGGCACAGTTCAAGTTGGATCTCACTGTTCTCAGTGCCCCCGCGTCTCCCGACTTGAAGGCAGAGTTCCATGCCTTTAGCATTTTTCGTACATCCACAGTCATCCAGGGTTTTTTGTTGGCCGAGTGATGATGTTCTTCATGGTGCTGACGTCATCCATGTATTTGATGTAGGCATACTCATCTATATTGTGGTGATCATTGTAAGAGACAGCTTCCTTCAACATGTCCCAGTCAGTGCACTCAAAACAGTCCTGTAGTGCCTCCATAGCCCCGTCCGACCACACCCTCACCTGCCTCACTGAAGGTTTTTCTCTGATCAGCAGGGGCTTGTATGGAGGAATTAGCATAATGGACAAATGGTCTGAAGAGCCAAGGTGGGGGCAGGGGCTGCTCTAAATGCATCTTTCATTTTTGTGTAGGCCTTGTCTAGTGTGTTCGCTCCCCTGATTGCACAATCCACATACTGGTGGAAATGTGGGAGAACTGTCTTCACGTTAGCCTGGTTAAAATCCCCAGGAGCAATGAAGAAGCCCTCAGTGTGAGTGGATTGCAACTCACTGGCCTCCTTTGTGTTAGGGGGTAGCACATATACAGCAGTGATGGAAACTACAGTGAATTCCCTGGGCAGATAGAACAGTGAAAAGCTCAATGTCTGGTGAGCAATAGCCAGGGACATAATTAGCATTATTACACCAGTTGTTGTTGATGTAGATACACAATCCCCCCCCCTGCGAACATTGGCGAGGAAGATGGATGACAGTAGCGTTTTATAGGGATTTGCTTTTAGCTTAGCTGTTAGCCCACCTTGGCAGCCACGTTTCTGCTTCCGGTCACACCGCCTCTGCATGGATCTCTGTTGGCCTGTGCTGTGTAAGGGAAATTCTCCCTGTTGATCATTGAGAGTTGCTAATTCTCTGAAGAATTACACACTCGGTGTGATGAAGGTCTCTTTACATTTTACATAGCACATAGCACTGTATATACTCTTCATTTTTTCAGTATATATATTTTGTTTTATATATATATTCTCAGTATAAATATTGTGTTTTTATATTTTGTTTTTATATATTTATATATATATATATTCTTTTTTCTTTTATTTTCTACTTTTATTCTAACTATTCTTGTAAGGAGCACCTGCAACAAAAACAATTACCCCTCAGGGATCAATAAAGGAATTCTGATTCTGAATCTGATTCTAATTCTTTAATACATGCAGCATGGAGGAAAGACTGTGCTCTGCAGATCTCCACAATGTCTTGGCTTTTATACTGTCCAGCAACAAAAGGACAACTGGTTGTCACATGCACCTGGTATTGGTAAATCAGTCCATTAAAACAATGACCATTTGGGGAAGTGCACTCATCCTGTTTCCCAGGGTTCATTCAATACCATAAATTCCTCAGGTACAATGAATTTCCCCCTTCATCCTATTTTCCTCATTGAATGTCCTTTTGTCCTCTTCCTCACCTTAGCGTGGGCCACAAATTTTTTTACAATTCATAGACTGATTCCTGGGATTAGTAAGTCATCTAATTCTGCTAGGCAAGTCTGCTGCACCATAGGCCCCTGGGTCTTGCCGGCGTAGCGCTCCAAGGCTATGTAAACACTCCAGAGTGGTTGTATCTACATGGCCGAAGTCACTGGATGATCATACTTCCAACAAGAGCTGGCGATCATATACTATTTTGCTGAGATTACTGACTGATTTTGCGATCCTAGGTGGCATATTTTGATTGTAATTGTCGCAAGCCCGTGCAGCCACAGCCAAACAGGGCGCCGCCATCCACCTCAGGTGCTGATTCTCATCCCAGCTGCTTCACCCCGTTGCGAACTCGAGGTCGTGATTCGATGATGCCAAGAGAACCACATCATCTGCAAAAAGCAGAGACGAGATCCTCAGGTCACCAAACCAGACACCTTCCACCAGTCGGCTGCACCTAGAAATTCTGTCCATAAAGGTTATGAACAGAACTGGTGACAAAGGGCAGCCTTGGTGGAACCCAACCCTCACCAGGAACAGATCTGACTTACTACCGCCTATGCAGACCAGACTCACATTCTTTCGATACAGGGAGTGTACCAGTCCCTCCCACCCCATACTTCTGGAGGGTCCCCCACAGGATGGCCCTTGGAACACGGTCATAAGCCTTCTCCAGGTCCACAAAACACAAGTGGACCAGTTTGGCAAACCCCCATGCTGCCCCCAACAACATAGCAAGGATAAAAAGCTGGTCCACAGTTCCACGGCCGGGATGAAAACCACATTGGTGTAGACCTTGCTGGGGAGGCTGAGGAGTGTGATCCCTTTGTAGTTGGAACACACACTTTGGTGTGTTCCCAGTTTGCCACTCCAGTGGCACTGCCCCCAATAACTACACAATGTTGCAATGTTACAATGTTGCCAGAACCTCTTCGGAGCCGATCAATAGTCTTCCCTCATGGCCTCACCGAACTCCTCCCACACAGTTCTGCTCCTCTCTTCACCCAAGTTTCCAAAACATACGGCCACAGGTCAGACGGTACAACTATAAAGTCTATCATCAACCTACGACCTAGGGTGTTCTGGTGCCAAGTGCACCAGACATCGTTATGTTTGAACATTGTGTTAGTTATTGACAAACTGCGACTTGCACAAAAGTCCAATAATTGAACACCGCTCGGGTTCAGATCAGACAGGCTGTTCCTCCTAATCTCGACCTTCAAGGTTACGCTGTTATTGCCCACATGAGCGTTGAAGTCCCACAGCAGGACAGTGGGGTCCCCAGTAAAGGCATTATCCAACACCTGTCACAAGGACTGCAAAAAAGGAGAGCACTCTGAACTGCTGTGTGGCGCATAAGTGCAAACAACGGTCAAGACCCAACATACAGGCACAGAGTCTAGGGGCCGGCCCCATCCCCTTGCCTGGTTCCAGGGCAGGGGATGGAGATGGGGTTGACTCCACTCACACTGCAAGACAAAAAAGGCATACAAGGGTTAGAAAGACACAGCAAAATGCCATGCAAAATAAAACTTAAAGAAAAGGGGAACATCCACCCAGTAACCAACCACCTGCAGGAATACAGCAACCCAATTGTCTTGTTACATGGAAAGTACAGTATAACTTCCACCACCACCACCTTGTTATTTACCCACACAACAGTTGGTTTCCAAAAAAGTAAAATCAAAATGCATCCTTTACAAATAACAGGCCATGCTGAGCTTCAGGTCACTGCCAAAAACATTTTATGACTCTCTGGCATCTGCAGTTTTCTATGCAGTGATCTGCTGGGGCTGTGGGAGCTCTGAGAGGGACAGAAAAAGACTGAACAAACTGGTCAAGAGAACTGGCTCTGTCCTGGACTGCCCTCTGGACAACATCGAGGAGGTAGGTGAGAGGAGGATGTTAGCCAAGCTGTCATCAGTTGAGTCACATGACGGGTGGGCAGGTCAGTGACCCGCCCATTCTAACCCATCAACACCTATATTGCCAGCCACACCTTGACTCATGTGACTCTAATGATTGGGCGGAGCTATGATCCTACAAGAGGACAAATGTCTGAGACTCCCCACCAGTTGGTTAGAACTGAAGAAGCCTTTTGGAGGGGAGGCAAAACATCTTCTAGAACCATAAGCAAGTCCAGTTGCCTTTGAAAGCACTTAGAAGTCCACACAAAAGGAAACCTCTGAACCAGGTAGGTTCAATAGTGATCTGTGTGATGCATAACTCTTTGCTGGAGAAGAGGACATTATGTTCTTTAACAAACTTTTCTATATAAAATATGAAGTGGGCTTTGAGCTATGCATTTTACCAGTAAAACTGATGATGACTGATGCTTAAATACAGGAGTAGATGCATCTCAGAAAAAAGAGGAAGACGAGGTCTACCTCAGCAATGTCTACCTGCTTTTCTCAACATCAAGCTGTCTTGGAGAGACTGCAGAATAACCAAAACCTTTAGATAGAAGTGTAGCTGGCTCAGAGTCAGGAGAAAGAGCAAAGGATGTTGAACACCAAGATGGAGCTCAACAGCCGCAATAATGAGCACATGGTATCTGTTCTGCTGGAGGACTTCCACTCACTTCAACTACAGTATCCAACATACCCATAACCACCACGTCCTCTCTATCCCACAATCTGGCATTCCATGCTGAGAAGAATGAGGTTGTGAAACAGACACCTACAGCTGTAGCACATAAGGTCTGCTTAGTGTTAGTTCAGTTGAAATTCTGTTGAATACAGCACACAATGCGAATGTAGCAGCGTAGAAGTCTGTGGGTTTCTATGCCTAATGGGCAACATCGCAGCCAACCACGGGAGGCACACTGACCTATAAAAGGGGCGATCCCCACCTGCTAGTTCTCTCTCCCACTGCTTCCCAACTGGCGACATGACTTCTGGGCCGGACTTTTTGCTTCGGACAGGTAACGCGGCTTGTCTGCTCACCTGCTGATTTAGGCTCTCGTGGCAGAGCACTAATGATTTTATGTTGCACTGCAGAGTAGCTGACTTTGTGCCTCCGGACCCCAGTGCGTGTGTGTGCCATCTAAGTGGCCTGCTGTGGTAAGTGTCTCCCTCTCTGCCTGACAATAGCTGATATTGACCGTGGCTAACAATAGTATTATTGTAGGTAGACGCCGATAGCTGCAGCGTACACTCTCTCCCTCTCCCTCTGGTGTGCCACCTAAGTGGCCTGCTGTGCCGACTGACGCTTACTTATTCCGCTGCCAACGGTGCGTGAGTGAGGTCAGCATCAGCTGACTGGGTTTCATGGCTGGGTTCAACGCGATACATCGCCAACAGCTATGGGGGACCACTGCTGCTTTTCCCCGGCTTTGTTTTGCTTTGGCTTTGCTTTTTCCAGCTTTTTGTTGCTTTTTGTTTGCTGTCTGGTTTGCACTTCCTTGGTTGCTTTTTTTTGCTTTGGTTTTATTTTTCTGTTTTGTTGTGGCTTTTTGTTTGCTTTTTGTTGCTTTGTGTGGCTCTTTTTCTTTGCTGGTGTTTTGCATTTAGACCGCCCTTGTCCATGCTTGGTGTGCATTTGGGGTGTGGAGCCTTTGCAATGGAAACTGTCCAGTGTTTGTCCATCCATTTTTAACATATGGGCGACTGAATAATGGGGTTAAATAACTCTAGATTTGATTAATTTTGTTTTTCATTATTTAGTTTATTCAGTTTACCCTGCCCGTGTGTTTTCATTTCTTCATTAATTTGGCAGTTTTATTTTTGTTTAGTTTATGATTTATATTTTCCTGCCAACTGCCTGTTTTGGTTAGATTTGGGGTGTTTTGTTTGTTTGTATTTGTGTTGGTATAACCCCACTTAATCCCTTCTTTTAGTTGCTGAGGTCCGGTGGTGGTGCTGGTGATCTGATAGTTCTAGCCTCTGAATAGATGAAGTTGTTAGCTTGTACAACTGGCTGAGGGAAAACTCTCTCTAGGCTAGCTGCTTTCTTCCTCACTTAATTAACCATTCAAGAACCAGGTATGCAGGATCTCCCAGCAGAAAGAAGGTGTCTCTTGAATTGTCTTCACACTCTAAAGAGAAAATTAAATTATCATTCAAATGTTAAGATTTGAGTTATGATTATTATTTGACCATGACACGAGCTTTAGTTTTGAAATCTGACAAACTTTTACCAACCTTTGAAATTAGATGAGCCTTTTCAAACAAGTCTGACTGTCTCAGCATGTTCGCATCATGAGTGCTGCTGGGAAGTGTACAGTTGATGTTCCCTTGGGTCACTCAAAAATTTATGACACAGAAAGAAATTTTTACTCCCGGCTTTATACATCTGAATTACCAAATGACAGCCCTTTCATGGAAAATTTTTAAAATCGTGTAAACATGCGGACCTCTCAAGAGGAAATAATTGACGCAATCCCTTCATTGCAATCTGGAAAATCACCAGGACCTGACTGGTTTCCTGTAGAGTTTTTTAATAATTCCCTTCATTTAACTCTCTTTTATCTCTCTTTTAATTAAGCTCAGTTTTATCTGATTCATTTAAGCAAGATAAACTTCCCCCATCATTCAAGAATGTATTATTCTTATTGCAATGAAAGGTAAAGATCTGACAGAGTGCTCTTCCTATTGGTCAATCTCTTACCAAGCCAATACCAGTACTAACGTTAACATTTATGGCTAAAGTTCTGGCCCGTAGACAGGAGAAGATTCTACCTTCATTTCCGAAGACCATACTGGCTTCGTTAAAAAACAATATTTCTATGATAAATGCTATCTATTTGATACTTTGTATTCACCTTCCAACAAGATCCCTGAAAGTGTTCTTTCTCTTGACGCAGACAAAGCCTTTAGCCATGTGGAGATGAGGTATTTATTTGCAGTTTCAGGAAAATTAAACCAGTCACTACCTTTCAACCTCTCACGGGAAACTTGTCAAGGGTGCCCTTTAAAGCCACTACTTTTTAATCTGGCCATAGAGTCCCTAGCAATTGTGTTCCATAGATGCAAGGATATTTCAGGGATTTGGAGGAACAGAAAGTGTCTGTCTATGTGGACGATCTTCTGCCAATCATTCTCCGTATTGAAAAGCAAGTGGCCACTAAATTAAGTCCACCTTCAAAAATCTAAAAGAAATGGAGGCATGACACTGCCTAATTTCCACTTTCATTACTGGATGGCTAATATACACTGTCTTACATTTTGGTCAGAGTTGCACAGCCGAGCTGAGGGTCCAACCTGGGTGGCAATGGAATTGAATTCTTTCAAAAATCTTTCCATTCTGACACTGCTTCTGAACCTCACTCCCTCTCGCCCTGAATGAATCAAGTGATAATCCAGTTGCCAAGCACACCGTGAGAGTGCGGGCTCAGTTTAGGAAATACTTTGGGTCCCAAGGTTTTCCTCTCTCTAGTCCTATTTTATATAACGATTTCTTCCAACCTTATGATTTTGCATTTCAGGAATAATGTAGATTGATCAAGATTTTTTTTTTTTTTTTGTGTGTGTAAGTGTATTCATTTGTAAACCTTCGTTCATTCAAATATTCTATTACTTTATTTCTTTGGAGGTTTTTTCTTCTTTTCCTTCATTCCGGGACAGAATATTCTCTTATATTTGGAATCCAAACTTGTTTATGGGGCTTCTATCACTCTCTTCTATCACAGATGTGATCTGTACAATTTATATATCTACTGTAGAGTTCACAAAATTCTTGTCTATATTTCTTTAACTTGTGAAAATTAAATAAACATATTCTTGAGGAAAAAAATAAATTCAAGCAAAAAGCTAAATGAATTGTCTTTTGGTATTATCTCATTGCCTACCTCTACCTGTGCATGATGGCTACCTCAATGAACTGCTGCAACTCGTACACATGCAGTGTCCACATAGACAGCGTTACTGCTGCAGCGCTGTTACTGCCAGCCCTATCTCTCTACACTGACTTTGCCTTTAAGGCCATCAATAGTGATAACGTGACTTTGTTTACTGTTACTTCCAACAGATCATTTTTATTGTCTGTTTTTCCAGATCTCTGCGGACCTGTGACTGAATGTTTGGTTCACCAAACATTTCATGAGACTCATAGTAGTTCCAAACAGAACATTGATCAATCCTGCAGTTTATCTGTCTCTGTCAAGCATGAGTTCAAAGTTAGTGAAAGCGACTTCTGTGTACTGGTAGTACTGCATTTGGGTCCTACATCCATAATAGTTCTTCCTAAACAAAGCGATCACTGTTGATCGGTATGCACTTGATTACAAAAAGCAGAGTCATAAATAAATTAATCAAGGCTGAATTCTATTTAGCGTCTCTTTAGTGTCAGGTTCCTGGTATTGTTCATGATGTCTCACTGTCACACTGTCCTGACTTACTGGGACAACTGAATGCAAATGGGCATCTGATATTAGTAACACCTATGTTTTTCCTGTGATGACAAGTGAAAATGTTTGCTGTGAAAATGTCTGATTATGTTGTCTGAGCTCAGGTGAAACTGATACTGATGTTGTCATTAAACTGATAGTAAAGCAACAAACAAGTATTTTTCTCAAAATGTGTGTGTGTTTCTGTCTGTATCCATTTTCACCTCACTGACACTGTGTCATCATTATGCAGTGTTGCATGTTGTACTGTCACTGTACTTGAACCACTTCATCATCTCACTGTCACAGAACAGTACACCCGTTGCAGCAAACATTTACCTTGTGAATGTGAAATGCAATAGCTAATGAGACACCACTGTTCTTAAAATCATAGATACCATTCTTTAGATCCTTCACAGTATTGCTTTATTCAGCACTCTACAACTGTACTTAGTCAACCAGATTATTAATGACACCATAGAGCTACAGTGCTGAATCAATGTGTAAACATGTGGTCATTAAAAAGCACTCTGATTTGCTGTACAATAAACAAAAGACCACACAGTGTTTTTGACAATTATCATTAAGTGTGGGCACTGAATTGGTCACAGACTGTGATCACAGACTCTGGAGGGCTGGAGTTAGGTGTTGTGATTGAGATTGTGTGCTTGAAAAATGCAACGCTCAGTCACAATGTATTATGGTACAAAGGAAGGCTGACTGTGTCAATATATAAAAAGAATAAATGACTGCACTCTCTTCTATACATGCTCACAGTGTTTGCATGGATAATTGATGGAGAATATAACAGCTCATGAATGTGGCAGCATGGTGGTTTTAGACTGCTTTAAAACACACACACACACACACACACAAAAAGTAACCGAAAGACACAGCAAAAGGAGACAAACATACATTTTAATATGGCTTTCTTCTAGTTTTCCCTATATTCTTTCAAGTTAATTCTTAGTACAAATCGTTCTCCAAATCCATGTCTCTTCTCAAGAAATTGACACTTTATTTGAAGTGCTTTAATAACTCCCTACGTCACTGCTAATGAACTCTTTATTGAATAAGCACTGTGCATTTCAGAGGTTTCAGTCTAACTAATCACCACTGAGTTGAGACTCTCTTCAAGTAGTCTGTTATCAGACAAGCCTGGAAATCTGACTTAACCAGTCTTCTCAGATCTTAGCTCCACATTTGATTGACTGGACCATCCCATTTACCTTAGAGATGCCGTGATCATTTTTGGTACAGCAAAAATTTATGTTGAACACGTTGATTATAGATATTCCTGCTTGCTTCAATTACCCTACTGATTTCACATTGCACTTCTACAAAAATGATGATCAGTTTAAAGAAAAAAATCTAATAAAAAGCAGCAGAACCAGTGATATTGTGTTTTTTATCCCATGCATTCTTTCAACCTGACTCCCACAATGCATCTTGACCACAGGCATTTTGGTTGGAGATTTAGGTGTGGTATGCTAGTAGTGGCTAATATAGCTTGGAGCACAGTGGTCTGGAAAACTTTTTCACACCACACCCCAGATTTTTTTTTTAATTTCTGACTTGTCGTCTTCAACCTCAACTGACTCAAGTGGCATCACCACAACTGAGTCATGTCAACTGAGAAATCAAAACAATGCAACAGAGGTCTGCCTTTTTTTTTTTTTTTCTCAATGTCCAGCAGTTACAATTTAAAATGAGTAATTTGGCCAACACTTTTATCTAAAGTGACATACATATGAATTCACACAGCATCAGGGGCAGTTTTGGGTTTCAGTGTCTTGCCCAAGAATACTTTGGCATGTGGACTGCCAAGGCCAGGGATCGAACAAATGACCTCCTGATTGGTGGATGGCCGCTCTACCTCCTGAGCCACAGCCACCCCCAGGCACAGTGGAAGAACAGACCATCTTTCTTCAGTATGTTACAGCAGCTTATGTTAATACTCATTTGGCAAGAAAAAAAAATTCTGTGTTGAAATATGAGACTTCAGATTTAATTGACATTTGAGGTTATTTAATATAATTGTTATGGTCCGTTAAACTGTCTGGTCCTAATGTTTTTCTTTCCCCTTTTCCCTAGTGTTATCTGGCTCTGTCTGTTTGCCTGTCTGTCCTAACTGGGTGTGTCCCTGCGCTCAACTGGCTCTGCCTAATCAGCAGCGCACCTGGCACACATAAGGCTGATTAGAGCGCAGTGTCAAAGGAAGGCTCCCAATGTTACCTGTTGCCAGATTGTCCTGATTCCTTCGTGGCTGCCTTGCTTGTTCCCAGTGTGAGTAATCAGCGTTCCGCCATTACCTCCTTTGCATTCTCTCGCTTTTGGTTTTTGAAAGTTAATGTTGGTTTCTATACTGCCACTGCCACTGCCACTTATTGTGTACTTTTTTGTTTCAGTGCATTCCTGCCTCATCAGCGAAGTGTTTTGCATCAAATCCAGTCACTGGAGCTCCCTTTGATTGTTATTCACTCAGAGTGCAATTCCTCTCTTTTTCACTCCTTTTGAGTACGCTTTTCGTTTTCCCTTGATTGTTAGAATAAATATCTTATGTTTAACTTTATCTCATCTCTGGTCCACACATTTTAGTCCTAAAAGAAAATACCTTTTAAATCACAAAAGCCTAACAATATTGTTGCCAAAAAGTACTACTGTTTATAACTACTAGTAAGCAATGGAACATGAATCCACAGCACCTAGCACCCAGTCATATTTTCCACTGCTTTCTGCATTGGTTGTATATATTGGCAGTGAAATTAAATCACATATGCATATGAATGTCATTAATTCAAGACTGGCTTAGTGCATGTGACTGGGCACTTGAAAGCCATAGATCACATAGCATCTTTTCTTATTACCTTGATTCATCACTAATAATCAAATGTTTGATGATTTTAGACGCTAAATCACTGTAAAATTTTGCTTCTTTCAATTTAAGAAAAATGAACATTCCTTGTCACACAGGTTCTGTGTCCTTGCCTTCAGCTGTATGAATTCATATGTTATCACTTAGCAGTCATCCTAATGAACAGTTCGACATCTGTTAAAGAAGTGATGCTTTATGCCAGCACCCATACTTTGTTACTACTATATGACTTCCCCGCTTTGTAGCTGCTAGCGTCTTACCGACTGCACTAGCACCCCACCCACTGCAAATGTTCGCAGTGTCCAAAAATTTAAGGTCAAGGTCTGGTTAAAGGTCCCTATTTTAGACAACCTTTTCCCAAATGTATAGAAATCCGCATAGAAATTTATGTTGGAATGGCTTATAGGTCAAGATCAAACATCCTGTGCTTCATGACTATACAGTATATAGTAATGTAAATGGATGGACAACATGTACTCTAAAGGAAGCATTAGATTTTTATATACAGCATATATATATATATGTGTGTAATCATACACACAGACTGAAAATATATTACATATCCATTTTTTATTATACTGTGTATATGAAAATAAGGTTTAGGTTTTGGATTATAGTGCAACAAAAGCATGTGTCTGAAGAGTTTCAGTGCAACAAGAGACAAACATGTTTAGCTCTGTCATCTGTCGACGGCAAATAGATGCATTCATTTCAAGCTCAGTGGTTGCCATCCTGACAGGTGATTAATGTGAAAGCTGCTGAACGGGATGATAAATCTAGTTATTAAGATGCCTCGCTGTGGTTTACATGATGGTGCAAGTAGCTCCGGCGCCATCACAGATTAGCTTCATTGCTGGTCATATTCCCAAAGGATAGGGTAAATGTTATGTTGGTAACGGAAATGTTGCATGGTGTGTAGTACAGTGTACATATTATGTACACTTATGTACACCTTGCTTGTGTTTGTGTGTGCATGCATTGTAATGGAATAATGACAAAGAGAGGAGCACCTTGCATGTTATAATGCGCACCTGTCAGCTGAAGGGCTGTCAGGGGTGCAGCTGCTCCATTAGTGTGATAGAGGTGAGCAGCAGCAATGAGGCATCAGTCAGTGGTGATTATGAAGGAGACTAAAATATGATGGCGCAGCAGGCAGGATGGACCAGGAGCTCATCTGTTTTGCTCTTTATAAGAGGGGAGAAACGGTCTCCACCTGTGTCCCAACACCACACCATACTGCGCAGCAATTCAGACTGAAAGTTAAAAAAAACAAACAAAAAAAAGTAAAAAAAATTAAAAAATAACATGCAAGGGCCTGCTCAGATAACAGTGAGACAACAAAATATAATCCTGGCAGCTCTTGCTTAAAGGACCAGTGTATAAGATCTAGGGCAGGGGTGGGGACTGTCCAGCCTCAGGGCTGTATACTGGCCACAAATCTCTTCCTAAATACAAAAGAAACTGAAACCTCAATCAGAACAAAAAATTGTGAAAGAGTGCCTTGTGGCCAACTGCAGAGCTGTTAGCATTGGACAGAGTAATATTCATCCAAACTGTCAGTTGGTCTGAAATAGTTCATAGAGATGAAGAGAGAACCTGGTGTGGAAAATCAGTGGTAGCAAGTGTCTGTGTGATTTGGCCTTCATAGCGGACATTATCAAGTACCTGTGAGAGCTGAACATCAAGCTCCACCCAGCATCTCAGCGCTCTGCTTTCAAATGTGAAACTGAAGCTGTGGTTAGCCCAACTCTTTCAGGCACTTGGCTTTAATATGTCTGCTACTGAGAGCAGCTCTTTTTTTTTTTTTTTTTAATTTTCTTTTTATTGAACATTATAACATACATTCTACATACAACTGGTACATGACTGAGTATTTTTGGTTTTATTTTTCCTTCCTCTCTTTTCTTTCAAATGCAATATCTCCAAATTAAACATGACAAACCCAAAAAAAAAAAAAAAGAAAAGAAAAAAAAAAACAACCCTCAGTCTTTTACTTTAAATCAAAATAAAGAATGGCCATACCTTTTCATATACACAAATAAAATTATTCCCAGGACATGGTGGCCACCCACATTCTACCATGTATTCTAATCAGCCAAACCAACATAACTTTACCGCATTATCAGTGTAGCAAAAACAGTAAAGTAAAATAAAATAAAACAAGAAAAAAAAGGAACAACATTCCAACTTCTGTAGCTATGAACGATGACCTAGGGTTTTTTTTTCTTTTCCCCTTTTCCCTTCTCCTTTTCCGTCCCTCTTCTTCTTCTTCTTTTTCCACAATGTACATCTCAAATAAAATCTGACATAATTGGTTTTATGTACTCTATCCAATTTTCCCAAATTCCTTTAAATCTACCCACCTCCATTCTCAAGGAAAAAGTTAGCTTCTCCATCACATATATCATGTGTTACCTCAACCCAGTCCTCAACCTTAGGTACCTCATTCTTCATCCATTTCCTGGTAATTGCTTTTTTGCTTGCAATCAACATTATTCTATAAATATGTTTGTCCCCAGATCTTTTAAGGTTTATGTCCAATTTCCCCTGGTATAATACCTCAAATGTATGTGGAAGGTCTACCTCCAATATTTTATCCATACACTTCCTAAGCTCCTGCCAGTAGTTGCCAATGGAGGGACAAACCCAGAACATGTGGAAGTGGTCAGCTTTGTCAACTCCACATAATCTCAAACACTTTGTATCATTAAATTTTGTCTGTGCTGGTGTTCTAAAAAAATCTTATGATGTTCTTCCACCCATGTTCTCTCCATGATAATGAGGAAGTTGTTTTCCACTGCTGCTCATTTATCTCTTCCCATTCATCAACTGATATGACAATATTTGCCTCTGTCTCCCACCTCTTTTTTATATACCCCGTGTCAATTCCCTTTAAGTCTTCCACTCCCTTATATAATTTGGAAATTAGCTTTTTCTCCAGTTTTGATTCATAGGCTGAAGTGAACATCTTAATGACTTCTGATCCCCTCCCATCACTAGTTCCCCTTATTGTTTGTTCTAAATAATGCCTTAATTGCACGTATCTATATCGATCTAGATTCGTGAGACTATATTGGTCTTTTATCTCTTGAAAACTTTTAATCTCCTTTCTTAGGAGCTCCCAGAATAGTGTAGGTCCCCTTTCCCAATTTTTAAAACTCTTATCAGTTCTATTTGGTATAAATTCGGAATCATACCCAATCCATCTTAATAGTCTACTTTGTATTCTCAAGTCATTTTTCGCAATTAGTTCAAACCAAAGCTTCAGTGATATCTCCAACCACGGGTATGTTCCTTCCCTCATGTGTTTTCTCAAGTTGCTGTCTCCTATTATAGCCTATATAGCAACGAGAGCAGTTCTTTTCAAAACTGACTCTTGCTAAGACTCAGTTCAGCTCAAAAGTGACTGACCCAAATCTGAAAAACCAGCTGCAGGTTGCTTCATCATCACTACCATCTGTCATCATACACCTTGGCAAAGAGAAGGGAGGGTCCAGACAGTGGGTGCAATCTTGATTCACAATCCAGACACAGCCACAGCCATGGGAGCCTGTGAGACGAGAAAGCTGATCACTGGAGGGAGCCAAGTTATTAACACGCATTAATGGAATATGAATGTGTACAGATAGACGGGGAGAGGAGACAAGAGCTCAGTCCTTCATGACTATAGCAGCATAACTAGGTCCAAGGCAAGCTTCAGCCAGACTTAACTATCAGCTTTATCAAAATGAAAAGTTTTAAGCCTACTCTTAAGCGTAAAGAGGGTGCGTACCCCCTGCACCCGGAGGAGATGAGCTTAAAGACTGAAGACCATTCTGCTTTTAGAGATTTTAAGAACCATAAGTAAGCCTCCATCTTGGAATGCAGTGTTCTAGTCGGGTAATAAGGTACTTGGAGTTCTTTAAGAGCTTGACCATTTAGAGCAAGTGGGAGATAACAAAGATAACTCCCGGATTCCTTATGCCTGTGCTGGAGGCCATGGTAGCTAAAGTTCGCTTTATCATTAGATACCCAGTTTCTAAGGTGCTGAGGGCCACATACAAAACTTCTGTTTTGTCCAAATTTAGTAGCTGTTACCTTCCTGAAAACCTGTCTTTTCCTAGTGTTTTCTTTTGCCCTTTTCTCTAGTGTTATCTGTCTGTTTTCCCCTGTCTGTCTAACTGGGTGTGTCCCTACACCCAGCTGGCTCCGCCCTGTCAGCAGCACACCTTGCGCACATCAGCCTGATTAGGATGCAGGATAAAAGGAAGAGACTCTTTTTTTTTTTTTTTTTTTTTTTTACCTGTTGCCAGATTGTCCTGAATCCTTGGCAGTTTCCTTGTGCATTCCAGTGTGAGTACTAATTTTTGATAACCCTCTCCTTGCGTGTTATCTTTGTTAATGTTGACTTTGTTTGGACTGCTACTCATAGTGTGCTTTTTGTTTCAGTGCCTTCCTGCCTCCTCAGCATGGTGCTTTGCCTCACAACCTGTTTCATCAGAGCTCCCTTAGTTATTCATTATTCCACTCAGTTTTTTGAGTGTGCTTTTGTTTGTTCAGTTCCACTCCTTTTGAGTGTGTTTTTTTTTTTTTTTTATTTAATACCTCCTTGGCGAGTGACTCAAGGAATGTAAGTATTAACATGACTGGCGCAAGTTGCTTCATCTAGTCAAATATTTTCTTGATAACACGGCGATGTTTCAGTCAGACAAACTAAATTGCATTTTATAATCTAATACTAAATAATTTACTATTTGCAGTGGTGGTAATATGTATTGGGTTTTCATATGTAATTCCTCTTCTGCTTACTTTTCATTCATTCAAGTTGTCAGGGGGCAGACACAGATTTTGGATGGGCAACTGCTCTAACGGAACAACAGAGAAGCATGCAGGACTGCAACTCTGCCTCCTGATCTCAACTCTGTCTTGTCATTGTTTTGGTTCAGTAATAAACTTGGTCAGATTTCTTGAAATGAGAGCTACTCCATCCAAAGTGGGATGGATGCCTTCTCCCCTAATCACACCAGGTCTTCCCGTGTAATTTTTTATTAGGACCCAAGAATGCAGATCAGAGATGGATTTAAGAAAATAAGCACTTTATTTTAAAACAAGAAGGTGTAACAAAACGCATTCATAAGGAGTGGATACAAAATAAACACAAAGCGCACTCAAAAGGAGTGGAGGGAAACTAAGGGACGTCGAGGAAACGGGTTTGAGGCAAGGCACACACTGATGCGGCAGGCAGACACTGACACACAGAAGCACACTATTAGTGGCATTCCAAGAACAAGCAATATTAGCAACTCATGAGGAGATAGCATAGCATAGTGCTCACACTGACTGAACAAAGACACCGCCAGGGATTCAGGACAATCTGGCAACAGGTAGGAGAGAACTCTCCCCTTTTATCCTGTGCCTTAATCAGGATCATGCGCATCAGGTGTGCACCTGAGGAGACAGAGTTGGCTGGGTGTAGAGACACACCCAGTTTGACAGACAGAGGAGAACAGACAGACAACAGTGACACTGGGGAAAGGGACAAAGGAAACACTAGGAATAAATAGGTCTGCAGGATCGTAACATACCCAGAAAGTTTGGCAATTAGTTGCCCACATTATTTGCTGGACACCATCTTGGCATCCAGTAGTGGAAAAATGACATGCAGCAAAACATGTCATCACTGGTCAGATTTGTCAGGGGCCCAGAGAAAACTACCAACATTGTCTTTGCATGTATACACATTGACCCTACATTAATGCTCACTCTTAGCTAGCAGTTTTTAAATGGTGGTGAACTGTGGCCTTCTGTCTGTACGTCTCTATCTACATTTAATAGTGGTCTTAAATCTTTCAATCTTGATAAAGCTTACAGTTATGGTTGGCTCAGGCTTGCCTTGACTGGCCCCTAGTTATGCTGCTATAGGATTTGACTACTCTGAGATTTCCCAAGGTTCCCTCTCTTCCTCTCCCTCTCCATCTGTGTGCATTCATGTCCTATTATTGCATGTTACTAATTTGGCTTCTTCCCTGGAGTTGTTGTGCTTTCTCATCTTGTTCCAATGAATCATGACTGCACCTTGATCCTGGTTCATGGCTGCCCTTAACACCATGGCCCTGCTTGATACCCACTGCAGCTGCTTACTATTATTAGTAGTATAACCATATATATACCATATATTGTATTAGTCATATGTCTATTATAGCTGTCCTTATTGTCATTCCTCTGTGCTCTCTCTCTCTCTCTCTCTCTCTCTCTCTCTACTTAATGCAATCATTCTTATTGTTCATACTGTCCATTAAAATATTACTTTCCAAGTGTAAGTGAAGGGGGACAAAATCCTCACTCACTGCATCTTCATCCGACCAGATGAATAAAAGTAAGGAAGCAGTGACAGGCAGATAACTCAAATAACTTTGATCATACATTATGAATTCTGGATGTATTATTTATATGGGCAGAGAAGTGCAGCTTGAGGATGTGGCCTTTTTTCCCCTCTCCCTGGTGTTCACTCCTACATGAGGCAATCCAGGCTTGTTTTCTCTCCACTGCCTCATCTCCACCTGCAAATCAGAAAATCTCTCCCCTCTACCCCCTGAGGCTTCATGTTCTCCACCTATCCACCAACCAGGGCTCTGCAAGGTCTGAGCACAGATTTAGTGCAGAGGAGAAACTGTTGGTTAGGCAGCAGAACTATTGCAACATATCATTTATTCCACTGTGATGTGCCAATGGAAATTGACTCTGGATCTAGCTGATCAGTGTGTTGGGGGGGGGGGGGGGGGTCAAAGTTTCTTGTGTTTTACAGTGTATCGCACTGTAAGTGATTTAGTTTGTGTCACATGCATACTTCCCTGGCAGCAGAACAAGGATGTTGGATTTGACCTTGTTTGACCCTGCTGTCAAATTAATATAGAAATAGATGTCAGTGTGGTCCACCATATCTTTCATTCATCTTTTGCATAATCTTCCAGCATCATCTTTCACATCATACCAGTCCCATGAAATAGCATTCTTACTTAATTGATATGATGTAATTACTGTTGAAACAAGTCATTGGTGAGGGATAATCTTTAAACCTGCTATAACTGATTGTTTTGGCTCCTTGTGTGTACAAACTTTCTCTTTTAGCTCTGTTTTTGGTCTCTACCAGCTTCTGAGGGAAATATCTGGCTCTGTAGCTACTAAATGTACTATGTGTTCACCAGCTACTCTTTGACTGTCTGTCTGTGGTTTGGTGCAAAACAGGTTGTGCGCAGGGGTTTTTTTAGAGCTTCTGCTAAAAACAGCTACCTGTAGCAATTGGAAATATTGCTATGAGAGTGAACCAACAGTAACATTTTTGGTCGAGCAGCTAAACAGTAAGCTGAAACTCACTATAAAGCTCTGTGAAGCTGAGGAGAGTTGCAGCTTCTGATGATAATTCTATGTAGGTGTCACAGTATAGTCAGTTCTCTTACCCGCTGTCATTGTCTCCTCATCTGCTCACCTGTGCCATCAGTATTTTTCCACACGGAGCCACGCCTACCTGTCCACTCACCTGATCACACACCTGAAGCTCATAGCAATCAGTGCAGTATTTAAGCTGCTCTGCCACACTCACTCTTTGCCAGACTGTGTTATGGCTAAGCCAAATAATGTTGTCTGAACCCAGTCATGCAGACCAGTGGATGAAATGAAATTACAATTAAGATTTATTAAAACCACAAAGTAACTAGTGAACAGCAAACAGAAAATGCACTCTGAGTGGAATTAATTAAACAAACAAGCTGCAGGTCGGAGGCAGAGTGTGACACTGGATGTGGCTGGAAGGCACTGAAAAAACAAGACACAAACATAATGCAGTCCAAAAACCACGGAACAAAGGAAATCCAAAACAAGGCTTCAGCAAGCTACTGACAGGTCGTAGCAAAAGGTTTGGTTACCGAGTACAACACTCACGAAAGGCTCAGACATAAAGACGCTGAAGAGATCAGGACAAACTGGCAGCTAGCATAGCAGAGAGCCACCCTTAAGTACTGCTGGTCTGATGAGTCTCATGCATATCAGATACAAAGGTGGAGACCAGCAGGGAGTGAGTGTAGCCACACCCAGCCTCACACAGACAGGGGAACAGACACATAACATGAAGGGAAAAGGGAAAAGAAAAACACTGGTGACAAGTGAGCACATTAACAGACTGTCATTGCTTCCTTGCAAGACTCTCCAGCATATGGACTGATCTCCCGTTGCAGAAACTGCCTGTTTCTGACCACGCCTATTCTCCTGTTCCCCAGTAAATATCTCAGCCTTTTGTCCTCGACCACAATGCTTAGAAAAATATCAATTACAGCTGCTTCAATATTAGTATGAGATGACACCCTATTTTTGGTATTAGTAATACTGTTATTCCTCAGTGTCCTCCAAGTGAGCCTATACTGAGTTTTCACAGGTCGCTAAACACCTATACATACCATCATCTCTAAACAAGCCAGGCGATAATTGTCTTGAAGCAGATTTAATATGAAGAAGTGTGAAAATGCAAAAAAATACAATAAAAGTAAACCTCAGTAAAATAATGACAATAAACTACTGTACAGTAAGTATGTTTCAGCAAATATGTACTATGTGAGTTAAAATCTCAACCTGAGGGATCATACTGTGATCGCACATATCCTATCCACTGGTAAATTTAAGAAATTTAAGAGAGTAACATGTTCAGTACGTAGTATCTCAAAATTAACAGATTGCAACAAATTCCCAGAAATGATTATTCCACAACATAAAGATAATGAAAAACAATAAATTTACTGATTATGCCACTCAAGGCGCTGTAAACAAAAGGATCGTTTAAGATTGAGTCGCAGCTTATTTTTCAATGTTTACTCTTCTCTAGCTGCGATGAAAAGGAAGCATTTACTGTCTAACACTCTTCTTCTCTGCTTTATACGAAGTGAAATTACTAAACAACATGTAATATCAAACAAACACCACCAGAGGCCAAATGTAAATACATGCATTAAAATACATGCAGTGCCAAAAATGGTCAAATGGCAATGTAAATAAACGCTTTATTGAGAACGTTCCAACACATTAGTTTTGGTCAGCAGTTTGTCAGCAATAGTTATTCAGTGTTTGGAGTCCACTTTTCCTGTTTAAGAGTGAAATGATGCATACATGTGCTGAAACAAAATCTGGTGCATATGCACATTTAATGTAAAAGACAACCTTTGATTGTGAGAAAAATGTGACTTAGCAAATCCTCTCAGTCATGAATTGTTTGGTTGCACTGTCAACAGATATACCAGATGCCTTTCTGAGTAGCTGCTCACGGCGTGCTTGCTGACCCTCAATCAATAGTGGTCATTTTGAACAGAACTCTGGAATCTGTATTATTAATTAATGCTGTTACCACAGATGTCCTCAAATAAACCAGGACTGAAACCTGAATAACTGCAACTTTAGTGAAGAATCAGTCAAGGATCCTTCACTGTTTGCTGCTGTTAACCAATGACATAGGAGTTATGGAGACAAAGGCAGTTTGACTTGACAGGCAGAAAGTTAATGTTAGGTCTGGAGACCACTTTAACAAAATGACTCAAATGCCAAGACATAGAGGACAAGCACAGGAGAGCCGTTTAATGGTTTTATTCAATAAACAAAAAAGGCAAATAACCAAAAATTTCTCCCACTGGAGGAAAAAAAAAAAACATTAAACACAAAAGCACTAGATAACTAAGAGTGTCCCTAAACAAAATTGTACAAAACTAAGGAGACAGGCATGCAGGAATAGTTATATACAAACAGTCACAGAATAAACAGCAGCGCAAACCTCATCAGGAGCGATGACACAGAGAACAGAGTTTACGTGCAGAATACAAGATACCAAAATCATCTGACAACCAAGAGCAAGAAACGTGGAGCTTAAAACTGGTGGAGATAAATGCAGGATGCCTATTAGCTGTGCGGCCTGCCGCTAAACACACCTGCCAGCCGCACCTCCAACCTGCACAAAATAAAGAGACAATGAGACACCGGAAACTCAAAAAAACAATACCAAAAAACCCTGAACCCAAGCAGTTAAATGTTTAAAGACTAATTGTTTGGGCTTTTTGTTTCCACCTTTTCAGTTACAGTTAAAATTAATTTTTTTCATAAATCTGTGATGACTTTTAATTATGATTAATTAGACTAATTAGTTGGGCTTCTTGGTTCCACCTTTTCAGTTACAAACACACACACACACACACACACACACACACACACACACACACACACACACACACCATCAAGGAGGCAGTCAGTGCTCAATATGTAAATACATGCATTCATTTTATGATCACTTCATGAGTCAAACGTATTCTTCTAACAATGTCATAGACCACACTGTGACAAAATGTCACACACTTTTGCAACTGGTTTCTTCCAAAAAAAGTTGTAGGAATTGGTTTACAACAGCACTGCACACAGGACTCTGTTGCACATCAGTGCTGGAGGAGATGGCCTGGCTGATATGGTTAGTAGAGCACCAATTCCTTTTTCAAATGTGTGAAAATCAAAAACAATTTGTCATACAGGTTTGCTTTTGAGAAATATCAGTATAGTTTGCTTTGCAAGATAGTTGGCTAGTTACAGCTAAAGTTAGTAGCCATCCCTCAAACTGGTTGTTTAGCCTTCTGACTTGCTAGCTTGTTGTGGCTTGTGATGGTCATTTCAGTTGAGGCAGAGAGGACCCTGGTGTTGAACTTGGAGAGAGTTTGGGATTCCATTAAGAGTCTTGTGGACAGGTGTTAAGGCAGGCATGAATATAATCATACACTTGCTTTTATTGACAATAGAGTAGACACTATGTAATGTCAGCACAGTCTCATCTGTGCTCATGCTGTTTCCTATGCATTGTGTACGAAAATACAGCTATTGCCATGTTGGCAGGTCCCTTTCATGTGTGGCTTTATTATCTAGTATGTACAGTAAATTAATTTGCATTATGCATATGCTCATTTCATGTGAATTTATGCCCCTTAAAAGTTTTGCTCTGGCAGAAGTGCTGAAGTGAGTGTCATTTTCAATATCCTGAACAGCACAAACAATTTAAATACAGTATTTACTCTTATCTAAAGTGAGATATTATTGAGCAACAAAAACTGATTTAGTGAAGTTAATAAAAAAAATCCCCACGAAGTATTTCTGTGTATGTGTCAAACTGCAGAAAATTGCATAATTATTTCATTTCTATATTTATTTATTTATTTTTTCTGGCGAAGTAATCCCTTGCCCCCCGACCTAATTGTGCCCTCCCAGAATTTTGGCTTTCACAGCACCCCTGGCAGCAGGTGTACAAATCATGTAAGCTGCAGTAAACACAACTCAAGAGTCAGGTCATACAGCAGTTAATCAAAGAATATACTTCGAAACTCTTGCTCGGTCGAGTGATATCAACACCATAAACATGAGTGCCACAAACTCAGCTAAATGGAGATACACAAAGTATTTGAAATGAAAGGGAGACAGAGCAACGAAGGTGAGGAGAGAAAGACGGGTGTATCAGAATGTTAAAAAAGGGGAATAAGATGAGGCAAATGAAGAGAACAAGAATGGAGGGAAGGGGATGGGGGAATAAGGAGAAAGAGGTGGAAAGAATAGATGGAAAGGGAGTTGATTAGATCCTATTGAAGTTAATCCTCATCCAGCAAGCAGCCGGCCTCCCAGCCCCACAATTAGAGGCAGCTGTAGCTTCAACCATCATCTTGATATTCACTAACTGTCCTATAAACACAGTCATTAAACTGATGGAACCACCTTTATGCCCAGCATTTGCATTCTCCTCAAAGACGATGTTTACTGCCATTTGAGGGAGGGAGATCTAATGGTGGAAGTGCTGCTGCATTAGTACTCACCCCCCCAGAGGTGAACACAACCTTGAAGATGGAAAGCAGACTGATTTGTTTGGCTCACCCGTGGAAAAATAATATTCATGCAATTATGTAGCATTTGTATTTATGGGTCACAAGTCGGGTGTGAAGCTTTAAAAGGCAGCAGATTGTTTCTGGATGAACAATTACTTCTTTTTATGACGTTGACTACATTTACTATTTACTTGCTGCTTAGAAAAAATAGCAAGGAAATATTAAACTGAACAGCTCTTAAATGACATTTGCTAATGGTCTTAATTAAAAATTATGTATATGATGTGCTCCATCTATTTCTGAAGGGGTACAGGTTACAGCAATAATATTGCATTCTTTATTCATTATCTCATTACTTACCATTTGGAATAAAATAAACAAGCCAAAAAACAAAAAACAAGATTATGACCAAATGGAGTCTTCAAAGTGAGACCTGCATTTATGAAAGCAAAGTTTCAGAGCAAAATCTATTAATTTCAATGGCTGCGATCACTGGATTTGCTCAGAGTAAATCCAAGCAGAGTTTTTGAGTTACTGGCCACAAGGAAACCAGGCAGAAATCAAGCAGTAAACATACAGGTAGGTGGAAATTCCTGCTTGGCATTTCTGCCTGTCGCACTTCCCCCAGTGCCCACGGGTCAGCTGCAGGGTCGTCAGCTGCGGGGTCATCAGCCAGGAACCACCATTCCTCAACGTTTCACCCCTTTAACCCTTATGTGGTGTTCGGGTCAAATTGACCCGTTTCAAATTTTTGCAAAAAGAAAAATGATACAAAGATATGACATTTCCACCTGAAACTCCATGGCCTTGGCTTATTTTATGTGAAGAACATGTGAAAGAAAAAAAAAAAAAGACTTCACATGATACAATACCCCTACACATATGTCCTTCATAGAATGTTCGGGTCAATTTGACCTGCATGCATACAATGCCTGACAGACAGATTGACACACACACACACACACACACACACACACACACAATACAGGTTTTCCCGCTCTTTTTACCCTCTGAAGCATTGGAACCTGGGAAAATTTTCTCTTACTGTACCAGATGTATCATACATCATGGGTCAGTTCACCCACGATCTCCACCAGCAATATGAGCAAAAGATTCTCTGCTCAGAGGGCCTTGGAGCTTATTATGTTAGCTGCTAACATCATCAGGATGGTAAACACACACTGAAGATCTGTGCATCATGTGTGTGTTTAGACACACTTCCTTCATGTTGTGACACAGACCACATGCAGCAAATGCAAAAAGTACATCTGTAGTATGATCAATATTCCGGTTTCTGAAACATTCAGAATAACCTGTTTACATGCATGAGCAAACAGGGTTATTCCTGTATACATGGTAATTATAATTAATTGGGATATCCCGATCAAAACAGCGACACATGGACAACGTGTCGACGCATGGAGAACGTCATGACGCAATGCGTGTCATTTCAGCTTAACGTAGCGTAACTTTTTGCTCACCTTCTTGTATATCTCGCTATCCCGGTACTTTCTACCATCTACAAAAGACATGATATTCATGTCTTTCACCACACTTACGAGGTGACTTATCTCCTCCTCGAGACTCCTTGCAAATAGAACATGCGCAGAACATAAAATGTTCCGTTTGATGGGGATATTCCGATAGGCGTATACACGACCAGATATTCAGGTTAGAAAAGGAGTAACCCAGGGGTTATATTCGGTTTTTTAATAACCCAAATATGAGCATATTCTGATGAAAATCAATTGAGAATATAAGCTTAAAATAAAAAACATCAATGAAAACATTGCTTCATTTCATTTTTTCATAGATAAGCATAAATACCACCCAAGGCTTTATTATAGTGGACTTTATCACAAAAAAACGAATGACACTTCCACTGTTAAATGTTATTTAGCAGAGATTAATTGAAAACATTTATCATATATGTTATCTATATTACTTGGAATTGAGATAAAGACAATATATGTTGGAGTTTTTTTATGTTAATTTTTATTTTTGTATTTCTTTTAAAACCAATAATAATGTCCCGGGTCAATTTGACCCGAACAGTACCAAAGGGTTGTTACCCCCTGTGACTGTTGTTGGGCTTAGCTGTTCTTTTCCCAAGCACCTGTCCTTCCTCCTCAGCCAGAGCCAAAAGCTGCCTTTTTCTGCTTCCTCTGCCAGTTTTTTCACCGCTTTCTTCAGCTTCCCTCCAGTCACTCCTGTGTCCCTCAAGACGTGGTTGACAGCCCCACAAAGCCTTGGCATCCCACCTCAACAGGGTGGATGGTGGTCTTCCAGCCAGCCTCCCGACACTCGGCAGCCAGCTCTGCGTATTTGGCCTTGTTGTGCTCGAAGGCAGCCTCAATCCCTTCCTCATGGGGATTCGTCAGTTCGATGAGGTACGCCGACCTTGCATTGGTGGACCAAACAACAATTTAGGGACGGAGAGATGTGATCGTGATCTCTGTGGGGCACCGAAGTTGCCTGTCGAGGTCAACCCTCATGTCCCACTCCTGGTCAGGGGAAAAGGGTCTAGGTGTTTGTTTTGGCCTGGTGCATCTTTGTTCCTCACCTTCCGTGACAAAGTTGACGTGGCTCTCTGCCGGTGGTGACTTTTTGTTGTCTTGTTGACGCCTCTCCAGTACCTCAGCTAGCTTTCTCAGGACCTGGTCGTGGTGCCATCTGTAGCGGCCCTGAGAGAGCGCGATCTTACAGCCTGACAGAATGTGCTGGAGGCTTGTGTTGTGGGCATTGCAGAGGTAACAGCATTCCTCGTTCCAAAACCACTGGTGGAGGTTATGTGGACAGGGAAGTGTGTCGTAGGTTGCACGAATTAGGAAGCTAAGTCTTGTCTGTGGAATCTTCCAGAAGTCTGATGTTCCGGTTGACAACTCCCTCCCAAGTGACGGCCCTGTGACACAGCCTTGATCTTGTAGCGCTCTTCCTCCAACCTCGCCACCTCTGCCACCACCATCTCCTTCCTTTCTTTGTGGTTGGCTTTGGACCAGAAGCAAGGCGAATCTCCCCATCCTAGTCTTGCTCTTTCTGCCTGGACTCTTCCGACAATCTCTTTATGTTGCCGCCTGCCGACAGCAGGTTTGACTTTGGTTTGAGTATTCCACTTTCGGCCCGTAAGAACTTTGATGTTTTAGTTCCTTACTGACTGATCAGTGGACTCTATTAGCCCGAGAACCAGCCTGGTCTTCTCTTGCATATAGTCCATTAACAACACACCAAATCAAATTAAATACTATTAATTATTCCTTAATTTTCCTCTGACAACACCTTAAAATAAATCAAGGTGTTTGGTATGGCAGCCAGCAATCGCTTGATTTGTACATTAACCCTTGTGTTATGTTCACTTTTTGGACCCTCTGGTACTGTTCGGGTCAAATTGACCCGGGACATTATTGTTGGTTTTAAAAGAAATGCAAAAATAAAAATTAACATAAAAAACTCCAACATATATTGTCTTTATCTCAATTCCAAGCAATATAGATAACATACATGATAAATGTTTTTAATTAATCTCTGCTAGATAACATTTAACAGTGGAAGTGTCATTCGTTTTTTTGTGATAAAGTTATAATGTATGTAAAAAAAATCCACTATAATAAAGCCTTGGGTGGTATTTATGCTTATCTATGAAAAAATGAAATGAAACAATGCTTTCATTGATGTTTTTTATTTTAAACTTATATTCTCAATTGATTTTCTTCTTTATCTTATTAAACCAAAGCCGGAGAGCAAAAACAGGTGAATAACAACAAAGGGAACACGAACCAAACTCTGACTGTAACATGAATGACTGAATGAATTGAACTGAGTGAATTGAATGAATTGAATGAATTGAATGAATAAATGAATGAATGAATGTATGAATGAATGGTTATGAAATACAAATAGAACACATAGAGCACAGAACATGAAGGAAACGTGCACTGTCTAAAGCTTGGTTTAGGCTTCTGCGTCGCGGACCCTACGCCGTAGCCTGACGCGCACCTCCAAAAAATCCTGACCAATCACAGTCCTCGACGTTCACGTCACTACGCGACGCGTAGTGACGTGAACGTCGAGGACTGTGATTGGTCCACTCACAACGTAATTTCCGGTTCAGTCGCAGCTCTATGGTCGCAGCACAACAACACCGCCATTTTTAAAGTTTCTGTGGTGAGAGCTACACGAAAAAATGGACCAAGCCGAAGAGAGAATAATCGAGGAGGTACGCAAGTACGACCACCTCTACAACTCCTCTTCGCGGCACTATAAAGACTGCCAAATGGCGAACAATTCGTGGAGGGAAATCTCGCAAAACACGGGGATGGAGGTCGCCGAATGCATGGAGAGGTGGAAGAACCTCCGCGACAAATATGTGCGTCTCCGAAAGAGAATGGCCACAAGAAGTGGAGACCCAGGCGGCCAAAAAGTGCCAGCTTTTTTTCATTTTTTGTCATGGCTGGCACCACACGTGAAGCACCGGGAAACGGACTCGAATTACGAGGAAAAGGTATGTGTTGTGCTTACGCCAAAAAATATGTAGTATAGAGTATTGGTTGTACTCCACCACATTGACTAAAGCCTTCCCTCTTGCATTAAAAACAGACGTCGTCGTCCTGTTCAGCCAAGAGCGACACGGCCTCGCCATCATCTGCATCTCCGGCTCCTCCTGCATCTCCGGCTCCTTCTGCATCTCCGGCTCCTCCTGCATCTCCTGCAGTTCCTGCAGTTCCTGATCTTCCTCTCCAGTCCCCCGTCTCTCGACCCAAAAGGAAGAGGGACCCACAACAAGAGGACTGGT
Source organism: Chaetodon auriga (assembly GCF_051107435.1). Classification (NCBI taxonomy): domain Eukaryota; kingdom Metazoa; phylum Chordata; class Actinopteri; order Chaetodontiformes; family Chaetodontidae; genus Chaetodon; species Chaetodon auriga. The sequence continues at coordinate 2,653,754 of NC_135081.1, forward strand.
TTCTGCAGTAGAGTATAACCCTGGAGGAACGCAGGATGGAGCTGCAGCAGAAGATACTGCAAGGGACGGACGAGTGCGCAAGGTTCGGGCAAACGGTGGCCAACCTTCTGCGCAGAGTGCCAGAGGATGAGAGACCAAATGTAATGTTTAAAGTGTACAGCTTGATCCACGAAAGGAACAAGTAGCATGGAGAAAGCACTGGACTTTTGGTTGTAAATAGTTTTGTGTGGCTTGAGTGCACTTTACTGTTACCTTTTATATTGGATTGCTGTGATGTATTTATGTTTATGCTTCTTTATGCACAAATGAACAATAAAGCACAAGTTTGGTCTGAAAGAGTATTTTTGATGTTTATTTTCAACAACATAGACAGTTTACACACTATGGATCATTCCACCATCACTGATTGAGTGTGCCTCGGCACACAATCTCATTTTGCCATGGCACGGTTCCTTGAGGTGACTGAAAGAAAGCCATCAGGTCATTCCGCACAGCCAAGGCAGCTCTGGTGGAACGGGCCCTGGACATCTGCGCCGGATCCACAGGTTCGACGAGATTGGAGTCATTGGCCACTACTTTTCTCCACTCACCAGGCTGCACTGATCCAGAATGGTCAGTGTCCACAAAGTTCAGCGGGATGTATCTGCTGTCTGGGGTGCTCTCTTCATCAGTGTAGGTGAGGTAGTTGTGTAGGACCACACAGGCTTTCACAACATCCACTGCTTTTTCAGGCCGGAATTCAACTGGTCTCCCAAGAATTCTCCACCGCGCAGCCATGATCCCGAACGTGTTTTCAATAACCCGCCTGGCCCTGGAGTGGCGGTAGTTGTACACTTGTTTGTCCGTGCTCATGCCTTTTCCTGTATAGGAAAGCACAATTATATATTATACAATAATAACTACATATAATACGTGTGTGTGTGTGTGTGTGCAAACACATACTTCTTGATACATACCTGGAAAGGGACGCATCATGTTGCAGTGCAGGGCAAAGGCAGCATCAGCAACAATGACATGAGGGATCAGGACTGTGGTCTCTGGAAGTGTAGCTGGTGGGGGCAGATTGAGTTTATGGTCGAGCAGCATTGACCCGAACTTGCTCTCTTTGAAAATTCCACCATCACTCTCTCTTCCATATCCTCCAACGTCCACCACTGTGAAACGGTATCTGAAAAAACATAATTTTTTCATCATTGCATGTTGTTAGTGTGGTTACTGTGCAACATGGACTCAGATCAAACGAACAAGTTTTAAATTATGTGGCTCTTACCTGGCATCGCATGTTGCCATCAACACAATGGAGTAAGTCCCTTTATAATTGAAGTAGTCACTTCCTGCATGTGGCGGTGCTTTTATGGTAACGTGTTTACCATCGATGCTTCCGACGCAGTTTGGGAAGTTCCACAGCCGCCAGTAATCTGCTGCAATGGCTTTCCACTTGCTGGTTGAAGGACACGGCAAAAACTCGGGCTGGAGGGCTGTCCACAATGCTTTGCAGACCTCGGACAACACGCCGGACACAGTGCTCGACGCCAGTTTGTAGCTAGCCGCCACAGCTTGCTGGCTTCCACCCGAGGCTAAAATTCTTAAAGTCACCACCAGTCTCTGGGCGGCATCAACAGGCATGCTGTGTGTTGTCTGGTGCGATATTAACGGTTGTATACGGCGAAGAAGGTCGTCAAATCGGGCCGCCGACATTCGAAAATAGCGAAAGTGCATTTCCTCATCGAGACGCCTCAGTGGGCGAACCAGTGTGGTAAATTCCCCCGTTCTCATCCTCGACTGGTTCAATGGTCGGACAGACCACCTCCGCAAACGTCTTCTGCGTCGCCTGTACTTCAACATTTGAAGTAACAACATTTGTTGTTCAATATCGATCAGCTCCATCTCCAAAAACAACTGCTCCATCTCAGTCGCCATTGTTGTCTCTGACCGGAAGAAAACCAAGGAATCCGACAAGAGCCCCCCGAAACCATACAAAGACACAGCCACACCCCCCTAGCGGCTTGGCGGTGAATTGCGGAGCAACGCGTTCCCTCGACGCAGAACTACGAATGCTCAGTGACGGCGTAGGGTGTACGCCGTAGCTACGGCGTCGCCGCGACGCAGTAGCCTAAACCAAGCTTAAACAAGACATAATGCACAGAACTTGAGTGTGTGTGTACTACAGATGTACTTTTTGCATTTGCTGCATGTGGTCTGTGTCACAACTTGAAGGAAGTGTGTCTAAACAACACATGATGCACAGATCTTCAGTGTGTGTTTACCACAGATGTACTTTTTACATTTGTGGCATGTGGCCTGTGTCTTTGAGTCCTTTGAGGGACCACACAGTTCGCAGCACTTCCTCTTGCTGCCACCGGCTGCCCTCTGGAATAATGAAAAGACTTTATTAGTTCATGAATTCTTTTTTCCACCACATTTCCTAATACTCTGAAACACACACACACACACACACACACACACACACAAACACACACAACAACAACAACAGGACACTTACCTCAGGTACTGCCTGTTGTTGCATGGATCGTGCAGATGGGACAGCAGGAGCCTCTTGCATCCTCCTCACCATGGCAAGAGAAGCTGTGGTTCTGGGCAAATGTTGTCTCCTCTGTATTTGTGGTGTCACCAGTGCCTTGCCTAGCTCCTCCAGAAAACGGCGTCTTCTTTGAAGCTTCTTTTGGTTCCAGTCTGGGTTAATTGCCATCCAGACTGCGAACGCATTGTAGGCCGAGACATCCAGGATGGTGAGAGTTACAGGCAGAGGAGAGCCAGGTGTTGAGGCTGAGCAGCCTGCTGAAGCTGCCTATCCCTCTGCCACAGGTGGGGGAAGGGCCGGAGATGAAAACACTCACCTGGGACTGTGACACGGTGTTGAAAAGGTGGGTGAAGTCCCACTTTAAAAGTTCGGACTGCTGCCTGGTGATGTCATTCGCTCCTGTGTGGATAATGATCCTTTTTGCCAGCGGATGCAAGCTCAGGATATCCGGGATTTTCCCTGTTATGTCCATAACAGTGGCACCGGGGAAGGACAGGGTGGACGCCCCCCTCATGACGAGGGTTGTAGGAGTGTCCGTTCAATCTTCAGGTGGGCAAGCCAGCTCAGCCACCCCGCCACCCACACCAGGACCCTGGGTGTGATCCCTCACCTGGTGGGGAGAACGTGAGGAGTGCCAGCGCACCGCGTCCTTAACCAGCCCCCTGCGCTGGGAAGAGGAAGAGGAGTGGGAAGGTGGAGGCGAACAGCCCCTTGTTGGACATCCACCTGATGCAGGGCACCCCTCTGCTGGAGGGCAGTTAGCCGTGAGTGAAGGGAAGGCTATGGTGTCCGTTAACAGGGGCATGATGGCAGGGGCCACAGAAACGGGTGCAGTTTCCTGGTGCTGGTCACAGGCCACTGTCTTCTCGCTCACTGATAAGGCGGCATACTTATTGGAGAGCGGCAGGCTCGGGGGAAAAAGAGCCCCGCCATGGGTCCCGCTCGGAGCCCTCTTCTGCCTTCGGACGACCACTTTGGTCCAGGGGGTCATATTGCTTGGAGTGGAGCAAACAGGTCGATGACAAGAGGTTATCTGGCTTATTGGAGGTTATCTGGCTTATTCTGGCATGCTGCATTTTCCACAATATTGCCATGAACGAGGGCCTTCCACTACCTGAACCAGCCCAGGCAGACAACATGTCAGAAGACCCCCCCTCGTGGTTCCCAGAGAACTGTGTGGCCAAGAGCAGAGGTTCCGTTTTTGGTGGGGACACACCGGTCTGTGTGGGTTCTAGCCAGCTGGTCACCGCCGGGAGACAAGACCTGAGGGTGGACAGCATGGAATCCTTCCTCAGCAGCTCATCCAATATTCGATTTTTGTCCTCTAGAAGGTCAGCGATCTTTTTGTGTGCTATTTTTAGCAGTTCTTCCAGCTCTCCAGGTGACTCCGCAGCGCCCGGTGAAGGCATGGTGGCTCGCGTGCCAGAAAAAGTTCTCTTGATCGGCCCAACGCTAAAAGCAGTTAAAATGCCCAAGACTTAAAAACTGAAAAACTAAGAAAGGCTAAAAATCCAACTCTTAGAACTAAGTTAAAAGGCTAAAAGACCAAGTGTTAACCCTTAGATGCATGACCTACCAATACCCACACTCTTCCATGAGTGGGGTCAAAAATGACCCCAATTAGAATGAATGTGTTTTAAGCTGTAAACTTAAGAAATTTCTTTCCTTTTGGTTAAAGATGATTATTTTTATTGTATTTTGGTCAACAAAAGAATTATTTCATATTTGACATGTACCTGTATCACTTTTATTAACATTTTATCACAAAACAACTTTCAGAACGGTAAGAAAGGGTAAACATCCAAAAATGATCCTAACACGAGAATGATTTCATATTGTACATGTTAATTTCTTATCACCTTTCATTTGAACACAAACTTGCTATCAATACAGCTATCAAAACATTAACTTTCAGTGTTTGAGTATCCCTCTGTTGCACATCCACATACATATAAACACATGCTGTCTTCTCTCTTCTCACTGTGAGCAGCTGTCACAAAGTACGCTTTTCTGGCTGTGAGCACTGCACACTGGGTCACTGCATTTCCAACAACTATTGCTGGCTTTGTGGTCTTGGTTTCTTGGGCACATTTTACACCTCTTCCTCTTCTGTTGACCCTGTCTGTTTCCGTTCTGTGGCTGGATTGCAGCTTTTGTCATCCCACACCTTTCCATTGCTGCAGTGATGTAGGTTGGCAGGCATGGATTACCTTCCAGGTGACTTCTCATATAAGGCATCACAAGCTCAAGTGAGAGCTCTGCAAGAAAGCGCCGCCGGGCTTTAGTGATACTGCATAGACTTCAGGATGCTGAGCCTTGAAAAAGGAGTAAGCATTCAGGGTGGCAATATCAATCATGTTGTACCACAGCAGCATGGGCCACCTCTGTGTTTGGCGTTTACAGGTGTAGGTGCCAACCATCTGGTCCACAATATCTACACCTCGTTGTAGAAGTGGATCACTTCTGTTTTTTTCTTCTGGGTGTTTTCATCCACTGTTTTGCTGTGGTGCATTGTGCTGAGAAGCAGAACAGCCTTTTCCTTTTTTCCAACATAGCTGACCATGGACATGCTGCCATTGAACCCAAATTCAGTGCTGAAGAGCTACCTGGTCTGAGAAGCCTTCATCACAGGAAAAAAGTTGTCTGCGGTGATGTTGCGACCTGTGTGTCTGAATCCACTGCACAACTGACTTGAAAATGTTAAGAGCCAGATTCTTATTGACTCCTTCCCCTGGTGGTCTGTTTCCAGTAGGGTTGCTCTGGTCCTCATGTCATCAAAGCACAATAATCGGCGAATATCTTCAAATCTTCCAATTGACATAGTGGCCTTGTAGATGGGGTTATGTAGAGGACTCCCAGAGAGCTCACGGATTGATACATCCCAGTTCTTCTCACTTCCTGCAAGAATGGTCAATCCAATGAAGGCCATGAGTTCATCTTTGCTCACATTTTTCCACTCCTCTCCTCTACCTGCAGCTACTCTTCGTCCCTCCATATTTGTGCATGTCAGCACCTCTTCTATTATATTATCAGTGATAAACAGCCTCCATGCATCTTTTGGTGAGACGGTGGTAAGCCCGGGTGCTGGTCCTGGCTGGCTTCTCACAATGTTGTGGCTTGGTGCTCTGCCCTGGCTGGGAGGTACCTCTGCCCAGTAACAGCCCTTGCGGCTCATTCCGTTGGACATGATAGGCCTATCCATTTCCTCTTCCTCTTCAGAAGCCTCATCAGAAGACTCTTCTGTGTCAGACTGATATTGCTCATGGGGGGGGGGGGGGGTTGATCTCTATGTGACCCTGCATGTCTAGATGGCCTGACAACTCCAGGTGGACAATAGTCTGGGTCCTCTATTGGGTCCTCTTCCTCTGACAAATCAGATCCTGAGTCAGACCCCATGATGGGTTCATCACCTTCCTGGATCAATTCTATGGCAAGGTCCAAAGAAATCTTAGCAGGCATCCTAGCAGCCATGATACTCTAGATGAAAACATAAAAGAAGATTTTTTGACTGGCACACAAAACTATGAATCAATATGTAGCTGCATAAGTACATGCACACACATACACATGCACACACACACTTATGATATCATTGAGTAATCAATAATAGTATAATAGGCCACCTAATGGGTTAGATTTTATTACAGGAAGCTATAACTATCATAGTAAGAGTCTGTTTCTCTACACATCAAATGCAATGATGTTTGTTAGCTTAGTGTTAGCTTAGTTCGCTTAGTTAGCTAGTGTAGCTAACTACAAAGTAGTAATTTGATGATGATAACAACACTATCGCAAAAAAATTCATGGATGTGGAAAATAAGTTCATATTTTATAACAGCACATATATTATGAGGTATAAAAATTATGATGATGCTTACAGGTATGCTGCTGTGTAAAATTAACTTTCAGGGTGGTAAGACTGCTGGCATAAGATGTGTGGATCGACAGTAAATGTATACCTGACAGTCACAGTTGATAAAAATCAAAGGTTCCTAGGGTTAAACTTTGAAATTCCATAGAAAATGCTTGGGGTCATTTTTGACCCCACGTATGGAAAAGTGTGGTACTGATACAAAAAATGCAATTACTTAAAAAATATAACAATTAGATACAAATTCAAATGGCCTCATGTCAAAGACATTTGAGGAATACATGGAAGATTAAATGATAAAAAATGAAATGACAAAGATATTGCAAAAAATAACCACCGGGGTCATTTTTGACCTCACTTATGCATCTAAGGGTTAAGACACAGACTGAGAGCAAAAACACGGAAGCGGAACCAGAAGTCCAGCCCAGGATCATGCAAATCACCAATAGTGCACTCCACAACGGCATGGGTGCGCGTATGACGTTCGTTGTACGAGCATTCCTGTGTCGTTACAGGGCTGACAATGGGTGTCAATAGCCAGGGGGCTCAAGCATAGCCTCGATCACCTGGAGAAAATAGTGAATTTTAGGTAATTAATCTGATGAAGTTTGCATGGTGAATATTAACAATCAGACAAGTCACTTATCAACAAGACAGCCATCTCCATGCGAGCCTTGCGCAAGACGCATGCCAACTGCGCTATTTTACAGCACAAAGGAGTCGTGTGCTCCCCCTGGCCATCGAGCAGCAACATTTAAAGGGTTGTATTTTGAGTCTGATATGATTTGAACGTTGATGGAGTGGTACTGTTTGTGGTTGAGGAAAGGGAACGCGTCAGGTGCTTGGATGCGTATAAGTGTGCAGTCTATTCTGTTTGGCAGTCCAGCCATGGCATGAAGTCCCTCTTAATTTGTACTTGTTCAACAGTGGTGTATGGGAATTTGATGTACCTGGGTGATAACCTGATGAGAGCTTTGATGACCAAGGGGAGCGCACGACTCACAGAGGACTGGGACACACCCGATCTGTCTCCAATCTCCCTCTGAAAGGTTCCCGTGGCCAAAAATCCAAGGGTGGTGAAGACCTGGACGTGTGGTGGCATTGGGTTTGATCGGCATGTTTCTCTCTAGTTGTGGCTCTAGCAAGCTGCATATTTGCAGCAGGAGTCCTTGGCAATCTAAATCGCGATGTCAGCCATTCGTCTGTCTCCGCAAGGACATCTACACGGTCTCGGAACACACGCTCTCTTCCAAGGCATCCAAAAGTAGCAAGTCAGCCATGACGCAGCTGGTTACACTTCCCATTGACCTTGTTGTGTACAGAGTCGAATTAACCTTCAATTAGTGCTTCAAAGTAATTAAATATACAATCCATTAGGGGGTAGGGGGTAGGGAAGTAACAAAAAGAATCAACCGATGGAAGAGGTTGAAAAGTAATTATTTATTTAAATCAAAGTGCTCCAAACTGTTTTAATACACAAAAGGCCAAGACAACGAAAAGAGCAGTTTGGGTGCTTTTCAAATTAATGAAATAATCAAAACAAAAAGAGAACTCTCCAAAAATGAGAGCTTGAGTAATGCTAACTAAAGGCGAACTCTTCAAAAGGAAGAGCTTAAGTAATGCTTAACCAAAAGAGAACTCTTCAAAAGGAAGAGCTTGCCTAAACCACACTCAAAACAAAATGGAAATAAAACCCTCCTAAATGAGGCCTACAGTTTCTGATGAAAAAGAACAAGAACCAAAATACAAAATGAAATAGCACCCCTAATCCTGGTGTAACTAACAAACAATAAGACTACGTGCAAATCAGTCCCCGTCTAAGCCTAGCTCAGTTCAAATCTGGTAGCTAAAACAATCTCAAAAGTCAAATTCTGACAACTCTGTCACAACAAATGGGGGTCTCTCCTGTGCCGAGGACTGGTCTCAAAAGATACCAGCCACAGACTGCCAGGCTGGGATGACTCTTGTAGCCGGCAGGTAATGGCAGCTTGCAGGCGATTGGGCAGCGGCTGGTTAGGAGGAGGAGTCCAGTTCCCACACCCCTTTACCTGCAACCAGTCACACACATACAACACACAAGCACACATACAAACACACACCAAGAACGGTGGCAGCCGTAACAGTCAAGAAAACTTGATTCGAATAACAGCAGACTATTTTATGTGACTCCTACGACAGGTCTGGAACACTCGTAAATTCTGTTCGTACCTGAAAGAAAACTCAAAATACGAGAAAATTGGGGAATCCGGCAAGTTCTCTTAAATCACTCGTACGCACCACTTAAGAGCAAATCTGTTTGTACGAATGGTTCTTGCATGAGGCCTATTGATGCTGTGAAATCTCTTCCTGTTCACGGAGACGGCTTCATCTTCTGACAGTGCAATTATTCGGACATGTGTCCCATCGATTACACCCACAACACTGGGGAATCCTGCGATGTCCATAAATGCCCTTTTGTGAGCTTGTAAAGTGCGGGCATCCAGCGGAAATGAAACAAATTGTGTCACAATATGAGGTTGTGAAAATGCTGTCAGTGTTTGGTTGATGACCCTGCTGATGGAGGGTTGTGACAGACCCAACTCATCACTGCTGCATTGTTGCATTTTCCCTGTTGCCAAATACCTCAGTGTTGTGATGACTTTCATTTCGGGTGGTATTGCATTGTGGCGTTGGGTTGGAGAAGTAAGTGCATTTCTAATGAGATCATCAACAAACATGATTCCTGCACGATCCAATCTGTAGCGTTTCATTAATTCACTGTCTTCCAGTGCTTGGAGAATATCACCCCTGCCTCTTCCGTCCACCATTTTGTCCTCTGCTTAGGGAACTCCTAAGCTGCTTAAAAGTCCTCTTCCCTGCTCTTCACAGATCTCACCTTAGAAGCTCTCGTAGTAGCTAAGATTCTTTTGGAATAGCTTTTATCTTTACTAGGATCTACTCTTCACTTTTCGGGGAAATTCTAAGAAAACATCATGATTCTAAGAATCTTCTTAGAATTTGGCCACTAGGAGCAACTCTTTGTACTAAGAATCTTTCGGAATATGGCCCCAGGTCTTTATGTCCTTATTAAATGGTTGAAGTTTAGTTAACTGATCTTGCTACATTGATAGATGCAATTGGGTATCATCTGCATAGCAGTGAAAATTAATGGGGTGTTTCTTGATAATATTGCCTAGGAAGCATATACGGGGTGAATGGCATCAGTTCAAACACAGAAACTTGTGAAACTACATGATTGTGTGTAGAAAGAAATTATCATTTGCATGTGCAAACTGGATCTCAATCTGAGTAGGACTTAAACTAGCTTATTGCTGTTTCTTCAATTTCAACTAAGTGTCCCAGTCTCTTTAATATGATGTTTTCTACTGTAGATGACTGTAGTACACAGCTTGTTGATAAAGAGAGGTTGATCATATCTAGTAAATAGGTGTCAATTAAGGGTAAATTGTCATTAAGAAACCTTGTTGGGACAGAATGATGATTTAGATGAAGAAATCCTTGAAGGTAGGTGTTGAAGGTAGATGAGAGAAAAGCAGTCTGATTATATCAGGTAGAACAATTGTTTCTGAGGTTTCTGTGTTTAGAGATGAATCAGTACCATTTGAGGGCAGGAAGTGATTAATTTTGTCTCTAATAATTAGAATTTTTGCATTAACAGCTCACAAAGTCATTACTGCTTAGGGCTACAAGAATACATGGCTCAATAGAGTTATGGCCCTCTGTCAGCCTGACTACAGGGCTGAGAAGAAAGCTGGGACTTTTATTTTCATCTATTAACAATGAGTAATAGGCTACATTGGCATAATGGAGAGCCCTCATGTATGTTTTATGACTATCTTGCTAAGCTACATGAAATTCTTCTATATTGGTGGAATGCTATTTCCTCTCAAGTTTTTGTGATGTTTGCTTATTTGTGGGTTTTGCAGGAAAAAGCAAACCTCCATTTTTTTTTTATTACCTTCTTTTTCAGAGGGGTAATAGATTTGAGAGTCATATACAGTGAGCCTGCAGCACTATCAATGAGAGTGACTAAAGTGAGCATTGGAGTCCTCTGTTGTATTGACATATGGCATTGAATTAAGTGCTAGCCCTTCATTAAATTCACAAACATCCCAAGAGTGCTCTCGCAGAGCTCCTAACTTAGCCTGAAAATTTCTAGCTTAGGAGCGTTTTGGGAAAATTCTCAGAGCAACTCTGAGCAAGTAAGGGACTGAAAGTTTTACTTTAGTGAGGAGGCATTGTTGACCCAGTTGCTAGGAAGGATGCATGCTTTGAAAAGGTGTGATTGGTTGATAGACAGAAATTGAATTCTTGGTGTAATGGACAATGAAATCGGTAGGCCCATTCACAGAATTTTCCTCTATTAAGACATGGCTTAATTATGAAAAATACTTTATATAACGAACATCTCTGTTGAAGAAATTGTGAGCCATACTTATAGCCGACAAAATGTTTGAAAACACAGGCGTACTTGCGGAGAAACCTGTTCACATGCTGATAGTTGCTTTTATTTCTTATGTTTTTTACCATGCTGGCAATTTTAGCATATGATCTATTTGATGAGCCTAATTCAGCTAATTCTACCACAAACATAACTCTCCCATCAATTACACTAAAAACAGAGCATTCCCGCTGTCTATATCCATGAATGTCCTATTGTGAGGCTGTGAGGTGCGTACATCCAGTGGAAATCAACTGAACCACAATATGAGGTTGTGATAGCACTGTAATTGTTTGTGTGATCACTCTGCTGATGAAAGGTTGCAATAGACCTAAGTCATCACTCCTGCACTGTTGCATTTTTACAGCTGCCATATATCTTAGTGTTTTAATGGCTTGCATTTCTGTCATTATAGTATTATTGTGTTGGGTGGGAAATGTGAAGGCATCTCAATTAAAATGACCACAAACATTATCCCTGTATGATTTAATATATAGCCTTTCATTCATTCACTGTTATTTAGCATTTGGAGAATATTTTTTCTTCTTCTTTCCACCATTTTGTCCTGTTTCTGTTGGAATTAAAAGCCATAGACATTATCCGAAGTTATTTTAGATCTTGCTGAGGAGTTTATTTGCTTTGTCAGCTACCACACTGGCCAGCTGACGCTGGAATCCAGTGTGGTGTACTGAAGAGCTTCACTTCAACTATAGCTCAACACAAGGCAAAAATCTTACCTCCATTGTATGAAATTGTCGATCAGTGGAATTGAGAAACAGACTTCAAATCCTTTTGGGCATACCTCTAAATGTTAGATTAGCTGCTAGACCAACATTTGGAAGCTATCATTAGCTGGCTAGTGTGGTAGCTAACAATGAAGATAATCTTAACAAGATCTAAAACAATTTTTAAAAAGGACTGAACTTTCCTGGCATTTGTACTGCTGTCCTTCATGAGAGCATCAATAAAACCCTCTATCTTGAAGTTTCTTCTAAACATTGTTTTGTGTGACATTTTCTCATGCCCTGCACCTCATTGGTCCTCTTTCTCTGATTGGTTGCAGATAGGACCTTATACAACCAAGTTACAATTTGACTTTGTAGATAGAAACTTTTTGCTTTCTTAATAAAAAGTCCAAAAGTGCATACAACTTGTTTCCAACATTTTTCGTTTGATTTGCTCTGTCCTGGTTGTTGTCCTTTTGGAGAATGTGATAAATCAAAGAAAATCCCACCATTAAGGAATGCAGAATGATGTGATGATTATGAAATTGATGTGAATCAGATGCTATGGTCCCACCTGAACACGTGGGAGATTTATGGGGCGACATATTCATGTATAAAGAGAGGGTCGCACTCAGCAATGGATTGTTCTATTAGTTCATGCAGTCATCAGCCTGGTAAGGAGTGTAGAAAGATCAAAGTTCAAAAACACATATCAGATATTTAATGTGGCTTGGATTGCAAATTACGTGTCTTTTGGAAGTTAGAATGATCTCTTGTTATATCCCAGAATGCTTGTTCACCAACTATTGGTTTGATCTGTTTAATGAATGTAACAAACCTGAGGTGCACAGTCATTACCATAGTTGCTTTGAACCTTTAATGTATTTTTTTTTTTTTTTTTAATATTTGTATTCAAAAAGTCTGACTAATAATGTTACGATCTGCGGCTGTTATTTCGGACTCAAAACCAGACAAGTTAACAGTGTTTTGCGGACAACAAGTGTTTCCAGATGCACTGATGAATGGTTATGTGAGCAGCTGGGGAGACATGGGGTCCAGAGGTGGTGAGTGGATCCGTAGTGCGTAGCTGCGATCGGTGTTCTAGTGGATGAATACTTGCAGAGTGGGATGACACGTGGTAGTGGAGGCACTGGTGAAATCACAGTGGTGGTAGTTGTGGACTTCAGGCTGGTGACGGAGTGAGATTGGGTGGCGAGGTGGCAGGGACGCTGGTGCTGGAGGCTCGAACAGGCGGACTCTCTGAGGAGGAGAGGGAAAAAGGACACAGGTGAAGAACAAAGAGAAAGACAAAATGTAGGCTACAAACTATTTTGATTAATCTGAACACTAGAGATAGCCAACTATACTTGAGTGGTGGAAATAATCTCGCAACGAGTCCTCCACTATTCACTGTCTTTATCCTGTCCGGGATTGTGATCGGCACCAGCTGTGTCGGAGCCGGCTCCCAAACCATGTCCAACCTCTGCCAAAAGAGGACAAACGAAAAACAAGCCCCACAGAACTCCACAGAAAACAAAACACAAGTACAGCAAATCACCACAAATAAGCCTCAGGCGAAAATGTAACAATTCTTAATGCCTAACAATACCTTATTTAAGATTAATGTATGTCTATGATGGGTGGAGTCACAGTGACTGATGATCGAGTTCACCTATCAAGTCTATGTGGCTCTATTCTAGGTAAAAATACAGTTACTGATGATTCCGTTCACCTGTTTACTTACCTTGCACCCTTAAGTATTGACGGCCCAAAAAAACACATAACACTCAAGATGCACCAGTGCACTTGTTGGTCAGAGCACAGTGGTTACCTTATAAATAAAACTGGGGCAACAAATTAGACAGCTGCACTGAACCTGTTCTGGAGGCTTGTGGTGGAACTTCACCTTAGCACGACAATTAAATGTTGTCGGGGGTTTTTTGTTTGTCTGTCTGTTTGTTTGTTTGTTTGTTTCTGGCCCATCTGCATGTAAACAAGGGTCACTCCAAAACTTATTCAGGGTTAGTATAAATCATGTCAAATGAATACATCATGTAATTGTTCTAAATAATGACACTGAAAGAGGCATTTAAATAAGTTTAAGTAAAAAAAGAGAAAGCATTTGAGATCAGTATGTGATCTGGATATTTTATATTAACGTGACAGTGTGACAACAAAACCAATCTTAGGCTTGGGGAAAAAAAAAGGAATTCCAGGAAGGAACTAAAAGAGAACACCGGAAAAGATAACTGATGCCCATACAGTAATTAGAAAAGAAAATCAGATAACAAAAGTCTAAAGTCAGCCATTCCGGAGGTGCTTAAGACTCATCTGTCCTCCCTTCAGACCCCTCAGTGACCCCTCTTCTGTCTCTAATGGAGCGGACCATAGACCTTCCTCTATGTAGTGAAGGTTATATTGTCTTGTTTTAATGAGCTTTTCAAATAATAATAAGAATAATAAAAGTAAAAAAAATACTTTTACAACATCTTCAGTTTTATGTTTGGCTGAGACGTGTCACAACACAGCCTCCAAGCTTAGATAGAACAGTCCATAGGAGTCAAAGCCATCCTGTTCTGTAAAACAAGTGGGAAATGTACCTGTTGCTGCTGTTTTTCTATATTTTTATGTCTCTACTCTGGTGACAGTCATGGCCAGAGGCATTATGTTTTCAGGTTATCCATCCATCCAAAAAATCCCTTCTCATGAACACGATATCTCAGGTATGCCTTAAAAGATTTTCTTCAAATTTGGCTCAGACTTTCACTTCAACTCAGGAATGAACCATTTAGATATTTGTGGTCAATGCTCAAAGGTCAAGGTCACTATGACCTCTGTCCCATGCCCATTAATGTGATATCTAAGGAACACCTGGTGGGAATTTCGTAACATCTGACACAAACATCCTATTGGACTCAAGAATTAACTGATTACAATTTAGTGGTCAACGATCAAGGTCACCGTGACCACACAAAACACATTTTTGACCACAACTCAAGAATTCAACCATTAATTATGACTGAATGTCACACAAATATCTCATAGGATTAAATTGAAAGTGAGATTACATTTCATATCCAAAAAGTCAACTTCACTGTAAACCACTTTTCTGGCCATTATGCAGACCAAAACTCGGGAACGGAAGGGGAGATTGTGACCATATTTCACAATTGGTCAGATACTGAATTGGTGGCATTAATCTTGGGTGCCCAGCTTGAAAATGAGGTGATTTTACAGATCGTCTGTGCTGCCAGGTTGAAAGTGTGTCTGAAACATCCATGTTTTACAATGTGTAGCTTCTTTGCAGCAACATCCAAATGTGAAGCATTGAGCTTCAGGTGATTGTCGTTGCACCATGTGACAAAGCTCTCGAGCAGTCCTCTGGACTTCTCTGTTTAATACTGAAGTGAAGACAGCATGTTTTCTACTG
This sequence comes from Chaetodon auriga, assembly GCF_051107435.1. Lineage (NCBI taxonomy): Eukaryota > Metazoa > Chordata > Actinopteri > Chaetodontiformes > Chaetodontidae > Chaetodon > Chaetodon auriga. Next base: position 2,668,763 of record NC_135081.1, read on the forward strand.
GAAATTATTTACTGGAATCTTAAGTCAATATGGTGCTAACTCTTTCATTTTATCAAAAAAACACACCTTACACTTTTTGTTGAATTGCTTCAAAGTCTTCAATATACATTGTTTCAGTCAAGACAGACATGGATGTAAATTGCAACTTGACAGGTTGGTGGAGACATACAACTGCAAGGCAGTAATTCTAATTCTTATTGTCAATAGAGCCTATGAAAAGATACAGTTGAATAATGCACTAGGTGAGAGGCAACTTATGCCCTGGAGACACAAACACATCCATACCTACAGGTAGCCTGGTTACCTATCCAGTGTGTCTTTGGAGTGTAGGAGGTGCCCAGAGCTGCCTGAGGAATAGCATGTGGACATGGGAAGAATATTAAGTCCAGAAAGGAAACGTTAAACACTTGAATGATTTTTTTTTTCTTTTAAAGAAAAAAAAATCACATTTGATCATTTCAGATACATGTCGAATGTTTTTCAAATGTTAGTTCTCTTGGATGCTACAGTGAACATACAGTCATGGCCAAAAATATTGGCACCCCTGCACTTCTGTCACTTCTCCCTGAAAATTGTTGAAATTACCAATCCTTTGGTATTCAGGTTTACACAAAACTCCATTAATGGACTGGACAAAATTATTGGCACCCTCAACTTAATATTTGGTAGCACACCCTTTGGAAAAAATAATTGAAATCAGTCACTTCCTGTAACCATCAATGAGTTTTTTTTTTTTTTTTTTTTTTTTTTACACCTCTCTATTGGAATTTTGAACGACTCTTCTTTTGCCAGCTGCTCCAGGTCTCTCAGACTTGAAGGGTGCCTTCTCCCAACTGCTGTTTTGAGATCTCTCCACAGGTGTTCTATGGGATTTAGATCTGGACTCATTGCTGGCCGCTTCAGAACTCTCCAGTGCTTTGTCTCAAGCTTTTTCTTGGCTTTCTGAAGTATGCTTTGGGTCACTGTCCTGCTGGAAGACCCATGACCTCTGACGGAGACCCAGCTTTCTGACACTGGGCCCTACATTGCACCCCAAAATTCTTTGGTAGTCTTCAGATTTAATGATGCCATGCACACAGTCAAGGCATCTGGTGCCAGAAGCAACAAAGCAACCCCAGAACATCTGTGAACCTCCACCATGTTTGACCGTAGGGACCATGTTCTTTTCTTTGAAGGCCTCATTTCATTTTCTGTAAACAGTGCAATGATGTGCTTTACCAAAAAGCTCTACTTTGGTCTTCTCTGTCCACAGGACGTTCTCCCAGAAGGATTTTGGCTTCCTCAGGTAAGTTTTGGCAAACTCCAGTCTGGCTTTTTTATGTCTCTGTGTCAGCAGTGGGGTCCTCCTGGGTCTCCTACCATAGTGTCCCTTTTCATTCAGATGGCGATGGATAGTGCGGATCAAGGTTCTTTATCCACCATTTGAACAACCCTTCGTTGCAATCTTTCATCATTTCTTCTCTTCCATCCACGTCCAGGGAGGTTAGCTACAGTGCCATGAGCTGTAAACTCCTTGATGACGTTGCGCACAGTGGACACAGGAACATTTAGATCTCTGGAGATGGACTTGTAGCCTTGAGATTGTCCATGCTTTTCCTTCCAACTCCTCACTAGGGAAAGTAGCTATAGGAGAGAGGAATAAAGCCGTGGGAGAGACAAAAAGATGTTGTTGTTTTTTTTAGGCAAGATAAGTTTTTAAGTTGTTTAACCTTATGGTCCACTTAGGAGCCTACAACAAGTCATAATCAATCAATCAATGAATCAATATACTGTACCAGCATGCTGGGAATGTCCAAATGTTGCAAATCTTTTGCAAGCACCCTGTTAAACACTACAGGGCTGGGGAAGACTGGTACATGTTTTGTTATCCCTAATATGTGAATCCAAAGAGGTACTGTAAGTCTAGGGGCAGTACAACACTGAAAAAGGCTGGACATAGATCAATCACTGTGTACCATTGTGTGTTTGGTGGAATGTTAGACAACAAAATGTGTTGATCTGGAACAACTGGGGTTTCTGCCTCAATAATTGCACTGATGGCTCTCAAGTCGTGTACCAACCAATGATCATTAGAATATGACATTTTGATAGGAGTAAATGGTGCGTTTTAGCAGAGTTTATAGGACTCATAATACCAGGCTCAAACAGAAGAGATAGGAGGCAGAAGAAAGTTTAACAATTTCATGAATAACAAGGATTATGCAAGAGACGAGTCCAGATGAGGCAGAGTCCAATGTAGCTGAGTCGAGTTGAGATAGGCCCATGTTCGACAGATGGCTAGAGGTGACAGGTTTTAACTGAGAAAAATGGAAGACCAGATGAACTTTCAAGATGGGAGGCAGGCTCAACTATTTGGCCATGGGATTAATTCTGGAGTCAATGAGAATGGGACAGGAAAATAATTTCTTAGAGTCAGTCTTAAGTGAATGTTTTTTAGAGGAGAGATAAACTTTCTGACCTGGTTTATTCTCTGGGACCTCTTTGCAGTAGCCATCAGTGATCCTCTTGTTCTCTCCACCAATCCAAGTAAAGCCGCATGAGACCTCTTCCAGATTTTCCAATGGTAGTGGAGAAGGAGTTGGACAGATCTCTTGAACCGAGATCTCTCTCTCTAATTCTGTGGCAGAGAGAGTTATGAGTATACTCTACCCAAGGAAGATGGGTAGACCAGGAGGTGGGATTTGAGACTGACATGCACCTTAAGGCTGATTCCAGATTCGTCTTCTCTGACTGGCCACCATGCAATAAGAGGGTAGGATGGACTTGGGCTCAGGACTGGTCTCATCTTTCCTGTGTTGCTGGCTCCCAGGGCATCAGATCAAATGTGCGGGCACAAGGTGAGGGTGAAATTAAACCAAATGAAAAACAAGGACCACTGCGCCTCTCAGGACTTAAATTGTTTGGCAGACTGGATATATGCCAGGTTGTTACAACCCAGCTCACTAGGAGGTAGGGAAGTAACAAAAAACAACCGATGGAAGGGGTTGAAAAGTAATTATTTATTTAAATCAAAGTGCTTCAAATTGTTTTAATACACAAAGGCAAAAGTCCAAGACAACGAAAAGAGCAGTTCGGGTGCTTTTCAAATTAATGAAATAATCAAAACCAAAAGAGAACTCTCCAAAAATGAGAGCTTAAGTAATGCTAACTAAAGGAGAACTCTTCAAAAGGAAGAGCTTGCCTAAACCACACTCAAATGAAACCCTCCTAAATGAGGCCTACAGTTCTGATGAAAAAAAAAAAAAAGAACCAAAATACAAAACGAAATAGCACCCCTAATCCTAGAGTAACTAACAAACAATATGACTAAGTGAATGTGCAAATCAGTCCCCGTCTAAGCCTAGCTCAGCTCGAGTCTGGTTGCCAAAACAATATCAAAAATCGAACTCTGACAACTCTGTCACAACAAGTGGATCTCTCCTGTGCCAAGGACTGGTCACCAAAGATGCCAGCCGCAGACTGCCAGGCTGAGATGACTCTTGTAGCCGGCAGGAAATGACAGCTTGCAGGCGATTGGGCAGCGGCTGGTTAGGAGGAGGAGTCCGGTTCCCACACCCCTTCACCTGCAACCAGTCACACACATGCAAGACACAAGCACACATACACAAACATACACAAACACACCCCAAGAACGGTGGCAGCTGTAACACAGGTTCTTGTGATCGGTCCATACCACAAAAGGCTGCCTCGAGCCCTCCAACCAGTGGCGCCCCTCTTCCAGTGCCATTTTCACCGCAAGCAGCTCCCGATCTCGGATGTCGTAATCCCTCTCTGTTGGGGCTAGTTTCTTAGAGAAGAAGGCACATGGGTGAAGTTTTTGATCCAAGCCAGCACATTGCGACAGCACCATCCCAACCTCCATATGAGAAGCGTCTACCTCTACCACAAACTGACAAACTGGGTCAGGCTGAATTAGGATGGGCATGAACAGAGTCTTGAGTGTGGTAAAGGCTGCATCCAAAAACGGGAGAGAAGGAGAGGTTAATCTAGTGAGGAGGTCCACGACCCGGTTATAGTCTTTACTAAAGCACCAGTAGCAATTTGAAAAGCCCAGGAAGCGATGAAGCTGCTTGCAATTAGTGAGAGCTGGCCTTTCATCCACCACCCTGATCTTCTCCAGGTCTGCTCTCACCTGTCCACTTGTGATTATAAAGCAGATGAAGCAGAGTGGAACTGACAATCCTCAGCTTTTGCGAATAATTTGTTTTCTAATAGTCTCTGCAATACCTGCTGTGCCAGTTGAGTGTGATTTTTGAAGAAAATGAGAATGTCATCCAGATACATAAAAAAAAAAAAAAAAGTGTTTAATATAGTCTCACAGAATGTCATTAACTACTAACACTAGGAATAGACAAAAAGACAGATCCTAACAGTGTCACTGTCTCAGTGAGTCCTTATTTATTCAATATTTATTTATTCAGTAAGAAAACAGTAGGGGAACTCTCAGCAAAACAAAACAAAACAAAACAAAACAACAAAAAAAAAAACACTTCTTTAAAACAAAAGTGATATCCAAAAGGTCTTTCTTTTATTCTGCTGCTTCCCCATTCAGACCTCTCCCTGATGCACTTCCTCAACATGAGGAGACCTATATCCACAGGACTTCACACATTCTAAAAATATCCTTTCCATACTTATTGTCTGTCAACACAAGCTGGGTCAATCCTCCAGCAAACATACAAACAAGCCAACACACTATCACATTAATTTCACTTCATCTTGTACACAATCATATATAGGTTAATGTTCAAATTGAAATTCTCTTCAAACATTCATACAGCATTATACCAGTCTTACTGTATCAGTGTAGGTTCTTTGGAGGAGAAACTACATACTGCTTCGGCCAAGGTGAATGCACGCTGTCCTCATACAACCAACATATGCAGATTTTAGAAAAAGCTCTGCATGCCTTTTTTTGGTAGCCACCATTGATCTGAGAATCAGCAGCTCAATACAGGCATTCAGCCTCCTCAAGCCTGGCTGGATCACCAATGATTGATTTGGGAAAAAGACCCTCACCTGGGCCAGATGGGCTCATATCCTCTTTCACATAATTCAAAGACACATTAATAATTACCAGTAGTCAACTGTCTCATCTTGGTAGATTTTTTGTGTGTATCTGAAATAGCATTCAGTAAACTGAGCTGGTCCCAGGAGCAACTAACTAAATCTTCCAAAAGCACACTTTTTTTTTATACAGTATTCAGAGCTCCTCTTTGTGTGAGGTTTAAACATAAGTCATGACCCAGCTGCACAGGTCATCTTTCTATACACCATTATTTGCCAGGTTGGCCCCTAACTTACGTAATTTCCCTTAAACAATGGTGTCAACTGTCCATGATTATTGACAATGTGAGTTGGGCGTGATGCACATTTCCATGCTCTCTCTCTCTGTCACCATTACATTTTGCAGTGCATCACGTGCCTAATGATCACACAACATAGCATAGCATAGTTTCAAGAATATATAAAAAATATGCAATTATAGTGATTGCAAATGTGATTAACTGATTACCAATTTTCCCTTTTTTTTATCTAATTATGTAAATTTCCTTCCATGCAAGTTTAAAATCTGTTCAATTGCCCATAGTGATGAATAAAACATAAACCAAACATCAATGAAATTACTCAATTCAGATATTTTACCTCCTGACCTTTTACTCCAATCCTGATTCAAATGCAACTCTGATATACCTGTTCTTGTGGGGAAACTTGGCTTGGGCATCACTGCACTGTGTTGTATGTATGATTCTAAAAAGCACATGTATTATATCCCTGCATGCATTCGAGTTTGAACTAACACAAACAGACATTTTGATGTCAAATTGTCTGTTGACTTAATTCATATAGAAATATTCTGAACTGGCACAACAAGCTAACATGATCACAATAACAATGCTATCATACACTTTCTAAGCAGGTATGATGTTTATAATGTTCACCATCCTAGTTTATCATTTTAACATGTTAAAATTAGCTTATAGCAGTAAACAAAAGTACAGCTGAGTTGGATGGGACAGTTACTCGTTCCAGACACCAGATCAGGGTTTATCAACCCAAGGATGTTTCAGCCCATTGACTCCCCTCCTTGAGGTCTTCCTTAGACAGGGTAAGCAAGACCTTAGGGACATTTCTTAGTTGCTTTCTCTCATACCATTTTTTTTCCTCCTTAATAAGAGTGGCTTACGAAATGGAGGATGTTGGCAGGAAGGAGCCTCCCGAGCCACAACAGACATACACAGAAACTCCAGTGCTCAGCAGAAGTATTGGAGTATCTGCAGTATTTTCCAATGGGATACTGTCCCATAAAGTATCTCACTCAATCCAGAGATAGGATGGAGATGAAAGGTGAGCGTTAAAAGGTTTGTCAGGTGCATGAGATTGGTCCAACAGGGGAATACGGAAAAGCTAGTTGTATTTAGAGGCTTCTATATGCACAGGGAGATAACTGCTCTCCAATGGCTGAAAGTGACTTTATTTATTTATTTTCAATAAAGAACTCCATTCTCCACACTGTCTGTTTCCCACACACAATGCAATAAACACAGAGAGAGACATGCTGGTGGCCATATTTTCCTTAATATATTAGCTCATTTAAATTCAATTGTAGTCATCCAGTTTTCTAAACTGCTTATCCTATTTAGGGTTGCAGGAGGCTTGGGCCTAGGCTGCAAAATTCAATTATTCCCAGCCACTTTCCTTTTCTGTACATATGTACAGTTATGTACAATTCAATTTTAAGCGAACAGGTAGATGAAGTGAATGTTGAGGCCTGAACTGAGCTACCCCATAGTCGTGAGTACTCATCCTTCTGACATGCCCTTGAGCAAGACACTGAGGCTCTTCCAGTTGCTCTGCAGATAGCCATTTGTTCTGACCTCCCTGTGGAGATGCCAAACACCAGAATTATATTTCTTTACCAATGATACAATAAAAACTTTCTAAACTTTATAATCTTTGCATTCTGTTCCAATGTGGCTTGACCTGAGTTTGCTCTCCAGTATACGCTCAATACAGCAAACACTAACATTTCATTGGACTTTTGACCCAGGTAAATGCTGCAGGCTTTATCATTTCATGAGACTCAAAGTTTATTGTGGAAGTCTAAAGTTTTACTACTAATTATTAATGCTTTTGGTGATGATTATTCCAGCAGGCAGTGCTGTTTTCAAGTTAATTTGACATACTAAGCAAGTTACTGTATGTTAGAATATATTAAATTCTATAGTGTGCTATTATGCTAACAATTGCTAAAAAGCACAAACCACAAATTAGTGGAAGCTGATAAGAATTCCATTATTTTTGCAGGCGTTTGGTTATAAGAAGTACTGGATGCAAAGTATTGGACAAACTGAAATTTTTGGAGCTAGGTGAAAAGTCAGAGGATGTCCAAAATGATTCACCCTTTGAAAATCAGAACTTTGAAGAAATGTATTAAGTTTTTTTTTTTTTTTTTTGCCAATGATTACTAAATGAAAATGTGACAGACAGACAAATGTACAAAAAAATAATTATTGTTTTAAAGCAGTCTTATTCAATGGCCTGCATACATCTGTGGAAGCACACTGTGTCACTTGCCACCCAAAAGCATCTTTTGTCAAGAAGTCATTTGACCTGTTGCACTACTGTTAATAAGAAACATCTTGCATTCAGTAACATTATGTTTCTGTCATTAATGTTATCTCAAGTATCAGTTCTTAGAGAAATGGATTTATGGCCTTAGCATTACCTTACTAAAAAAGTAAGGTAATGTAACTTCAGTCAAGTACTGTTCATCTGGATGTTAACATTATTTCATATTGCTAACAGAGGAAAAGAGTAAATTCCAGGATTGTCGACAGTCAGCTATCTAAATCCTCCTCAAGCTATCTTATCAATGGTTTCGGCTTATCTCATGGTGAACCCAGACTGTTAACAATATTTTTATGAAACAGTGAGTGAATCCAGCTCCTGAATGATCAGCTGATCTGCAGTGGAGAGCACTTTTAGTAGAGGTGGAACTTGCAAACACTGATTCTAATCACTTTGTTCAGTTTGGATTCATTTTCATGATGCAGTTTTTCATTTTTTTTTAAATTTTATTTTTTTCCACTAAGCGGTTGCATCACTGCACAAATGGAGTACATACATCAGTACATTAGTGAGCGTGTCACTTTACATCAGCATGTCCAACAGTACCTGAATGCATCACTTTTCACATGGTTGTCAGTCTGTTGCCTGTTCAAGCTCTTATGTTCAGTTCAATCAGTTCAAAACTAGCCTGTGCAGGTGTAGGCTTATAGGGCTTAAGACTTCAACTTGCTACACAATCTGCATTGCATGGAAATGGAATTGAACGTGACAAGGACAACTGCTCTATTGTCAACTGAAGGGGATTTATTCTCTATCCAAGACTGGATAGAATAAAATATCAGCACAGCAGCTTCACATGACTTTGACATGCACAGCTGGGCCTCAAGTTAACTAACTGAATTAGTATGTTATTACATTCAATATTCAACTTTGCTGCTTTTTTTTTTTTTTTTTTTTTTTTCTTTTCCCGATTGCATAGCTAAGTTGACTGATAATGGCAGTAATATGCCCTCGAAGTGATTTTCCCATGTAGCAGCATCAACTTTTGTGTTTTATAATGAATTTAATGAAAATTACATTTTAACACTAAACATGAACAAACACATAAGAATGCATTGTGCTACCTAAAAATATGAAATCCAAAAATACATATACATAAAGACAGAAAAAAGGAGTTCATATACCTGGATAAAATAAAATAATTCAGTACAACAACTTCATATGAGTGGGCTTGTAAAGGCACACATTTAAATGAAAGAGGAAAAGGGACCGTGGACTGCGTGAGAAAGCAACTGCATGCTCCAGCAGCCAAGCTTATCATCTGTAAACTAGCATGTTACAATAAAGTTCTGTACTCCATAAAAATATATCTCTAAGATAAGCCATGCAACATAACAACGTAAGATGAAATATGTGACTGAAAGCAAGATTTGCACCACTGTTTGGTTGTTTTTACCCATGTTACCATTCTGACAGGAGCACTCCATCTGAGTCATTTTTCCTCAGCAGGGCCTCCAGCCAACTGAGGAGAATAGTGCGAATCACACAGGTATTAGCATCGCCAAAGTTAACAGTCACACAGTGAAAATAAAACTGCTAAAATAAAAGCTCTCAAAAGATGTACATATAAATACAAGTATGACTCTAAACCAATAAAACAATGTGGTGAAATATATAGATTATTTTAATACAACATTCACAATTGTTTTACATTAAACAGTAAAAGGCATAATATGGAACCTTGGAGGACCCCAGTGTGAGTCAGTGACTCAAGATTTAATCTAGCAAAATGTTTAATTTGAAATATTTAAAGTGGAAGATATATATAATCATATTCATGGCAACAAAATGTCTTCTTCAGATCTTAAAATGTACATTACTGGTTGATGGTGTTAGTGGTGGCATACTTCTGCTGCTCTTGCTCATTAAGTTAAAATTCCTTTACTCTTTATTACAGCTGCTAGTTACCAGCTATACATACACTTAAAGTTATATTAGTTCTGCTCGAGCACTTCTCTTTTAGTGACTTTCTTTCTGACCGTGCTGTTATTTACATTTGTGGTTGGGGGTCACAGAGTAGGAAAAGGGGAGGTGCACCAATTAGTCAGTCTGTGATATAGCCTGCCTGCAGGAGGAACGCAGGTTGCAGCGGTCGGTTCAGGTCAGTGGAGTGAGGCAGGTGCACACTTCATTCCTCACTGGCGTACAGGGAAAGTGGGCTTACAGGAATAATTGGTAGGCCTTTTCTGTGTTTAATGTGTTTATATTGTCTGGTTTGAATATGCCCTTGCCCTTGTGGCGCGGTAGTTTTTCTTTTCTTTATTTTTGTTTGTTTGTCTTGTTTTTGGGTTCGGCTTGTTTCCTCCATTTAATCATTTACCTTACTTACAGGTCGACCCCAGTCAGGTAGACAGGGCAGGCTTAAGGTGTGATTACCTGTTTGCAGTATAATTTTTTTCATGTGTGTAAATCTTCGATTTAAACTTGGGATTGGAGTGGATTGGATCGGATTTACTTCATGTGCAAGACGTGTACAGAGTGAACTGGTGTGTGTTAATATAATCCAGCCCCTGGCTGGGTTAGTCTGACTGGAAGTTAACGGCAAGGAGGTTAAGTGTGATAATGGCTAATATAATTATCAAGCTGAGATTTTTGTAATAAATAAATATGTCTTTTGTACCTCATGGCTGATCGTCATTCCTGTTACTAGCAAGCTGTAGTGGGTGTTACACATGCTTGTCTGTTCAGCTAGTTGTTAGCTTAGTCGTTAGCGTAATCAACAGTTAGGGAAAAATAGTGGGATTTGGACAGGTTGGATTTAGCACCAATAAGTAAAATTTCAGTTTTATCACCGTTAAGTTTAAGATGTTGTCGGAGAACCAAGATTTAATTCCCTGTAGACAATCGCAGAGGGAGATGGGTGGGAGGGTGGAGTTAGGTTTGGTGGAGAGGTAGAGCTGGGAACCATCCCCATAGCAATGAAAATTGATGTTTACGGAAGATATGGCCAAGAGAAAATAGGTAGATAATGAAAAGAGGGGGCCCTACGACAGAACCCTGGGGAACACCGGAAGTGACTGGAAGCGGGTGGGATTTGAAAGATTGGAGTTGAATGAACTGAGTGCGGCCAGTTAGATATGATTTAAACCACTGAAGGGGAATATTAGAGATTCCAATAGAGGTCAGTCACTCACTCAGATCAAGAAAGATAGTTAGAAGTCCAGAATCTGCTGCCATGAGGAGATCATTGGTGATTTTTACTAATGCTGCTTCAGTGCTATGGAGAGGGCGGAAACCAGACTGGAGTTCAATCAATCAATATTCCTTTATTTGTCCCGCGAGGGGAAATTCCAGAATACAGCAGCATCAGTAAAGATTAATATAAGAGTTGTTCATACAGGTTATTGTCAGAAAGGTGGGCATGGAGCTGAGATGCAATGGTTTTTTCAAGGATTTTGGAAAGAAAAGGAAGGTTAGAGATAGGATGAAGGTTACTGAAATCATTGGGATCTGAACCAGGTTTCTTGATAATAGGGGTTATGGAAGCTGATTTGAGAGATGAGGGAATGACACCAGTGGAAAGTGAGGAATGGATGATGGAAGTGATCAGGGGAGCTACACAGGGAAGGCAGGCTTTAACCAGGATGGTGTGGAGAGGGTCTAGTCGGCAGGTAGATGGCTTTGATTTGCAAATAAGGTCTGATATTTCTGATACAGAGGGGAGAGCAAAACTTGATAGAGCATGAGAAAATAGGGTAAAAAGAGGGGAGCAAGGGCTGTTGGAAGTGTTTGGAGTCAGCTGCTGATGGATCTTGTCTACCTTGGCAGTAAAGAGGGTTATTAAGGAGTTACAGAGTAGTGGAGTACATGTCGGGTGGATGTAGGAGTTTGTTAACTAGAGAGAAAAGTGACCTTGTGTTTCCTTCACCTGAGGTAATTAAAGTAGAGCAGTATGAAGATTTAGCTGTGGAGAGGGCACCCTTATATATAATATAATATGACTTCTATCGGGGGTGGATGAAGAGTCAGTGTTGGGGAGGCAGTTTATACAATGTACCAGAGAAGTTGTATTAATGTCCTTGATGCTGTGATAAGTGATGACACATGGTGAAATGGTTTTGGATAATATTGGGTTGACATTAAAAGAAACTGGGTGGTCAGAGATTGGAAGATCAGTTGCAGAGCAGTCAGAGGGAGTGATACCAGAACAGCAGATTAAATCCAAAATGTGACCTTTGCAGTGAGTCGGAAAATCAACATGTTGTAAACCAAAAAAGTCCAGACAGGATATAAAGTCTCTGGTGAGTGCATATTGTCTATATGTATATTAAAATCTCCCAGCAGGATTATTTTAGGGGAGAGTGTGCAGAGATGGGTGAGAAAAGAACCAAATTCACTGATGAAGTCATTGTTTAGCTTCGGAGGGCGATAAACAGTCGCAACAATGACAGGAGTTGGTCCATTCAGTTGTGCAATAACAAATTCAAAAGAAACAGAGGCAGGTGAAGCAGTGTGCAAGACTTTCCAAATCTCGCGGTAGATTATCGCGAGATCTCTGCCCCGGTCAAAGAGACAGGGCTGTGAAATGTAAACAAAGTGGTCAGCGTTGAAAAGTCATTTGGTTATTGCCATGTTTCCGTCAAACATAAAAAAATCAAACTCAATCAAAGGAGATCTTGGAGGAAATTATCCTTGTTCGTGTGCAAACAGATGTTGAAGAGACTGAAGTTGACATTAATGAAGGCGGGGATGACATCACCATTAGCTGAGCGAGGCAGGCTGGCTAGTACGCTATGGTCGACACACCCTTAGGGGTTTCTCGGTGGAAGACAAGCCGACAGCCAGATGGACCAGATGGACTTGGAGTCGTTGAAGTGGGGGCCCCAACGCGACCCACGGTGGACATATCTCACCTGTGGCGGCGCAGACAGGTGGAAGCGTAGCTGGAGGAGCTCTGCTGCGGAGTACCGTAGCACTGCAGCCGATGGATGGAGCATGAGGGACAGCTCAGTCCAGGCGAGCACCGATCAAATGATCATCTTATTAATCCACATTGTGATTGCCACAGAGAAACCCAAAAGGCGGCACTGGTGACCAGGGCAGCAAGGTGTGACCCAGGTAATGATGGTTTGAGCACACACAAAGACCGGACAAACAGACTGTAGATAATATGGTCAGGGTGGATTAAAACGTTGCAGACATCGTTAGAAATCAGTCAATTGCAGTGTCAGTGAGAGATCGTTTGAACAGCACAATAAAACAATAAAAGGAAGGAACCGGAGAGCAGTGGCAACTAGCTGCGCATAACGTTCACTCAACCAGAAGTCAAACTGTAGTGTATGTGCTGTCTTGGAGGTGAAGTTTAATGAATTGGAAGCACGGCTTCTGACCATGAAAAATCAATCATTAACTGCTGTACTTAGCCAGTCCACAGTAGCTGGTGCAAAATGAGAAAGTGCAGCTCCTGCTAGCTGTCCTTCGGCACCTCCTGAGTAGCCAGGAAAGCGAGAAGGCTGGGTGACTGTCCAAAGAAAGCATGGACCTATACTGAATGGTTAATGGACTTCATTTATATAGCGCTTTTCTAGTCTGGCTTTGACCACTCAAAGCACTTTGCAACACATGCTGCATTCACTCATTCACACACGCACTTACACACTAATGACACAGCATCAACAACCATCGAGAGTAGCTATATCATTAGATTGTGATTTTCTAAGGTGTTCAGGGCCAATTACTATACTTAATTTTTGTCCAAACTTAGGATCAGACAGTTGATTGGTTTCATCTGGTCTTGTTGATAAATATCATCTGTATAGCAGGGAAATTTTTGGAGTGTTCCTAATAACATTGCTGAAAGGAAGCATATATAGGGTGAATAGTCTCCATCAGGCACAGAAGCTTGTGGACCTCGATGACTTTGGTGTGCACAAAGGAATCATCGTTTACGTGTACAAGCTGAAATCAATCGGATAACTAGGACTTAACCAGTCTATTGCACTTTCTTTAATGTCAGTTAAGTGTTTCAGTGTCTGTGATAGGATATGATGGTCAGTGGTGTTGAAACCAGCACTAAGATGTAACAAGACAAGTGCAGACAAGTCCATTGTCTGATGCAATTACAAAGTCATTTGTGCAATTATAATTAAAATTACACAACTGTAACTGTAACTGTCAACTGATTACACAATTGTAATTGTAAAGGTCATTTGTAACTTCAACCAGTGCTGTCATTGTGCTGTGTTGCATGCTAAATCCTGACTGAAAATCCTCAAAAAGAAAGGGGAGGTTAGACATAGTTCTATAGTTGGATAAAATCCCTGAATCAAGAGTAGACTCATCACCCGCTTCCACCAACAGCACCCGGATCAGCCCACCTGCAGCCTTGAGAGGGATACATAGGAAAACAGGGGTGGCGCAGCCCCCTGATGAAGAGCAATCATCCTCAGGTGGAGACAAACTCACCTCTGACGAAGCTGAGCTGTCCTTTAGACATGGACGAAGAAGAGTTTCAGGATACAGCGGGACTGTTTGTTGTTTAATTTGCGAAATATTTTCTGGATCTGTTGTTCACTCCCAATGCAGCATCAAGCCTGCCACAGCTAAAACTCCCAGAGACTTCTGGGTTCAGATAGCCCTGTTCTTGGATCCTAAACCAGCCCATTACATACATTAAAGAAGCTTAAGATGTTGTTACTACTGAGGGCTATAGGAATACATAGCTCGATAGAGTTATGACACTCTATCTCTATTACTGTGGAAGGCCTTCGTGTATGTATGTATATATGTACTTTATCTTTACATTGTGTTTACTTTTGATTTATCTCATTTAGTTGGGCAGCACACTGCTCTATGGAAGTGCATAGAAGCATGTAAGACTGTGGCTCTGCCTCCTGGTCTCAGCTCTGGGTTGTTATGGTTTTGGTTAACTAATAAACTCTGTCAGATTTCTCAAAATGAGAGCTAGTGATGGGCACGCCAGTTCTTTTAGATGTACTGAATCACTAGAATCATTTCACTAGAAAGATTTGTTCAAAAGATTTGTTCACTGAATCACCGAATCATTCAGTGCTTGGTAGGAGGAGCCTGCGACTCCTGAACTGATATACGGCTGAACGGTTCAAGTTTCAGTTCAGTTCACAGCTTCCAGGACCGGGAGACGAGAGTGTTGTGACTGTGTTGCTTTGACAAACACATTTGTAAATATAAAACTAACTATAACTATATTATAAATCATGATGTTTTAAGTGTCCTATCCTATGGTATGCTATTTAACTGGTCTACTCGGCAAATTGGGCTCAGTGAGTGATCCGTTCACTGAACGTATACCCCACAGTACATTCAGTACACTGAATATGCACCGTTCCCTCGCAAATTGTCACAATGAGATGATCAGACAGTCAGCATTTTCTTGGGTAGTGGGTAGATTCACCACGCATTGTAAAACAACAAAAGGTGATGACAAAATTGTTTATTATACTGTTGGAACAGTATAATACATTACAATTAACCAAGAAAAATAAGTATGGACTAACCTGCAACTGTTAGTGCAAAACAAATATTAAATTCAGAGCAAAATGACAAGATAAAAATTGCACATTCAGAAGAAACTATCAACTTAAATGTGCAATGTAAAAGAAAAATATCAAATCAAGAGCAAAATGACGAGGTAAAAATAAATATAAAAACTGCATTCAAAAATATTAAGAAAATATCAATTTAAATGTGCAATATAAAAGAAAATAAATAGCCTAACTGTGTAGTGCAAAACAAAAAGTCAAGGAACTAAAATAAAAACATAAAAATAGAACAAAGACACATCCATACACTAGGTGCTGGACAAATGAAATCCAAACAGGATCATCATGATAAAGGTGGCCTTATGCCCTTTACTTCAGGTTGGCATTTAGAAATACCAGCTGGCTGACCTTTGCAGAACTGAGCCGATTTCGTCGCTCTGAAATGATCTGGCCCATTTTACTTAACACTCTCTCTGATGGGACAGATGTGGCAACAATGCAGAGTGTCTTCATCATCATCTCACAAAGTCTCAGATAGACCATCCCTCGACTTTTCCACCACGTGAGGGGGTTTGTAGACCTCGGCACTAGAGGTTCTGCCACAAATGCACGGACTTCGAGTACCGAATCAGCATTGGATTTTGAGTAGTGGTCACAAACGCAGAGACTTGTTGGTCAAAGTCTTTCCATAAAGCACTCTCCTGAGTGGAACTCCCTCCTTGTGCTGCTGCTTCCTGAGCTCCCTCTTCTTCTTCAGCCACCTGGTTGGGGAATGTCACCCTCGCTGCAGCATTGCAGAGTTGTTGATAGGCCCTATCAGCATCTTCATCCTTCCCAAAGGCCTTTTTCTTGAATCTGGGGTCGAGTGCTGCTGCCTCAGAGAGCAAAATATTGGACTCAATTTTGTGAAAACGGTGTGACATCTGCTGGCAAATGGTCACCACCAATCGCTCCACAGAATTGTTCAGGTTTCCAGCTCGTTGGATGTTTGAAGCAATCTTCTGCAGACCTCTTGCCAAGAGAATCACTTTTGAAGCAGTTACATACCTGACAGAAAGAAAAACAAGGTTAAGTCCTGAGTCCCGTGTCGGACAGTCCTGCTTCAGGCGAGATTCTGCTAACCCCAACTGCTTTTGTGTGGCCTTCAGTTTCTCAGTTGCAATTGTACTTCTGTGCACATACTCGACAATTGCCTTCACCTTTTCCACTGTTTGTTTAATGGCAGCAATGCCACTGTTGACAATGAGATTCAGGGTGTGTGCAAAGCAGAACAGGTGAGGCCAACCTGTGTTTTGGATTGCTTTCATTACATTTGCAGCATTGTCAGACACACATGCAGCAACTTTATCCTGGATTCCCCAATCCCTTGCTACCCTCAGAAGCTGTTCTGACACATTGTCAGCGTTGTGCCTCTCACTCATCTCAAAACACTCCAGCAGGACAGAGACCATCTTAAAGTCATCAATAAAATGAAATGTCACAGACATAAATGATGATGTTGTTCTGCGTGTCCAGCAGTCTGTGGTCAGGCACACAGCTTTGGCCTTATCCACCTTCTGTCTTATTTCTTCATGTGTCTTTCTGTACATGTCTGGGATAATTGTGTTGGACAGTGCTTTCCTGCAACACATAGTTGGGGTTAAGCTCCTTGATAAACTTCCTAAATCCACTGTCTTCAACGATGGAGTACGGCTGAAAATCCTGTGCAATCATTCTTGCCAGCGTTTCATCTAAAGCCCTTTGTCTAAGAGGGTCGATAGGCCTCCTCACAAAATGGCTCAGTGTGGCTTGTGTTCCTCCTCTCGCTCTGGGCCTACCTCCTGTTGCCCCTGGTGGTGTGGCAACAGTAGCTGGAGCTATACCCGTGCTGGTGCTGCTACTGGTTGGAGGAGCAGTGCTGACAGTGCTGGTTCCACTTGCTGCTGGAGCAGTGCTGGTGCTGCTGGCACTGGCAGTAGGAGCAGGCCCAGGCTGGGGTTCATCTCTTACCTATAACAGCTGCACAGTGGGATGTTTTGTCCTTAAATGTCGGTGTAGATTGGCTGTGGACCCACCTTTGGTAGACAGTTTGGCCTTGCAAATTGTGCATAAAACAGTTGTTGCTGAAATGAAATGAAATTGTGTCCATACAGCACTTGTGCTCCTGGAATCACTCATCTTGAACTCAACTGTCTCACTCTCAAACTCTCACTTTGGGGGTTGGGTGTTGTGGGTTCAAGGAGATGATTGGACTATACCAATTAACAGGAAAGGAAGGGTGAAGTTGAAGGTACTCTGGGGCTGGTAGGGGGGAATGATCTATGATATCAGCATAACTCTAAAATGACCAAAAGGTTACTATCACAATGAGTATTTGTATAGGTGTGAGAGGGACATACTATGATTGTTTGCAGCACAACTTTAAATGAAGTGTGTATGTGTGTGCATTGTGCTGCTGTGTGGTGACCCCTCCCTTGCAGGCCTAATGGTTGATGCCAGCAGGTAACTACCCTCTGAAGAAAACAATACACTCAAGTAAACAAAGTTGAAGAGCAGTGTTTTTAAGTTAAGCATACAGTAGGATAAGTTCTAGTTAGTTTTTTTTTATTTTCTTTTTGATTACAGTGACACCAATCTCACATTTAGCGAGGAACAGTAAATTCAAGCTTTAATTGAAGCTTCTCTGAAGTCAAGTTTCCACGGCAACGACCTAGGTCAAGCCACTGAAGCCAGAGACAAGCAGGACCCAAGCTTGATTGACAGATTCATGACTTTCTGTGGATGTGACTGACAGTGCAAGTGAAAACTATGCTTTCAAAATCACAGATAGTATTCTCACATGACAATGCAACTATAATAATAACAATATAATAACTATAAGTACTATCAAATAGCCTGTGTAGTAAAAGCTTAAAGTTGTTTTGTTGTTTTATTTTGTACTTGATTCAGTTTTTGCCATTTTTTTGCTCTGCTAATTATAATGTGTTCCTCCATTCATGTGTGTTGCCATAATCTGAAATGTGTAATAAGCTGTCATTCATATTTTCATGCTGCAATTCTCATATTTTAATTCTAGGCTATTGATAATTTTGACATTTGTAGGATATTAGTTCTACCACTATTTTTTCAGCCATTAATCACTTACTTATATTTCATTCTATTGCTACTTCTTTTATACAGTAGGTCTACTTGTTACATGACATTTTAAGTTTGTTTTTCTAGAAACTAAATCTGATAAAACAAGTGGAGGTGTGTGTTTATGTTTGTAGCCCCGGCTAATTTAACCCTTATGTGGTGTTCGGGTCAAATTGACCTGTTTCAAATTTTTACAAAAAGAAAAATGATACAAAGATACAACATTTCGACCTGAAACTCCATGGCCTTGGCTTATTTTATGTGAGGAACATGTGAAAGAAAAAAAAAATTGACTTCACATGATACAAGACCCCCTACACATTTATGTCCTTCATAGGATGTTCGGGTCAATTTGACCCGCATGCATATAATGCCTGACAGACAGACTGACACACACCCTAACACACACACACACACACACACACAAACACACACACACACACACACACACAGACAATACAAGCTTTCCTGCTCTTTTTCAGACAGACAGACAGACAGACACACAAACACACACACACACACACACACACACACACACACAATACAGGTTTTCCCGCTCTTTTTACCCTCTGAAGCATTGGAACCTGGGAAAATTTTCTCTTACTGTACCAGATGTATCATACATCATAGGTCAGTTCACCCACGATCTCCACCAGCAATATGAGCAAAAAGTACATCTGTAGTACACACAGACTACGTTTACATGCAGTCAATATTCCGGTTTCTGAAACATTCAAAATAACCTGTTTACATGTGTGAGCAAACAGGGTTATTCCTGTAGACATGGTAATTATAATTAGCGAATAGAACATGCGCAGAACACAAATTAATGTTCCGTTCGATGGGGATATTCCGATAGGCGTATACACGACCAGATATTCGGGTTAGAAAAGGAGTAACCCAGGGGTCATATTCGGGTTTTCAAAAACCCGAATATGAGCATATTCTGATGAAAATCAATTGAGAATATAAGTTTAAAATAAAAAACATCAATGAAAACATTGTTTCATTTCATTTTTTCATAGATAAGCATAAATACCACCCAAGGCTTTATTATAGTGGACTTTATCACAAAAAAACGAATGACACTTCCACTGTTAAATGTTATCTAGCAGAGATTAATTGAAAACATTTATCATGTATGTTATCTATATTACTTGGAATTGAGATAAAGACAATATATGTTGGAGTTTTTTGTGTTAATTTTTATTTTTGTATTTCTTTTAAAACCAACAATAATGTCCCGGGTCAATTTGACCCGAACAGTACCAAAGGGTCCAAAAAGTGAACATAACACAAGGGTTAAGTTACTCCTTAGTATTCAGATGACTGTTTCTTGAAAACCAGTGTGTTCATGTAGGTCCTGCTCCATATTGATATGTATTATGTTATTGTATCTATGAATCGCTCCCACATGTACTCTGTGGTGTAAATTTTCATTTTCATTTTAACGTACTTGAGGTGAAAAATGAAGCAGTGACGCATGCATGAATCACCTCGCTGTGTCTCAAATATGTCTGTGAGCTAAACCCTTTCCTGTGCTGTCTATTCTTAAAGGGAAGTAAAGACTTGCTTGTGCAGCACTTAGTTTTTCTTTTCATGCAGACAAACACACTGAGCCAAAGTCTAAACCAACCAAGAAAACTGCAGACCCTGAAAAAGAAAATGAGGTTCAAATGCTAAAGCAACAAGTGCAGCAGTTGCAACATCAGCTAACAGTGATGTCTGTATCGCACAGCGCAGTGCCCGCAGATGTTAAAAAGAGGAATGGAAAGACCATACCTTATACAACACCCAAACCTCATACTGCAAAAGACGATGAGAGTTATTTCTGCTACAGATGCGGAGAAAATGGCCATATTGCCACTCATTGCACAGCCCCAGAGAATAATGCAAAAGTTATCCAGAAACGCTCAGTTATCCAGTTATCCAGAAATACTCAGCGCTCTGCGGAAAAGTAAGGGAGATAAGAAGTCATCCAAAAATTCTGCTGAGTATAAGGAAGTTGGTTCAGTCAGAAATGGCTCAGTCTACACACTGCAGCCTCATAACCATCCATGACAGTTGATGTGAAAATTGATGGTCAGCCATGTAGAGCTATTTTGGACAGCGGTTCCAGAGTCACTATCATATTTGAGAGCTGGCACACCCGTTTCCTCCCCAATGTGCCCATCCATTCTCTCACAGACCTAGCCATATGGGGTCTGAGTGACTCCAGCTACCCATACCTTGGGTATGTGGCTGTTGAGCTTGGGCTTCCTCCTAACTCCAAGGGAATTGAAGAAATAGTTCCTGTTTTGGCTCTAATATGCCCTGATCCACCAAGCCCAGATCCAGTTCCTGTTGTCATTGGCACCAACACCAAGAAACTGCAGTCCTTGCTGAACCAATGTGATGAGCTTGAAGGAAGTGACGACATTCATTCGCTGAGAATAAGCACGGCCCCATGTGAACGACTGCCATCACTTGGCAGCCCACCAATGGATGCAGTTGGTCGGGTAAAATGGCAGGGCCCTGGGACTCTCAATATCCCGCCTGGAGGCGCACACTATGCTGTTTGTAAAGTGGAACAGCAGCAGCCTATGGACAAAAGCATCTTAATGGTGGAGGTTGATGAAAATGTTAACCTACCTGCTGGTGTCCTGGTTCCACCAGTAGTCCTGCCACCCTCTGCTATGGACACCAATAGTTTCACAATCCTATTAAGAAATGAGTCTGAAAAAGAGTCTGTTCTCCCTGCTGGTACAGTGCTGGCCCAAGTGTATCTGGTGGACTCCGTCATTGAGCTAAAAAAGTCGCCACAGACTAAGTCCATTGATCCTGAGCTCTTCAATTTTGGGGATTCGCCTATTCCCGAAGCTAGGAGAATAAGGTTAGCCAACAAACTATCAGAGAGAGTGAATGTATTCTCATTGGACGAATGGGATGTGGGCCTTGCAAAAGGTGTAACACACAACATAAGACTCAGAGACTCCCGACCATTCCGAGAGAGATCACGCAGAATTGCACCAGCTGACATTGAAGATGTGCGGCGTCATCTCCAAGGCCTGCTGGCAGCTGGAATAATCAAAGAGTCTCGAAGTCCATATGCATCTCCCATTGTCATAATGAGGAAGAGGAACGGCACAGTGAGAATGTGCATAGACTATCGACTGTTGAACTCCAGAACCATCCCAGACCAGTACACCATGCCGCGCATAGATGATGCGCTTGACTGTCTGACAGGGAGCAAATGGTTTTCTGTACTGGATTTGAGAAGTGGATACTACCAAGTGGAAATGTCAGAGGCGGACAAAGAAAAGACAGCCTTTATTTGCCCCTTTGGCTTTTTCCAGTTCGAGAGGATGCCCCAAGGCATCACTGGTGCTCCTGCAACCTTTCAAAGGTTGATGGAGAAAGCTGTTGGAGACATGAATTTGATCCAAGTTCTTGTCTACCTGTATGATCTAATAGTGTTTGGAAAAACACTAGAAGAGCACGAGGAACGTCTCCTTAAAGTTTTGGATCGGCTGGAGGAATGTGGCCTCAAAGTCTCCATTGACAAGTGCCAATTCTGTCAACCCCAAGTAAAGTTCCTGGGGCACATTGTCTCTGCTGCTGGCGTGGCTACAGACCCTGAGAAAATCAGTGCAGTTACCCACTGGAAGAAACCCACTGACTTAAAGTCCCTGAGATCTTTTCTAGGATTTTGTGGGTATTATCGGCGGTTCATTGAGAACTACTCCGCCATCGTACGCCCTCTCACCGACCTAACTAAAGGGTACGCTCCAGCTCAACTAAAAAAGAAAGACGCCATCAAAGACAAGAAAGGTGGCTACTACAAGGTCTCTGAACCTTTCAGCGACCGTTGGACCCCTACTTGTGATGATGCCTTTCACACCATCATTCACAAACTCACGCATGCACTTGTGTTGGCTTTTGCTGACCCACTAAAGCCTTACATATTGCATGTAGATGCCAGCTTGAATGGCTTAGGAGCAGTGCTGAATCAAGAGTATCCTGAGGGACTCCGCCCAGTTGCCTTCGCCAGTCGCAAGCTGAGCCGATCAGAGCAGAATTATCCTATCCACCAACTAGAATTTCTAGTTTTGAAATGGGCAGTAGTCGATAAGTTCCATGACTACTTGTATGGCGCCAAGTTCACAGTTAGAACGGATAATAATCCGCTCACTTATGTCTTAACAACTGCCCGCCTTAATGCCACGGGCCACAGGTGGTTAGCTGCACTCTCCACCTATGACTTCAACGTTCAGTACAAACCTGGCTGTGAAAACATTGATGCTGACTTGCTGTCAAGGCGTAATCAGGAAACAGAAGATGGATGGGTGGATGTTCCTACTTCTGGGATGAAAGCTCTCTGCCAAAGGATCACTGCAGCAAGTGGCCCCTGCAAAAGTGCAACCAGATTTGTTGACCAACTTGGTGCTTCCCCCAATGCCATTCCTGCTGTTTATTCCTACCTCACTCAGATGGAGGGGGATGAGCTTGAGCAGTTGAGCCATGAAGACATGCAAAAGGCTCAGAGTGCAGACCCAGTAATCAGTGTGGTCAAGTCTCAAGTGAAGCTAGGCCAAGGTGGTTCAGCTCCTAAACATTCAAACCCTGATGTTACTTTGCTTCAGCAAGAAAGCTCCAAGCTTCAGATAAAACGTGACCTACTGTACAGAGTCACTAAAAGACCCTCTGGAAGAGAGGTGAGCCAGCTTGTCTTACCTGCTCAGTACAAGCCCATGGTTTTGAAGTCCATGCACGATGACATTGGCCATCTCAGAATGGAGAGAACCACAGAGATTGTCAAAGACCGATTTTACTGGCCCAAAATGGCCTCAGAGATTGCAACTTACATCCAGAACTGTGGAAGATGTGTGGCCAGGAAGTCCCTCCCACAAAGAGCTGCTCCTTTGCAACATATCACAAGCAATGGTCCCTTGGACCTGGTCTGTATAGACTTCCTTTCCATTGAGCCTGACTCCAAAGGCATTGCCAATGTGCTAGTTGTCACGGATCATTACACACGGTATGCTCAAGCATTCCCCACCAGAGACCAAAAAGCCCTGACAGTTGCTAAGGTCCTCTTTGAGAAGTTCTTCGTGCACTACGGTTTGCCCGCGTGCATCCACTCAGATCAGGGTCGTGACTTTGAAAGCAAACTCATCAAAGATCTCCTGACTATGCTGGGCATTCGCAAGTCGAGAACCTCTCCTTACCACCCCCAGGGAGACCCCCAGCCGGAGAGATTCAATCGTACTCTCCTGTCAATGCTTGGCACCCTCGATCCAACCCAGAAGCCAAAATGGAGCCAGCATATAAGCCAGCTGGTACATGCTTACAATAGCACCAGAAATGATGCTACAGGGTTTTCGCCCTATTTTTTAATGTTTGGGAGAGAAGCGCGACTACCAGTGGATCTGTGTTTTGGCATTGGTTCAGATGAAGAGGATGGCCTGAAGCATCACCAATATGTGACCAACATGAAAAAGGAGTTGCGAAACGCATACCAGCTTGCAGCTGAAGCAGCTTCCAAAAATCATGAGCGGAACAAAAGAATGTACGATGCAAGAGTGAGAAATCAGACACTTCAAGAAGGTGACCGTGTTCTCGTCCGCAATCTTGGTATGACTGGGAAGCACAATCTGCAGGACAGGTGGACCTCTTTACCTTATGTGGTGTTAGAGAAGTTACCCAACCTGCCTGTGTATCGTGTGAAACCAGAGAGAGGAACAGGCATAGTGAAAACTGTGCATAGAGATCACTTGCTGCCTATTGGTTACTTAGTGAGGCTGTCTGCTCCAACAGAGAAGAACACACAACCAAAGAAACTGGTAACCAGGGCACAGAAAGCTGCATGTGATGATAAAAGTCAACAACAAATCCAGGACATGTGACTCAGGGGGACTGGACTTCAGAGTCTGAAGAGGAAAGTAGCTCCTACGTACCCCAGTTGGAACTCATTGCACATCTGGAAAACCAAAACCAGGAGGTTGATCAAGGAGATGTTTGGGGCATGCATGACACAGCTTCCAGTATTGACTCCAACGTTAATGACTCACCTGAAGAGGGCGGTCAAACTGATGAACTGCCAGAAGCAACAGAGGATCTGGAAGAACCCTTACAGCCACACCGAGACTCTGTGGTGGACACAGAGCTGGATGAGGGAGACGTCCCTGCCTCCAGCACCTCAGATGTGGTTGCTGAGTCCTCCCAAACCTCCTGTGCAAAACGGCCTGTGAAGCCTGTCCTGCGCCTCATTTATGACACACTTGGACAACCGACTGACAGACCTGTGACCATAGTTTACAGAGGCATGATCATTCAAATAAGCTGTGACCCAGAGACCAAAGACACTAATATACCACTGCTAACTTTCAGTTCAGAGAGTTCTTAGGGAGCCCTTTGTGAGCTGTTTTGGGTGGGTATAGTGTTTTGTTGGTGAGTCTGATAGGGACCTCAGACATTTAGCAGGGGGAGGATGTAGCCCCGGCTAATTTAAGTTACTCCGTAGTATTCAGATGACTGTTTCTTGAAAACTAGTGTGTTCATGTAGGTCCTGCTCCATATTGATATGTGTTAATGTTATTAATGTGGTTATTTGAATACAAGTGTTATACTGCAGCTTTAAGTTGGTTGGTTGTAGTGTACTTTACTTGCATGTGGCATATGCCGACTACAACCTATGTTGTTTCATTTTAATGTTTGTGATTCGCTGCTTGTTAGTGATGTTACGTTTCAAGTTGTGTGATTGGTGGTGGAGCTGGGAGGTGGGGTCGTTGGACGGGAGGAACGAGAAGTACGACGGCGGGAGATGATCCGGAGAGAGAGACGAAATAAAAGTTTAAAAAACAATTACTTAAGAGTTTTCCTTTGCGCTGATTAACCCAGTCAGCCAGCAATCGTCGGTGTAGGAGTCCTTTCACCACAAGTGGAGGTGAGGAGTGAGACCGACTGGAGACGTGACTGTGTGGAGATGGAGAACAGCAGCTAGCTGCACTTTTAGCCTATCGCGGAGGAAGACGATTTCTGCCGCCGGGGGTCCTCCACGGTTCATTGCCTGCCTGCCTGCATCTCCTGTTGGCGTTGAGGTGCAATTCTGGGATTGTTGGGACACAAACTGGGATACTGTGAGTACTCACTTTCTGTTCTGCGGTCAAGGTGTGCGGATCTCCACTGTGCTCGGCCGCCCCGCTCCCCAGCTTCGATCAGGCCTGCAACGTGGGGTTTGTTCATGTTTTGTTTTTGCGTCGGTGCCGGCTTGTATGAGTGTGTGTGTGTGTGTGGCTGGGCCCAGAAAAAAGAAGGGTGTTAACAGCGGTTAAATACAAAACCATATTATTGGTTTAATAAGAGATTTGAAGGTTATTTCAAGTCAGTGCAAGTATATGTTTTTTTTCCTCTCTTTTTTTTTTGTTAATAAACTAAGTCAAATCCATTGGAACCCTATTTGTCAAGTGATCCTTTTCTAGCGAAATGAAAATGACATTGCTATGTGGTTGAAAGAGTTCATGATATATAATGATAGAGGGTTAACTAACTCATTTGGGAATTAAAATTTATGAACCTAGGGCGCTGCCTAAGGTAAGGGGTACAGAAAGCGCTACATGTTTATATGGCTTGATTCCTGTTTCAGTGTCTCCTCCTGCAGTACGACGTTCAGTGAGTGATCCGTTCACTGAACGTATACCCCACAGTACATTCAGTGAAGGATTCACACTGAATATGCACCGTTCCCTCGCAAATTGTCGCAATGAGATGATCAGACAGTCACGCGTTTTCTCAAACTGCGGGTTTTATACACTATTTGTTACATGCTGTGTCCTACTGTACTGTTGTTGCGGTGGCAAATTTAGCAGAGTTTAAAAAAAAGTTAGTTTTCTCCGAGGTACACATGAACACAAAACACCCCTATCTCCCTCCGTCGCTCCTCATTACTGCCAGCATAACGTTTTAAGTTTGTTTATCTGGAAACTAAATCTGTTAAAACAACGGGGAACAACGGTCGCCATGAAAGTGTATCCCTCAGAGGAAAATGATTTAGGAGAGTGTAGTTCACTGAGTGATTCATGCGTCGGTGACGCGGCGCAGTCGGCACGCGCAGTCCCTCCCTCAAGTGATTCGTTCGTTGAAAGTGAACGTTCGTAGAAAGTGAACTGTCAGCAGCGCCGCCTGCTGACAGTTCACTTTCTCAGTTCAGTTGAACTGTCAAGTGATTCTTCGTTTCTCAGTTCAGTTGAACTGTCAGCTGACAGTTCAACTGAACTGAGAAACGAATGAATCACTTGAGCAAGTGATTCGGTTCAGTACGTTCACTTAAAAGATTCGTTCTTTTGAACAAATTGTTCGCGAACGAGACAACACTAATGAGAGCTGTTCCTTCCAAAAGATGAATACTGTCTCTCCTAAACAGTCCAGGTTTTCCCCAGGTTTTACCTACCAAGCCCACATAATTTGGCTCAAAGGACAGGAGGTACACTTAGTCAGTTTGCGGCGGTTATAGGGGGCAGGTTAACTACAGCAGCTAATGACTGAGTTCCATAGTGCGGAACTGCGCTTCCAATTTACTGAGCCTTGCCTCCAAAAACAGTAAATAAACAATATTTATTAAACATGTACCTGTATCATGAAAGGAGACAGAAGAACATCTGTACATCTGGCACACAAAGCAAAAGAGAGAGCAGGAAAGTGAGAGTGAGAGAGAAAATCCACCTGTAATTGCTAAGCTAGTGTAGCTAGTAGAACAGACAAGCATTTAAACAGCAGTTGGATAAACCAGGAAATCTCTAAAAGAAATAACTGATTGTGGCGATACGAGGCTGATAGAATATTATGGTAAAGATCTAAGTATATGAATTTGAGAGGAAAACCGACAACGCCACCCTGGGAATTTCACCCAGGGAAATTTGGATAAATATAAATTGTAGTAAAGAGGCACGCAGGTAAGTAATACAAAGAAGGGCAGGAGGTGTGGTTCAATGTTAACAAAAACTTAAGTTTATGAAGCTTGTCACACTCAAGATTATAAAAGACTTAAAAGAAAGCTAAAGTGCGAATACCCTGCTCCAATGGTGAGGCTTACCGACAGCGTGGGGGAGACTGGGGGGAGGAGGTCCAAATTAAAGGAGGAGCACCCCACTCATATGTGACACCCAGCAAAAAGTGAAATATACAGCAAACTAACTTCAGGATCACACAACACATGAGGGACACCACCACCCGGAACACCACCACCACCGTCGGCACCCCAAAAACTATAAGGAGAGGGGAGAACACAATGAGTTCACAACATTGTTTTGTTTTGTTTCATTTTAAAAAAGCCACAAAAGAAATATACTAATTACCAAACCAACAAAAACCAACAGAAAAAAAGTAAGCAAAGAAAACGTGTCTCTGGCCAGAGATACTAAAACAAATGCACATTAACTTTAATTTGAAATGAAAACTAAATATTAACTAACCAACCAATTGATTCAAAACAATACAATACACTCAAAAGAAACAGATAAGATTCCCTGCTCCCATCTAACTCCCCCGTGCACACTCAATCATCCACGCACGCAGACGCACACACACACACACACACACACACACACACACACACACACACACACACACACACACACACACACACAGTCCTGACTGGGCAACTAGCGCTGAAGCCCGATGCTAAGAAATAAAGCTGGGCCAGAGTACCAGGGGCCAAGCAACCACTTGAAGTCAGTCCCAGAATGAAGCAGTAGCAGTGTAGGGGAATTACCTCTAAATTAATGTTACATTCATTAATAAATGCAGGGCACCAACCTTCCTCAGCTAAGAAGGATTTTGTATATCGTGTCTTGTAATGCTGATGTAGTGAAAACGAATGAACCAACAGTAGATCAGTCTGACAATCTAAGGCGTAAACTCTCATTACAGGGATTGCTTATATCCAGCTCAAAAGGACACCGTCTGACAACGACTTGTATGCAAAAGATTATTTATTAAACACAATAATGAAATGAATACGAATCATGGATAATGCGATAGATTATATGGATGAGGTAGATTAACACAAACACTGCACAGAGGAACTTATGGCAAGAGAATGGTAAAATGAGTTTGGCGATAGTGAGAAGTAGGTTTTTAAAGGGAAAAGGGGGACGCGAATATGAAGTTAATTTGTTGAATGAACAATTTTGAGAATTTAAACAAATTGACAATATCTCAACCTCACGGACCAACTCTTATTCAAAACCGCTTAAGCATGCCTACTTTGTCAGCGACTTTCCTAGATGTCTGCCCCGAACTGACACGAAGACGCTCCGCGTCGTCGTCCGTCACTCTGATCTGCACAGCGGTCTGCCGGACGAATCACGCAAACCATGGTTGACAGCCAGTGTTGGACAGGGATGTCTCGAGAGCTGAGGATCTTCGGTGTCGGTTACAGACGAGGAACGGCTTCTGATGATTATTTAACCTGGACCAGTGGGTCAGCAGCAGGCTACAGGTCTTCGGTGCGGTCAGTTAGTTGTTGGCCGTTTGGCAAGGCTTTTGACTACTAATAATAAGATTGAGAAACTCTTCAATGGCCGGTCGAAAAATGTCTTCACAATTATTATTAAGTCACTAGACTTTAACAACAAAAATACGAATTATGTGGCTTGGCGTGGCGAGCAAAAATGAAAGTTTCACGAAGATTAGTTCGTTTTCTGCAGAATTAAATCAGGCCACTCTGCGTGGTTGTGAGCAGCAACAAAAAGACTGAGAAAACAACGGAGCGGAAAAATACTTGAAAACTAAAGGCAAAGAACTTAACACAAACTAAGACACAATTTGACTAAAGAAAAACTAAAACGAGACTAGAAGAAAGAAGAAAACTAAAAACTCAATTGGTGTCCGTTGCGCGCGGCTAACTTTATCCTCGCTCCAGGGCGTGTCTAATCAATAGGACGTCACGCATGTAGGATGGTTCTCAGACGCGCAACGTGATTTCATTTCACAGAGCGAGAATTAATTAATGATTCATACGAGGGCTCATCTGCTTCTCACTATGGTCAATCGAATATATTTTAAATGATCAATTTTCAATGGCACTACAACAACAACATGCGTGTTCACTACATGCATTAGACAATTCTTATGAATAACGACAACATTAAACAATGAACATGGTAACATTTTCTAATACTAATCCTAATAAACATGATGACTAAGGGTATAACGACTTTAATATGATGAAGGAATAAAGAAGGGCAGACTACATTCGCCGAAATGATTATCGCTATTATGGTTACTTATTAATAAATGTCTCCCGCTAAGCACATTCAACCTAACCGCTATGAACCTCTAGATGGCAGTATGGTTCCACGGTAGAAACTCAGAGAAAACCTTTGAAATAGTTAAATTCACAGTTTCGTCATTCTGTAAGTTAGAAACACCAGGAAAGCATTGTTATTGTACAGATCATGAGCTTAGCAATGTAATAACATCTACAGTTAAATCAAACATAGAGATTTGGTTAATTTGGTAGGTTAAGCAAAAAGGCACACAGACATACAGAACAGTTTGCTTCAGGAATGTCTAATTTACAACCCATCAGCATTATCTGGTTTGAAGATTCCTTTGAGACATGGCATTCGTCCATCCAGGCAGTTTTATTGTCCTTAACTCCCATGGGCTATCAAGAAAGAGTTAGCACCTCCATGAGAACGTCTTGAGCAGATGTAAATTTGAAAGGGTGGTGTTACCTTCGTGGTGGCACGGTGGCACGGTGGCAACACTGTCGCCTCACAGCAAGAAGGTCCCGGGTCCCGGGTTTGATTCTCGGGGGTGTGTCCTCCACCATGCCTTCGGTGCCTGCTGCTTGAGGAAAAAGGCCTATCTGTGTGGAGTTTGCATGTTCTCCCCGTGTTCACTTGGGGTATCCTCCATAAAATATACCCCCACTAAAAACATGCAAGAAGATCACCACCTGACCAATGGTGACAAAGGAACTGGGTCCCCGGGCGCCGGTTGGATGGCAGCCCACCGCTCCTGGTCTGCCGCGGAGGAAGGATGACCAGGATGGGTTAAAGGCGGAAGTTAAATTTCACCAGTGCATGGGCGTGTGTGGGCATGATATGGGCATGTATCTGTGTGACGAATAAAGGGGATTGTCCCTCTGATTCTTGTCCCTCTGATTCTTATCAGTGACTCTTGTTGCCCTGAAAGAATGTGAAAGTTGTTCTACAACCAGACATCTTGTCTCCACCTGAGTTCACACCTTCCTGTGAACCTTCCAGATGGTCAATAACTCTTAAAAGTCTGATTGTTTTATCACTACACTTCTCCTGAGAAAGGCAAAGAGGGAAAAAGGGGGTCAGCTACAGACCAGTTCTGCTACAGCAGCGACAGCAAGCGAAGCAGGCGGTGGTGAGCGAAGCAGAAGCAGCATGCACAGAAGCTACGGTCAATGCAGCCGGGCATTAGAACAGCCTCAGCAAGATAGCCACTGCACCCTGAGGGTTGGCGAAGCAGTGGTGTTCCTGCACTTTTCTTAACGTCCAGAGTTCATCCACTGATCTTGCTCAGCAGGCGTCCTCCCATTAAGGAGAAAGATGAGGAGGCTCTGCATGGCTCCGTGCAAAGAGCAGCATCTGTGGTGCGCTGGTGATGCGTTCTGGATCCACTTGTCTTTTTAGTGCCTATGGCAGACGAAGAAGATTGCCGCCGTCCCCCTAACCACGATGGACCACTGCGTGGAGAACAGAGGAGGAAGTGGAAGGCCAGGAAGCGGAAGGGCATTCGAGCCAGGAAGTAAGAGGGTGAAGGAGGGACACAGTCTCCTTTTATATTCTCACTCTCTGCACTGATCGGATAATGCGCCAGGTAAAGTGCAGAGCAGCAGACCCATCTGCATTCAGCCACAGCAGCATATCATACTGCTACAAGATGATAGATTGGAGTGAATAGTGCTCGAGCAGAACTAACGTCTCGCTTATACCAAAGCATATACCAGTGTGATACATTTTCTCTGTTGCTGCTCTGCATAAGCCTGAACCCCCTCAATCAGATCATCACAAAGTGTGGCTGTGGATGTAGATTCAGAAGTGGACTGACCATCAGCCACCTCCTCCACATGGACAACATCAAGCTGTACCCCAGGAGTGAACAAGACATTGACTTACTGATCTATCTCACCAGGATCTACAGCGAGGACATCAAGATGTCATTCAGACTGTATAAGTGTGGCTGCACAGTAGCAAAGAGAGGGAAGGTGATCAGGGTTGGAGTTACCAGATGGCAGGATGGCAAACATACAGAACTGCTGAGAGGTCAGCTAAATGGTAGGAATAAGACCCAAGCCATCAACATGTCATCAGATACCCAGATGCACAGAGGGTTCCGCCAAAATCGAGCGCCTTGAGACGCTACAAGCAATGAAGAAAGGGTCGGTGAGGATTAGTGACTGTCAGAGTCATGATCTACGATGAAATAAGGACCATCCATAAAATATGGGACGATGGCCTTCCATGACGAATTGCTAAGAGAGTGCCTCAGCAACAGAAGACAGAGGGTGATGAAAAGGAAGAGAAAAAAAATTCAGAAGACCAAGCTCCTTCACGGGATGTATCATCGACAGATAGAGAAAGTGGATGACATCAAGAAATCCTAACATTGGCTGCCAGGCCCGATACACCAGATCCATAGAGGCAACTGATTAGATCTTGAATTATTTTAATGTCTGCAAGGAAAATTGCTTCCACCTTCCGTACAACGTCACAGTACAGAAATACATCAAACTGGACAGAATACATCAAATCGGTGTATGATGTAGGCTGGAACAGCATACACTGAGGCAAAACCAAGTGGGTGTGACAGTGTAGAGGAATGTCTGTGCCTAATATGGATTAGAAGTCACTAAGTCCCAATGCTGGAAACCACTGAAAGTGGTTGAGGACAACAGAGTTAAGATCCTTCAAGTCCCAGACTGACAAGCAGCTACTGGTTAACCAACCAGACATCATGGTGGTTGACAAGGAGCAGAAGAGGGCAGTTGTGAGAGATGTGGCAAACATCAGAAAGAAAGTGAACGAGAACATCAAGAAGTCCCAGGGGCTGAGAGAACAGCTGGAGCAGATGTAGAAAGTGAAGACCAAAGTGGTCCCTGTGGGAACAGGAATGTTAGGGACTGTGTCCACCAAATTGGTAGAGTGGCTCCGGCAGATTCCAGCTACAACATCTGAAATCTCTGTCCAGAAGAGTGAAGTTCTAGGAACAGCTAAGAGCTGAGGACACAAGGATTGAGGAAGATTTGCATGAATTTTTTTTTTCTATTCAGAGGGGAGGGATGCTCAAGCAACAATAGTAAAATGAAACTGTAACAAACCAAACCAGAAGATGTTGCACTCTGGGCCCCAATGTATGCAAAATGAATGTGGGAAAACATACTAAAGCTAAATTCTGAAGTTTTCCCCTGTTATTGCCTGAATTTTGCTAAAACAAAATTTTTGACTGCACCAACACTAAAAAGAGACAAGTCCGGCTTATACTTCAGGTATTTTGTCATGGTCTGCATTACTGTCCAGACAGTCCTCCGTTGTCCAGAATATTTGAATATCATGCATCAGTTTCTGGTACTCTAGTATGACTATCATTCCTGTAGAGCATATATGTCAAATGTGTTCACGGATATGAAGGACAAAGCTGTTTTCTGTGCGGAGACAGTGTGGGTGTAATGAAAGAATATAACATAAGAAGACGCTATGAAACGAAACACCATGACATAAGAACCATAAGAAACTGATTTTTCTTGTATTAATATTTAATGTTGTTGTTTATAGATTAAAAACAGTCTCGTAAACTGTGTTAGTTCCAGGTTCAAGTATCTGGCTTAGACTAGTGTGCATCAGAGAGCAGCACATTCAGGTTTAATATATGTCGACTTTTTGTACTCTTTGGGCATTTTTGGTTTTTGTTTGAAGGAACTTATTTTTTGGCTGTTGTTGGCCTGTGGGAAAATGTTTTCATTTGAAATTACTATGGAAAGCTGCAGATAAAGCCATAAGAAATGAATGCAACCGATTTTTCATTTATTTAATGATTAATGTTGTTTTATAGGCAATAACTTATAGGCTCTGTTAGTTCCAGTTCAATATGAGCAATATGGTCATTTCAGTCAGTTTTCAATAAACAGTCCGGCCCTCGACTTAGAACAATTTTTTTTTTTTTTTTTTTATAATTTTGGCCCACTGTGTATTTGAGTTTGACACCCCTGCTATAGAGGAAGAAAGGTTTTGAGTGGGAAAATAAGAATAATGTGAATAATGTAAAGTGAATAATGACATACAATTTAACTGAATACAAGAAAATGTTTCATATTTCAGTCCTATGAATGAACTGTGTGATGGACAAAAAATATCATATTTAAATATATATTGATTTTAAATATTTGAAACACTTTCACTACCAATTGTCAACAGTATTGATATGCTCATACCAGCTCTGCTTTCTCGCTCTGTTCTCTCTGACAGTGACTTGACACACACTTACAGTGCCTACATAGCCCCACAGCCTCTCACTCACTCACAGTGCTGTCTTCTTCTTGGCACTCATCTCAGTTTCCCTGCAGGGGCGGTGCTAGAGAGGTGGCCAGGGTAGCACTGGCCACCTCAGGTGCCACCCCAGTTGATTGACAAGTCACTGCATGTCTTGTTGAAAGCAACGCGATTTGCAAAACATGAACAAGGAAGCCAGGCAGAACATCTCAAGTCACTGGCAGATAGTAGGCCTAGGTCTAGGCTGTTTCTAAGATGAATCAGAAAGCATCATGATGATCACAGTCGTTCCCTGTTCAATACGAGCACCCCCTGTACAGGGGGCAGCGTGAGATGGGCACAGTTCAGATGGTCAATGCTCACACTAGTGTAGCAGAACTGGTCTGTAACTGACCCTCTTCTCCCCTCTGCATTTCTCAGGAGAAGTGGAGTGATAAGACAATCATACTTTTAAGAGTTATTGGCCATTTGGAAGGTTCACAGGAAGATGTGAACTCAGCCTGAGACAAGATGTCTGGTTGTAGAACAACTTTTCACATTCTTTCAGGGCAACAAGAGTCACTGATAACACCTTCACTTCAAATTTACATCTGCTCAGGACATTCTCATGGAGGTGCTAACTCTTTCTTGATAGCCCATGGGAGTTAAGGACAATAAAACTGTCTGGATGGACAAATGCCATGTCTCAAAGGAATCTACAAACCAGATAATGCTGATGGGTTGTAAATTAGACATTCCTGAAGCAAACTATGCTGTATGTCGGTGTGCCTTCTTCTTAACCTACCAAATTAACCAAATCTCTATGTTTGATTTAACTGTAATGTTTTTACATTACTAAGCCCGCGATCTGTATAATAACAATGCTTTTCTGGTGTTTCTAACTTACAGGATGACAAAACTGTGATTTTAACTATCCCAAAAAGTTTATCTGAGTTTCTACCGTAGAACCATACTGCCATCTAGAGGTTCATAGCGGTTAGGTTGAATGTGCTTAGCGGGAGACATTTATTAATAAATAACCATAATAGCGATAATCATTTCGGTAAATATAGTCTGCCCTTCTTTATTCCTTCATCATATTAAAGTAGTTATATCCTTAGTCATCATGTTTATTAGGATTAGTATTAGGAAATGTTATCATGTTTATTGTTGAATGTTGTCAGTATTCATCCAAGGTGTCTGACGCATGCTGTGAACCATGTTGAAATGCCACTGAATATTGATCATTTAAAATATATTCGATTGACCATAGTGAGAAGCAGATGAGCCCTCGTATGAATCAGTAATTAATTCCCCCTCCATAGGATGAAATTCCGTCGCTCGCCTATGAACCATCCTACATGTGTGACGACCTATTGATTAGACACGCCCTGGAGCAATGATAAAGGCTGCAGCATGTAGCGGACGCGCAGTTTTAGTTGTGTTAAGTTCTTTTATGTTATGTGTTAGTTAGTTTAGTTTCCTGTAAGTTCGTGCCTTGATCTTTCTTCTGTCTCTTCCGCGGAGTTTCTTTAAGTCTTTGTCTTTAGTTTTTCAAGTTATTTTTCCGCTCCGTCGTTTTCTCAGTCTTTTTGTTGCTGCTCACAACCACACAGAGTAGCCTGATTTAATTCTGCAGAAAACGCACTTTTCTAATCTTCTTCTTGAAACTTTAATTTTTGCTCGCCACGAGCCGCATAATTCCTATTTTTGTTGTTAAAGTCTAGTCAAGTAATAATAATATTGAAGACATTTTCGACCGGCCATCGAAGAGTTTCTCAATCTTATTATTAGTAGTCAAAAGCCTTGCCAAACGGTTGCCAATCAGCTGACCGCACCGAAGACCTGTAGCCTGCTGCTGACCCGCTGGTCCGGGTGAAATAACTATCAGAAGCCGCTCCTCGCCTGTAACCGACATCGAAGATCCTCAGCTCCTGAGACATCCCTGTCCAACACAACAACATATAACAAAAACACGAAAATAGCGTTTGTCCACTTTAGTGCATCTGTTGATTTCACCACTTCATGCAAACCACACAAACATGGTATCGTATGAAAGCAGAGAGTCTGCTGATCACAAAGATGTCTGCCTCCTCACAGTGCGAAGGAAACTCAGTGAGCTAGCAGCCAAAGTGTAGCAGACCTTCAATCATGAAGGTCCTGGTTGTTTACATAAAGAGGAGGGGGTTTCTAGAGTGGAGGGAGTGCTCTTCATGCGATATACTCTCTCTGGGGTTACTTTCTTCTGGATCGTCATTGGCTGCCCCTCGATTCTCTTGACTGGTCAATACAGGTGTTGATCATCTAAACTGAGCGAGTGGTTGCTGATCTATTGACCAGTGTAACTGTGCTGTTAGTTTCATCGCTCCGTCTCATTTACACATGGATGGGCAGAACGCTCACAGAGAACCCTGCTGACCAGCCCGACTTGTTATTTTACTGTTTTATTTGCATTTCGTCCTTTTATGAGAGATAAGAGTAATGGCAAGAAGAAACTCTGCCCAGAAACGCCCAAATGAGCGCGTGGACATACCTGTGTTAAAACAAGCAAAAATTTACCCTACTAATCTGTGGCATTCTGGGGGAGTGATTTGTCTCTTGTAGGATGAAAAACAAAGCTGACTAAAGCTTGGTTTAGGCTTCGGCGTCGCGGCGACGCCGTACCTACGGCGTACACCCTACGCCGTCACTGAGCATTCGTAGTTCTGCGTCGAGGGAACGCGTTGCTCCGCAATTCACCGCCAAGCCGCTAGGGGGGTGAGGCTGTGTCTTTGTATGATTTCAGGGGGCTCTTGCTGCCGCGAAGAGGAGTTGTAGAGGTGGTCGTACTTGCGTACCTCCTCGACAATTCTTTCTTCGGCTTGGTCCAGTTTTTCTTGTAGCTCTCACCACAGAAACTTTGAAAATGGCGGTGTTGTTGTGCTGCGACCATAGGGCTGCGACTGAACCGAAAATTACGTTCTGAACGGACCAATTACAGTCCTAGACGTTCACGTCACTACGCGTCGACGCGACGCGTAGTCAGGATTTTTTGGAGGTGCGCGTCAGGCTACGGCGTAGGGTCCGCGTAGGGGTCTGTGTCGACGGCGTAGGTACGGCGTCGCCGCGACGCAGAAGCCTAAACCAAGCTTAAACTTGAACAAGGGACAGGTTGTGCTGTCAAATAGCTTGTTTGGCTATCTTAATTTATCAGGTTATGTTACATCCCTGTGAGCAGCTAACTTAATGTTAACAGTAAGATGTAGACAAGGAGCAACTTCTGCATAATGTTCATTGTAAGACGTCTAATAACAAATACATTGATTTACTTAGCTAAACTTAACCTGGCCAAAAAGCTAGCAAATGCCAATTTACAGGGTTAGCAATCTTAAGTTAGGAAGTCAAAACCTTCTGAAATTATGTTAACACATGTTAAACCACATTAAATACAGTTTGACCGCAACATCATTCCTCACTATTATAAATTCTTCCCTTTCTTACTTCACCAGTGTTAAAAAAAATTTTCAATTTTAAATTATTACGATGTATAGGTTTTCATCACAGAATAGCACATTAAGATGCTCGATAGAGAACAAGTGTGATCAGCTGTATGTGTCATGATCTTTTGCATATGTCGCAGTGACTGCATGTGCTTACTGGGTATGGTAATATAACATGTCAATTGAATGTGTTACATTTTAGTCTTCATTGTTTTTCACTACAGCCCATGTTAAGAAATGCCATGGTGACACTGCCTGCACTGACCAAGCGTATTTATTTATTTGGTGTGATTGTTTATTTGCATTCATTATCCCTCTTACCTGGCAGGTTAGATAATTTCATCTGTCTGTGTTACCTGTAATCAGTGGTTGCTGACATGCTTCAAGCCATTCGTTCTACTGAGAAAATTTCAAACATGAGACCTGTGGGGTTGGGCTGGATCATCATAGTTTCAGGAAGTCTATTTTTTGTAAGAACTTAAGATATTCCCAAAAGTCAATAGAGGGAAACTGCAGTGGGATCACATTATCTTTACCCCAATGGCAAAATCAAATTCTTTTTTATTGTTTTAAGAAATATTGTTGAGTATTGAGTTAAGGTTGAGTGTACACAATATGTTAACACATGGGTTTTTGCACTCAACAATCTGTACACATACACCTGATCTTCCTAGAAGTGAGCATTCTTCTCATTTCACCCCTTTCAGTGTTTCTCGTCTCTGGTTTTTATTTTTCTTTACCAATGATTTTGAGCCTATCCTTGTTCTCATTGAGGCTCTGACTTCGTTGGGTGGTGTTTTCTTTTATTGTGAGCCAAATTGTCCCTCCTAAAGCCCTTTGAGACCTGACCTGTAATTAAGGGCCATCTTCTCTTAATAATGCTTAATAATTTCCAAATAATTTTGTAGTTGAAGTTGCCAAGTACTTTGGCCATAGAGCTATTGAAAGTCTTTGCTGTAAATTTAATTACAGTGATCTCAGAGGGGACCTGAGCCAAACTTTTTCTTCTTTTGTCCAGCTTACATTTACAGTATCGCTGCACAATGTAGTACTACATACTATTTCTTAGCCCTCTTTCCCTCTTTTTTGTGTGCGTTTTGTGAGCTGTATCCTGGGGAAGGATTACGGATGAGGCTTTGGCGTGTTTTCATTCAGCCCACAGCCAGTGGCATACTGAGCTTGTTGCTGCAGTAACGGATTATGAAGAAGTGATTTACACATGGATTTCCCATTTTTAGTAGCTTTTCTTATAACTCTGCTGTTGGCTAATAGAACAAACAATGCAAGGCTGCTGCCATTTGCTGTCCCTGTAACACAGCACCTGCCGCCCACTGGGACATACAGTATCACTCTCTGTGGGCTCTACAGTGTGCAAACAGGGAAGATTATGGGTATATTAGAGGTCTTTTCAGGTATGTGTGTGTAGCACCTGCACACAGACACATTCAAGAAAGCCTGAAATTATTCCACAGTGATTCGAATGATTCTACATTTAAGTCAATTTTATTTATACAGACTAATATCAAAAATCACAAAGTTCCAACAAGGGACTTTACAATTTGTACAGCATGTGACTCCCTCTGTCCTTAGAAAAGAAAACCTCCCCCAAAAAATCATTTAACAAGGAAAAAAATGGAAGAAAACTCGGGAGGAGCAGCAGATGAGGGATCCCTCTCCCAACACAGACAGACATGAAATTATACTGAATAAAAGACTGAAAACAATACAGTTTCTGATAACATGAGTTAATCATGTGAGGACAAAAGAGCAGAAAGTCAAGAAGTCAAGAAAACTCATCTCTCTACTCTGCGTGTAACTGTTATTTCTTTTATTTCTAGATCAACATAGTAAAATTATAGTATGGACAATTAGGATGACAAAATTACAGATAGATTATAATCATATATGAAATACATCTATCTGTGAGGATGCTGACCAACTTCAGGGGGTCCGCCACACAGATAGGATTTAAGCCATATGTCCTCCTCTACACCATGGAAACCTGTGAAGAAGATAGACTAACACACAAGAGGCAATCTCAGCACACCATTCAAATAAACTGGAGAAAGGAAAGAAACACACAGAGGGGGAGAGAGAATGACAAGGGCAGTATTCGAACAAGGGAGAGAGCAAGATACAGGAGTAGAGACATAATCTCTTGGATGATCAACATCCTGATCCAAAACATTCAAATATATAACACCAACAGCCAGGGGAAAGAAAGAGAAGTCCCAGAATGGCAGATAGTCCAGCAAAGAGAAATCTGACTGAAAAGAGAGGAGAGGAGTAGAGAGAGGAGAAATGAACATAAAACAAACAAACAAACAAACAAACAAACAAACAAACAAACAAACAAACAAACCACACATACCAACAGTAACATCTGACATCCATACAAGACTCAATAAAACTCACAACAAATACTTGACTGAAAACACAAAAAATGTTGTAAAATTCTTGCAAAATTCTAAAGTCCATGTAGTACAATAGATAGCTCTACATAATTTTATTAGCTTTTATAGAGCCAAAGTAATCCAGTGACACACTTCCTTAAATTAAATTAACAAATAAGGTTCGATAGCTCTATCCATCTATATCAAATCCTTAGTGATAAATTAAAACTTGACATTTTATGAAAGCAGGTTTTACTACTGTCCGTGGTCAAAACTCCTAGCAAGAAATTTCATGCCATCATTGCTTAATAATTTGTTATCTGTAATACACTTTTTTGTACAAGGGGGCAATAAAAATTACTCTTAGATGAGCACAGTATCTCCCTCTGGCTCAACATGAGTGGCAGCCTTCAACAGCAGCTCTCCTCTAGTTCCCTTGGCTTAGTGTGTTTTTTCAGTACTTTATACATGTGCATGGACAAGTTGAGAAAAAGATTTTCCAACTTGTCCATGCACTATGGATACTAAACTCATGTATTTCAACTGTTTTTTGCGTTGTTACAATCCCACCTAGAGATCTTGAGCTCAACCATGGGCCAACTGTCTGCTACAGGGATCAGTTGACAGCACTCCATAACACAATGATACCTCCCTTGATGAGGGGATGTTCCCTGCGAGCTGTGGAGGAAGAGATGGGACAACTGTGCTGGGGTTCCTCCCCTCTTTCACCGGGATGAATGTGAATGTGAATCTTTCTCCAATAAGATGGGTGAGCGAGCAGCGCTGACTCTGCACCACAGAGAGTGTACCATTATGCTGTTCTAAGAGATTATGGCTAACTGTGCTAATTTCAGATGAGAATGTTGTGTTGTACAGTATCCAGATGATGCAGATAAACGGGATAAAGGACAGCCAAGTAAAGGAGTATTGGCAGTTTCTGCCCCCTGTCCTCCCTGCTGCAACCATAATCATCTGCAGCCCCTTACCCTTCCCACAACACCCAGCTCACAGCCAGCCTGCTGCATAGTGGAAAGGAAACTGAATTTCCTTTCCAAATGCTACCCCTACCCCCACCCGCAACATCCAGCACATAGCCCCCTTGCCCCAATCTGTCCCTCACATCAGACCAGGTAAGGAAGAACTCAGGAGGATCAAGATGAAAAAGGCTCCAGGTCCAGATGGCATCAGCTCAAGGCTTTTTAAGTCCTGTGCAGACCAGTTGTGCATGACAGTTGAGCACATCTTCACAACCTGAGCCTGATGCTGGAGAGAGTGCCACAGTTGTGGAAAAATTCAGGGGCTGCATCCTTCGGAGGACCAAGCCTACGCGGTCTCTGGAGGCTGGGTCCTGCGGAGGATCCTCCATCGGCCGCATCGACTATCGGTAAATGAGATGGTCTAGCCTTCGGAGTATTTCCTGATTGCGTCATGACGTCATAACTTCTTCCCTCCTAACCCGGGAAAAACACACGTAGGGGGTGCAGAGATGCACCCGTACAGCTCCTATCCCTTGTAAGAGGCGCGAAATGTAGCCTATTATACAACTTACAAATTCACCTGATGTGAATATCTTCACAGCTTCGCGTCGGACGGTTCACTCCTCCGCGTCGTCCATTCATTTCTGATAATGGACACCTCGAAGGGCATTATATTTACCATGGTCACTTACGAAAGAAATAAATATTAAATCAATTATTAATACGTTAATGTTGTTTTTTTTACCGTTAAAATCGTAAGTTTTTAACAAGAGGCGGCTGAGTGGACTATTTAATATCGCTTGTTGTGACGCGTTGCCAAGGTAACCGGCTCTGGCCACAGAACCTGCAGCTCGGTCGGCGCAACTGTTATATTAGGCCTAATCAGTGGAGGGAAGTGACATGATTGCTTAACGTTATGTTACGTGATACACAGTATCATTTCAGAGGGCAAGTGCACCTCTTACCGCTTGTGTGTGTCCAGAGAATGATGCCAAATTTTGTTTCAAAGACTCAAAGTCCACAGATAGTTTCCTAAATCATTTTTATTGCAAGAAATATTATCCACCATTCACTCTGATCATTAAATGTGGTTAAAGGAAACTATAAAATCACTTGTGTTGTCTACTGTCTTGCCGTTGTGTTAAATAAACTGTGAAATAACGTATGTTCTGAGTTTCTGTTGCCACGGTTACCAACTAGCGTTTGAGCCAGCGCAATAATTTAGAACAATCAGGCTATTTGACCGGAACTTTTTTATAGTTGTCCTACAACACTTTTTAACGGAGACCCTGCAGCCAATCAGAATCGAGTATTCACCCGAAATAAGATATTAGTTGACATGCAAGCTTGTAGCATTTGTAATTGAAGAGTTTTAATAAGGCTAACAGTTAACTGAGCTCCTCATATCAACAGGTCGCCATTATTAAAAAAAAAAAACAATCGCGCAAAGCATCTTGGGATATGGGAGGACGTGAAGGATAGTAGCGACGCATCCTCCAAATACAGGGAAAAGGAGGACGCATTTGTCGGCTGCATTTGGAGGATCCTTCGAATTTGGACGAATTGGGACAGCCTTTGCGCAGCGTTATGACGTAATTGGCCTTCAAATCCATCCTCCGAAGGATGCAGCCCCTGAATTGGGACACAGCTTGGGACCCCTGGGCTTCAGCATCCCCCTGTATAACTGGTCCTCACTGAAAGACCTCAGTCGGTGCCTGTCGGACAGAACACCTCCCGTGTCATCACCCTCAGCACAGGCTTCCCTCAGGGCTGTGTCCTGAGCCCTCTGCTGTTCACCCTGATGACACATGACTGCGTCGTGCAGACGAGTTTGCAGACGACACAACAGTGGTGGGCCTCATCAGGGACAACAACGACCTGGCCTACAGAGAGGAGGTGGAGCAGCTGGTGGGCTGGTGCAAAGACAATAACTTGATCCTGAATGTAGACATTCGTTAATAAGATAAAGGGGCACCAACCTTCCTCAGCTAAGAAGGATTTTATTTATCATGTCTTGTAATGCTGATGTAGTGACAACGAATGATCAGTAGATCAGTCTGATAATCTAAGGCATAAATTCTCAGTACAGGGATTGCTCATATCCAGTTCAAAAGGACACCGTCAGACCACGACTTATATAAAAAAATGATTATTTATTAAACACAATAATGAAATGAATATGAATAATGGATAACACGACAAATAATAGGGGTGATACGAAGTAACACAACTGCACAGAGGAACTTATGGCGAGAGAATGGCAAAATGAGTTTGGCGACAGTGAGAAATAGGTTTTAAAGGGAAAAAAGGGGACGCGTATATAAAGTTAATTTGTTGAATGAACGGTTTAGAGAATTTAACAAATTTACAGTATCTTAACCTCACGGACCAACTCTTATTCAAAACCGCTTAAGCATGCCTACTTTGTCAGCGACGCTCCTGTAAATGTCTGCTCTGAACTGACACGAAGAGGCTCCGCGTCACTGTCCGTCACTCTGATCTGCGCAGCGGTCTGCCGGACAAATCAAGCAAACCACGGTTGAGAGCCGGTGTTGGACAGGGATGTCTCGGGAGCTGAGGATCTTCGGTGTCGGTTACAGACGAGGAACGACTTCTGATGGTTAGCGTGTCAGCAGCAGGCTACAGGTCTTAGGTTGGCGTCGGCGACCGTGTGGCGATACTTTAGACTGGTAATAATAAAATTAAGTAACTCTTCGATGGCCGCTTGAAAATGTCTTCAAAATTATTATTATGTTACTAGAATTTTAACACAAAAACAAAACAAATCATGCGGCTTAAGTGGCGAGTAAAAATTAAAGTTTCATGAAGGTAAAAAAACTAGAAAAATACGTTTTCTGAATAAAAACTACAGACGAATGAAGACAAATGAAGACAAAGACAAAAAGAAGACTGAAGACTAACAAAAGACGAAAACTACTGAACAAACTTAACACGAACACAACATAACTGAACTAAAAAACTAAACATAACATAACTGAAAAACTGAGTGTCCACTACATGCTGCAGCCAATATACTTGCTCCAGGGCGTGTCTAATCAATAGGCCGTCACACGTGGGATGGTTCGCGGACGCGCAACGTGATTTCGCCTCACAGAGCGAGAATTAATTAATGATTCATACGAGGGCTCATCTGCTTCTCACTATGGTCAATCGAATATATTTTAAATGATCAATATTCAATGACATTTCAACATTGTTCACAGCATGCGTCAGACACCTTGGATGAATAATGACAACATTCAACAATAAACATGGTAACATTTCCTAATACTAATCCTAATAAACATGATGACTAAGGGTATGACTACTTTAATATGACGAAGGAATAAAGAAGGGCAGACTATATTTGCCGAAATGATTATCGCTATTATGGTTACTTATTAATAAATGTCTCCCGCTAAGCACATTCAACCTAACCGCTATGAACCTCTAGATGGCAGTATGGTTCCACGGTAGAAACTCAGATAGTTAAAATCACAGTTTTATCATCCTGTAAGTTAGAAACACCAGAAAAGCAGTGTTATTATACAGATCGTGAGCTCAGTAATGTAAAAATATCCACAGTTAAATCAAACATAGAGATTTAGTTATTTTGGTAGGTTAAGAAGAAGGCACACAGACATACAGCACAGTTTGCTTCAGGAATGTCTAATTTACAACCCATCAGCACTACCTGGTTTGTAGATTCCTTTGAGACATGGCATTTGTCCATCCAGGCAGTTTTATTGTCCTTAACTCCCATGG
Source organism: Chaetodon auriga (assembly GCF_051107435.1). Lineage (NCBI taxonomy): Eukaryota > Metazoa > Chordata > Actinopteri > Chaetodontiformes > Chaetodontidae > Chaetodon > Chaetodon auriga. Next base: position 2,713,068 of record NC_135081.1, read on the forward strand.
GCTATCAAGAAAGAGTTAGCACCTCCATGAGAATGTCTTGCGCAGAAGATACCCTTTGAAGTGGGAGCCATCAGTGACTCTTGTTGCCCTGGAAGAATGTGAGAAGTTGTTCTACAACCAGACATCTTGTTTCTGCCTGAGTTCACACCTTCCTGTGAACCTTCCAGATGGTCAATAACTCTTAAAAGTATGATTGTTTTATAACTCCATTTCTCCTGAGGAATGCAAAGATGGGAAAAGAGGGTCAGTTACAGGCCAGTTCTGCTACACCTCTTCCCCTCAACAACACAGCTGTTGATATGGTCAGCAACACCAAGTTCCTGGGGGTGCACATCACAGACAACCTAACCTGGTCAGTGAACACCGCATCACTGGTGAAAAAGGCACAGCAACGCCGGGACTTTCTGTGCAGGATGCGGAGAGCCCACCTGCCCCCGCCCATCCTCACTACATTCTACAGAAGCACCATAGAGAGTATGGGAATAACATAATAACTGGAATAATGTGAGGAGAGTGATGAGGACAGCGGAGAAAATCATTGGGACATCTCTCCCCTCCATTGCACCTAAATGCTGCATGTCCCGTGCTGATAACATCATCAGGGACTCCTCACACCCCCACCATGGTCTGTTCTGTTCTCCCTGCTGGCCTCTGGAAAGAGGTTCTGCAGCATTCGGTGCAGGACCACCGGGTTCTGCAATAGCTTTTTCCCCCAGGTCATCAGACTGCTGAACTCTAAATGAGTATTTTTTGCACCATACCACCTCCGGTCACCCTTCACAACTGCACTTTAAAATTACTTCAATTGTATATTTGTGCTGCTTGTTTTTTCACTTGTTCTTTGACTTGCCGCATATCCCTGCTGCTATTTTTTTTCTAACTCAATGTATATTCCTACTGTTTATTGTATACACTGTTTATTCTACATAGTGTTTCTTTACATACTGTACATACCAGAATTATTCTGCTGTTTAATTTAACATTATTTAAGAAATTGTACATATTTTCACTACATATTCTTCATTTATATATAAACATATGTAGCAGGGTGAAATGTTCAGCCCCGCCCCTAACGCATGAGTGTGCTGCCATGCTCTCATTGCCACTTTGGCCAATCGCCATACAGGGGCACTCTATATGAGGGGACCGGGTTCATCCGGACTCCCTCTTGCTCCTTGGCGTTGAGACCGTTCACTTCCTGGTCGCCTCGTTTCCGCTCCCCCCCCGCTGCCACCTGCACAGGTAACGTAGCATTAGCTGCCGGTACTGGTGTAGAAAGTTTGCTGTTTTATCTCACTAGTTGGCTCTCTTCATAGCACGGGGTACTTCCATACTTACGCGCCAGTCGCGCCAGTCTCCCAAACTGCCTGGCTGTCCTCCTGCTGCTGGAGTGTGCGAGCTTTCCACGTCCGCTCAGGTGGTTAAACAACATCCGATCGGTAAGCTAGCCTGATGGCAGTTTGTTGACGTTAGTTCGTGGGCCCCCCCCCCCCCAGTGAGATTCTTAACTTTATTTTTTTGCAGGTGCTGCGGAACCGAAGCAGCGCCGGAGACCGGCACGACTTTGCCTGCTACTGTGTGCCTGCTGCTGCTTTGCCTGTTACGGTTTGCTTGCTACCGCTTTGCCTGTTACGGTTTGCTTGCTACCGCTTTGCCTGCTACTGCTTTGCCTGTTACGGTTTGCTTGCTACCGCTTTGCCTGCTACTGCTTTGCCTGCTATTGCTTGCCTGCCACTGTTTTACGTACTGTTGTCTGATTCGACGCTCTTTCGCCTGATGCCATCCTGCTTCATATAGCGTTGCTTCACGCTACTGGGGTTGGCTACGCTAACGGTGTGCTGCGCTTGGTGTGGCCCGCTTCGCCCCGTGCAACGCTGCAACTACAGCGCCGAATTGCAGAGCCTGTACTATTTTTAGCTCGTGTGTGCGTGTGTGCGTGTGTGTGTGTGTGTGTGTGTGAGGATAGTGGGGTTGCCCTTGATTTTGCTTTATGTACTTTTGGAGTTAAATTGTTTTTGTTCAAGTTATGTTGTGTTCATTTATTTTCTTTTGTTTATATTATTTTATTCCTGATTTTTGTGGGATTTAAGTTCTTGCCGTTAAGTTGATACGCTGCCTTTGGATTTGGTTTGTTAATCAAATTGTTTTTGTTACTTTGATTTGGGGAATTGCGTTTTATTCTTTTTGTGAGTGTAACCCCATTAATTTTACTTTCCTTTTTCTCCTTACAGTTGCTGAGAGCCGATGGTGGTGGTTCTGGTGTCCTGGGTGGTGGGTTCCCTTCTTTTTTTGTGTGTGTGCTGTGCGTCCCCTGGATTGGGCTCCTCCAACTAAAGTGTTTGCATGTGTGTGTGGCTGCCACGTGTGACCGGGGTGACCTGAATCCTCCTATCGGATCCCTCACACTCTTGTGGACCCGTCTCCCTGCCGGTAAGCCTCAGCACTGGAAGGTCCCCCCGTCCTTATCCCTTGTGTGCCGGTGGCATCTATTGTTTCTTTTGTGTGCACTTCATAATAAAGGATTGGTTGTTTATCTTTTTTTTAAAGCACGTCTTCTGCCTCATCGTTACGAACCTTAGTGCCTTTAACTTGGGGTTTGTTGTTGTATTTCCTTGGGTGAAACTCCCAAGGTGGCGTTGTCCGGCTTGCCCTGGTTAGTGATATTCACTAACCAACCCACTATTAATTGCCCTCATCTGTCCTCGTGTCGCCACACATATATTGTACACACACATATATATATATATATACTCTTTAGCTATTTTCAACCCTGTGCTGAGCCTGCTGCAATAGAAATTTTGTTCGGTGTACACTGCTGTTTACCGAATGACAATAAAATTTCTCTATGTCTTTGTCTACAGTGAATAGCTCTATTTGACTACTGTTCTAATCCATATTATGGCAAGAACCACTCACCTAAGTAAAGAGAAACCACAGTCCATCATTACTTTAAGACATGAAGGTCAATCAGGAAAATTTCAAGAACTTTGAACGTATCCTCAAGTGCAGTCACCATCAAACACTATGATGAAACTGCCTCTCATGAGGATCACCACAGGAAAGGAAGACCAAGAGTCACCTCTGCTGCAGAGGATACGTTCATCAGAGTTACCAGCCTCAGAAACAGCAAATTAACAGCATCTCAGAATAGAACCCACATAAATGCTTCATAGAGTTTACGTAGCAGACACATCTCAACATCAACTGTTCAGAGGAGACTGCGTGAATGAGGCTTTCATGGTCGAATTGCTGCATAGAAGACACTTCTGAGGAAGAACAACAACAGGGGAATTGCTTGGGCCAAGAAACACAAGGAATGGACATTAGTCAAGTGGAAATCTGTCCTTTGGTCTGAGGAGTCCAAATTTGAGATTTTTGGCTCCACCTGCCATGTCTTTATGAGATGCAGAAAAGGTAAGCAGAAGGTTTCTACATGTGTTGTTCCCACCATGAAGCATGGAGAAGGAGGTGTGATGTATGGGGGTGCTTTGCAGGTGACACTGTTGGTGATTTATTCAAAATTCAAGGCACACTTAACCAGCATGGCTACCACAGCATTCTGCAGCGATATGCCATCCCATCTGGTTTGTGCTTAGTGGGACCATCATTTGTTTTTCAACAGAGCAATGAGCCCACACACATCTCTAGGCTGTGTAAGGGCTATTTGACCAAGACAGAGAGTGATGGAGTGCTGCGTCTTCAGTATTAATCTACAATGTAGATAATTAAACCATTGAATGAGACGGTGTGTCCAAACTTTCGACTGATACTGTATATAAACATAGAATAGCAGTAATTCTCAAAATATAACCAAATATACAAAGAGGAATAACAGCAATTATTAAAAATATACCTAAATATAACTTAGTATATAGTTACAGAATATGTATCATAATATATAATACATATTATATAATTTATTATGATAATTTGATATAATAATATAATATAGTATAATACAATATAACTAAGTATGTAAACAAAGAATAACAGCAGTTCTTAAAGAGAGCCAGAGAGCGACAGGTAAAAACTACATACCAGAAAAAAATATGTGCAAGTTGCAAGTGATGTGAACAATAAACAGTAATGTGCAATATTGCAGTAATGCAAATAATATGTAAACATTGAGCTATTAAAGTTTGTGAGGTTGATGGAGATTAACTGTTTAAATTACTATTGTATAGTGTGATGGCTGAAGCAGTCCTTGTGACAGCGGAGCTGGAGCAGTCTATTGGAGAAGGAGCTCCGCCGTCTGTCCACAAGGTTGTGAAGAGGATGTTCAGGGTTATCCATGATGGATAACAGTCTGTCCAGTGTCCTCCTCTCCACCACCTCCTCAAAGGTGTCTAATTTGCAGCCAATAATGGATCCTGATCAGTTTGTTCAGTCTGATGGTGTCACAGGCTCCGATGCTGCTCCCCCAGCACACTGCAGCAAAGAGGAGTGTATTGGCAACAACAGACTGGTAGAAGATCTCCAGCATCTTGCTGCACACTTTGAATGATCTGAGCCTCCTCAGGAAATAGAGTCTGCTCATCCCCTTCTTGTAAACAGTGTTGATGTTAGTTTTCCAGCTCAGTCTGTTGTCGAGGTGCACTCCGAGGTATTTGTAATCCTCCACCGCTGAGATATTCTCCCCCAGAATACACAGTGGTTGTGTGGTCGTCGTGTCCCTTCTGAAATCAAACACCATCTCCTTGGTCTTGATCACATTAAGCAGCAGGTGATTTCTACCACAATTCCAATTCCACAAAATCGTCCACCACTGCTCCGTATTCCTCCTCTCGTCCATCCTTTACACACCCGACCACTGCTGAGTTGTCCAAAAACACAATGAGGGAAGTCTGAGGTGTACAAGATGAAGAGAAAAGGAGACACACAGTCCCCTGTGGCACTCTTGTACAACTTTCCACAGTCTCAGACAGAACATTGCCCAGCGGAACATGGTCTGTCTGTCAGGTCGTCAGTAATCCAGGAGGTTGTGGGCACGTTGACTCCCATTACTTGCAGCTTCTCACCAAGGAGCTGCAAGTGATGGTAAAATGCACTGAAGAAATCAAATAAAGTGATCACAGTGCTGCCACTACAATCCAGGAGGGAGTGAGCACACTGCAGCAGGTGAATGATGGCGTCATCCACACCCAGATGAGGTTGGTAGGCAAACTGTAGAGGGTCCAGTGATGATTTCACCTGCAGTCAGAGGTGGGCCAGGACCAGCCTCTCCAGCACCTTCATCATGAATGATGTAACGGCAATGGGTCGGTAGTCCTTAAGGCCAGGCGGAGACTTCTTCTTTGGAACAGTAACCACGCAGGACATCTCCCACAGCACCGGCACTGTCTGCAGGCTCAGGCTCAGGTTTAAGAGGTGACCCAGGATCATGGACAGCTGGCTGTCACAAGTCCTCAGGACTCTGGAACTAATGCCATCAGGGCCAGCAGCCTTGCCCAGGTGCAGCATCTCCAGTTGTCTTTTTACCTGGTCTGCAGTCAGGCAGAGGATGGTGCTAGTATAGGGGGTGCTGTGGGGCATGTTCGGGGATGTGGGAGTTGAGTCCAAGGGAGGGATCACCATGCAAGGATAAGGGTTGGAGAGGGAAAGCTTGGGCAGAGGGGGGTTATGGTGGCTGTTGTGGACAGTGGTGAGGTGTGAGGGGGTGGGGGAATGCAAGGCCATTGAAGCATCACTGAAGCCCCTTTCACACAGAGGCCTCAGAAAACTGCCATAAAGAAGGCCCATCATTACTCCAACTTTGCTTTTTTACACTCAACCAAGCAATATTGGTTTCTTGCTGCACTAATGTGTGAATTTACATAGCATGTTGGGAAGCAAAAGAGGCATGTAGCTGGGTTCAGAGCACCACAACATGGCAATTCTCGTGTGAGCAGAAGTCTAGGCGTTGGAATCAAAAGCACATTGTTTTACACTGGGCAACACATGAATCTGCTCTTTTCTAATCACAAGTAGGGTGCAGCCACCCCACTCAGTGTTGTCCCCTCTGGTTACAAAGTTGACATGCTGATAAAGTTTTATAAGAACTGCTTTGAGGTTTGCATGGTTGGAATTTCCAGCCATGATGAAGAAGCTGTTGAGATGTGCTCTTTAATCTTTGTGCTGGCAGGGATGTATACTTCCACAATTCACTGTTGGTATAAAGACATAACCCTCCTTCTTATGTCTTACCATAGGATGAGGTGTCCCTATTCACACACAAAGAGATTAGTACACATCAATCCTTCATCTTATGCTGAGTAGTTAGCTATAGTCTGAGGTGGTCCAGTTTAAACCTAGCATGAATATCTGCTCATTTGTTGTGTTAATGTCTCACATCGCCTCTTGCGTCCTTGTTCAGATGGCAGTTGTAGCCTCAGGTGCCACAGCTTTGGGCTCCTGGTCCTTGTAGCAGGCCAAGGCTATGCAGTTTCTTCCGAAGAACAGCTTCAAAATGTGTCAAATTTAATTCCTGATTTCCAGCAATGTCAGATGGTCATAAATGTAGTGTACGGTCATTCGAAAAAGGTAGAAAACTAAATGTTTTTCGAGATTTTATCACCATGCATACTGGACATGGAGTGGCTGTTGCATCCATGCACACCACCATCTTGGAATCATCTGGTTAGAATGATTATGCATAGACTATGTGTCAGAGTCTGCGGCCCCAGGTAGAGAGTAAACAGTGGCTGATGACATGAATATAATGTAATGGAGTTCCCAGTAATTAGCGTGTAATAAAGCCTTTTGGCTGGGTTAGAGGAGAAACACAAGCGAACTGCACTTCCAACAGGGCATGGGTTCAGAGTCGGTTTTGCAGTCAGGAGGAGTAACTGCAGACCAGGCCACACACATTTAACCTAATAGGAACACCATTTGAATCAATAAACATTGAAGATGTTACGGGTGTGTTTTGGACCCAAATGCAGTACAACGGAGAGCGGGCACAGTTGGTAATGACTTTTATTAAATACCACCAGAAACAAGGTATGGATCAGAGTAAGTTCGTTCTCCGGGCTGAGCGTTCTCAAAATGTCTCTGGGGCTCAAGCGAGGGAACGAGAAGTGGCTTACCAAAGCCGCTGATGACGAGGAGGAAGCTCCGCCACCGAAGAAACAGCTGATCGAGCCGGCGCGCAGCGGAGTATCTTTCTTCAGCCGCTGATGATGATGAGGAAGCTCCGCAGCCTGGAGAAACAGCTGATCGAGCCGGCGTGCAGCGGAGTAACCTTCTTCAGCCGCGGATGACGAGGAGGGAGCTCCGCCGCCTGAAGAAACAGCTGATCGGACAGCGGTGCCGGGGAGGAGAGAGCAGAGGGGTGGTCGGAGGCAGGCGGGGGGGTCGAAGCCAGATGAGCAGTCCACGGAAGCAGAAGTACCGAGGGGGAGCAGGCAAGAGGAAAGCCGAAGCCAGGCGGATGAACCGTTACCAGCAGAGCAGTCAGACACCAGAAACGCTGAGGCAGAGCACGAGGTCAGGGACGGAAGGCAGGTAAGTTTACCGGGAGGCAGACGAGGAGAGCAGGTCGGGGACAGGCAAGGTCGGCAACGGGTGATCAATTTGGAAAGCGCTGGAAAGTCTCGCATGCTGCAGAGGAACGATCTGGCAACGGGTGAGAGTGCTGGAGAGACTTAAATGCAGAGCTGATTGTGATGAACTGCAGCTGTGTCGGCAGGTGAGCAGAGTAGAGCTGATGAGGTGGGCGTGGCTGGCAGGTAGAGTGGAGCAGAGGGAGTGAGAGACCGAGATTGTGACAGAAGAATAGATCTTAGAACATTCTAGCTGGTAGCACAGAACATTCCTACAACACTGGCTAATGTTACCTGCAAATTATATATGATAATATACACACAAGAAAATATTTTAATCAAATGTTCTAAGATCTATTTATGGATGTTAATTGTTTAAAATTGTGTTTCCATAAGGTTAAATGTGAACTAAAACATAATAATGTGTCATTGTAATGACGTAGCACACAGCAATGATAACAAAAGAAGAACATTTTCAATGCAACATTCAAGAAAATGTTTAAGGATGTCAGTGAGGCTTGAGATCACAGAATGTTTCTTATAAAATGTCCCTGTAATGTGAGGTTTTTTCCCCCAGCACAACTCCAATCCAGATTCTCAACTAGTTTTCCAATCACATCAAACCATATGCAACAATGCTAAACAGCACAGTGAAAAATGCTGTGGCCAGACTATTAGATAAATGTAAAAACAGGGACATTATGCACCTGTGCTAGCTTCTCTGCACTGATTCCTTATTCATTATTGACTCTCTTCAACTTCTATTGTTTGTTTTTGAATCTCTGCATGGGCCCTGAGCTGTATTAAACTTCTAGTCCTGTACAGCTTGGCCCCTCAGACCCACAGATCAAGGGCTGCTTACCATGTCTTGATCACATAGGAGACATTTTGGACATGAGGCTTTCTCAGTAGCAGCGCCTAGACTCTGGAATAGTCTCCCGGAAAATACGTATATCACAGAATCTCTGAACTCCTTTCCACTTTCACTCGCCTGCTTTCCTCCATAATGATTCATGAAATTATATGTACTCTGTATTTATATGCATGCGTGTGTCTCTAACACCTGACGGAGAGCTCTTTTTGGGATTGAAATGTTGTGTTTGCACAATAAAAGTGTGCAGGTTTTGTCATGGTTTCTCAATTATTTTATCTCAGCCCAGCACTTCATTTAGCAGATGTGCATTTGATGCACCCACTAGATTACTTTCATAAAATACCCCAACAATGTTACATTATATTGAAGGAACAATATACAGAAGACAGTTCAGTCTCTCCTATAAAGACAAGATGTCTTGATGATGTGTTAAAAGAGTGTATTTGAGTTTACAGCTGACATAAAGCATTGCTCTGTCAATCACATATATGCCAACTTTTCTACGTTTGTAAAATAGTTTTGGCATGATGCGGCTGGAGAGAATGATATGCCAAACTCTATTCTATCTAATGCTGACTTGTAGATGCAATGTAGTTAATTGGAGGGCACAATTTAATATTTTAAGGATTTAATAATTCAGGGAAATTTGTAGACTAATTTGAACTAAAAATGTAATGATTGAGTAATTTGAGGGAACAAATTGTAATTCAACAAAATTATTTAATCTTTTTTTGGTCCCTTGAATCCTATGGAGTTTCCAAGTTAAGTGACTGAACGACAGGGTAACTTTTACTTTAGAGGGCACCAACTCCCAAGGTCTTCTCTATGGTGAGCTCAAGCACAACCGCCTACCTCTCTCTCTCTCTCTCTCTCTCTCTCTCTCTCTCTCTCTCTCTCTCTTTTGCAAACTGTGATCCAGTTGTCTGTTGTTGCAAGCTTTCCCTTGGCACTGAATTAGTGTAACAAGGATACCAGGATCCAAGTGCAGTGTTGACTGAACAGAGAAGCATGCGAGTCTCACTGATAATCAGGCCCAGAGGGGGCAAGGTGAGGGTCAGGGTCACAAAACAGAGGTAGCGAATAGGAGAGCAGGCGAGGTCAAAGGCAGGCTGGGTCAAGAACGGGGAATCTGTCCAAGAGTGATCGCTGGAGAGTCTTGCATAAGGGTTAAGAACAATCTGGCAAGATATGGTAGTGGAAGAGGTACTTAAGTATTGCACTGAATAGGTGATGGATTCCAGGTGTGTGTCCAGTGATTGAACAAGCGGGCGTGGATAGCTGGTGAAGTTTGCAGGCTGAGCAGGTGTGCAGATGAAACAGAGTGGCAGCAGGAAAAGAGTTGACTGATGTGACAATTAAGGATAACCTCATCTGTGAGTCTCATCAAATTCTCCACCACTAAACCTGCTTGTTGGGATACTTGTCTGCCCAATGTTCCCCAAAGCTACTTGCAACAAATGGATGGACTGGGCATTTGGACTTCAGTCAGTCAGACATTGGAATTTGTTTGCTGTTTATGAGTACTTATCTTCACAACAATTGTGTTTTAGTCAATGAGAACACAAGTTTGAGATTGAGTTTGGCCTTCTGTTTTTTTCAGATTTCAGATTTTTAATTTTTTTCTGATTTCTAGAACTGTCTGTGCCTTCAAGGACTTCATGATTACTAAAAACAAAATACTGAGAATGAACAACCCTCATCATCTCGAGTGTATTAAAGCAGCAGTACATAACATGTATAAAAGTAATTTTTTGTCATATTTGCTAAAACTGTCCCTATGCCCAGACAGCAGTACATGAAACATGAAATCCGTGAAAAAAAAAAACGGCTCATTGGTCCTTCCTACTGCTCCTTCTGCGATTTGCAAGAATCCACCGCGCCTGACACAAAACAACCAATCAGAGCCAGAGGAGCATCTGAGGGAGTGTCTGACATCTGTCAGTCACTACTCACACACGCTGCGAACCGCCCCCTCCCTCCGCTCATGCTGCCGGCTGCCGCTCAGTCAAATAGCTCTCTGAGCGGCGTCAGGAGGCTAGTGAAAGCTATGGTGGAGCAACAGCCACCCGCAAAGGAGAAACTGCCCATGCTGCCACTGACAACAACAGCATATACGGCTAAGACAACAAAAAACCATAAAGCTAATATGGTGATTGTTACAGTAACACTCCACAGCGTGTACGGTATGTTAGCGACTGTGATGTAGCGGCTGGGCAGAGTTAGCTTGTTTCCGATGCTAAGGCTAATGTTATTGGTTGTCGCAACAGCTGCGCAAATGCCGCAGGGAGGAGGGGCTTGGAGGCAGGGCATGAGTGCAGCGGAGAGGGAGGAGGAGTGATGTGGAACTTGTGTTGGTTCAAATTTTCAGGCTAGGTCTGCTCTCTTCTCGATCTTACCTACTGCAGCTTTAACTGATTTGGCATATTTGATGATTTACGATACAAAGTAACTTTTGAAAAGGTTTCTTTACCATTGCAAATAATTAGTTTTGACATTTTATCTTCCATTGAAGAAAAGGCGACATGGCACCCTTCCAGTAAGGGTCTCTCTACATGCATAGGTGGATCTCAGATGCCGTAATCTGGTCACGCTCCATTAGTCCTTCATAGGTCTCAATCTGTGTAATCTGGTCATGGTTTATAAGGTCTGTGTGATTCTCCCTCCGTGGAATTTGGGATTATGTCTGTAAATCTCCTGTGGTGGGGATCAGAGGCGGATAAATGCCTGTGACTTTCCCTTTTTACCACTCTCCCCTGAATCGTTCAGCCTTGAGTTCACTGGACCAATAATGTCTAGCAGAACACAGACCAAAAAACACAACAAAAAAACACTTTTATTTTTTCAGCACAGGGAAAGAAATGTATTGTCATCTAATTCAGCATCATATTACACATGTGGTGATTTGTCATTTCTTCTGAGCCTACCCACTTTTTCATCTCACAGCTGTGTGAGGATTTAGCTGTATGTTGCTTTTCCTCTTCCTAACCCAAGGTCCTGCCATTGTTTTTGCTACAGTAGTTTGACCTTGTGAATTTTACCCATGGTTTAACACACCATTATAGGTTCTCAGGATGTTTCTCTATAAACATGTGAAAATGCACTTTATATAGAAAGTCTGGCTGCCATGTTGAAAAGAAATGGTTCAGCATATTGTCACTTGCTTATGCACTTGACCCCTCTTGACTGATTGTGGCCTTAACTCAGCCCCACTCCTAAAACTAATACAGAATGCAGTTTCAAGGTTGAGTCAGTTTATAAGCCTTACACCAGGTCTAAACCTATGTAACCCTCTGAGAAAGACAATCCAACAATCATCACCACGCTGTGTCTCAATTGGCCAGGTGTTGGAAGATGCTAAAGTAGGCAAGATTTTAAACATTCACTCTTGAACATTTTTCATCTTTATTTATGCACATATCTAGTACCACACCGAGTGCAACATGATGAATGTTTTTAAGATGAGACTCCAATTTTGTTTGATTCATCATGTCTTGTCCCTTTCTATGACCCCAAGTTTTTGCTTTGAATTCAGATGTGGCCATTTCAAACTGATATCAACACCATTGTCATTAAACATGGCCAGTTGACACTTTGTACAAAAACTACATTAGTTTGTTTCAAGCATATCCTGGCCTGTACAGTAACCTTAGCCTATTCACAATTTTAAAACTGGAAACTAAAACTTTAAAACACATAATCGGTATCTAAGCCTTAACTTTGGCCTAACACCCCCTTAACACATCCAGACTCAAACAATACAAGCATGTCAGACTGCCATTCATTGTGAATAGAACATTGGTGTTGAGAGTGAAATTAGCCCTGCTTGAAAACAATGCAAGGGGATGTGATGATGGCGGTGTGTTGCTTCAGGTACCAATGAGATGTGAAATAAAATCCAGGAAGTCCAGTTTCAGTGAAATTTCTCTGAAATTTGAAGGATATGTCATCAAATCACTGAAAAATAGTATATAATACCATGAGACAGAATTTTACAATTCTGGAAAAATTCCATACGGATTTTGGTAACTTTCCAGAGTGGAGAGTCCCACAAACACTTTTATGAAGTGATTGGCCAGGTGTGCAGAGTTTTGAAAGTGGACAGTTTGAACTTCTCTTTAAAGTTTTTTTTTTAATTATTTTTTTCACACAAACACCATCATCGCTGTTTGTGGGTACAAGCAAGTTGAACATGCTGTATGCTTTTGAGGAGGGACTGTCTGACAGTGTGACATTATCTCCATTTTTACGATTCAACACATTTCCCTGTTCGTAAGACGGCAGACTTCTGGGCTTGCATTTGAGCGTTTGGAACTTGCATAAACACTTTTGACATGGTTGGATGGCCTAAGTTATTTTAAGCTGAGTTAGACTCTAACACAGCCACTGAATGTCTGAGTACTGCTTTTCAGACTAGGTGGAGCAACACCTGAAATGCTATTTATGTTGTATTAGCACACTATTGTGTCAGTATCCAGGTCACCTTGCAAACATTTCTACATCTCTATTCCTTACGGAGTTATAAATGCATTACATCCAACATATACTATATTAAAAGCATTTCAGGAGATTTTTCTTTTTTCATAATGTAGGTGTTCTTGATGTATCATAGATCAGGATTCTTAGTTCCACATAGAACAACAATAAACTATGGCTCTCGGCCAAACTCAGGAAGCTTCACCAGGCTAAATAGGAGACCTACAGAAGTGGGGACAGAGTCCCATATAACCCAGCCAGAAACACACTGACAAATGAGATTGAAGTGGCAAAGAGGTGCTACACCAAAAAGCTGGAGGACAGCTTTTCAGCTACCAACCCATTGTCAGTGTGGAGACATTACCAACTACAGGAGACCATCCACCCAGACAGCTAAGATCTGTCAACTGGCCAATGACCTGAATACATTCTACTACAGGTTTGATAGGCTGACATCAACACCCATCACCCACACCCCCTGCACTATTCTCACCCTTTCCCACTGAACCCCCACCAGCACTCAGGAGTGTGTCACCTTTTTAAGAGACAGAAAATAAGGAAAGTGTCGGGCCCAAACAGTCTGTCTCCCCCCCGTCTGAAAGTCTGTGCTGACCAGCTTCAACAAATCACTGGATCTGCGTGAAGTTCCCTCATGTTTCAGATGCTCCATAATAACTCTGGTGCCAAAACCAATCCTCCATGTCTGGATTAAGTGACTACCAGGTTAGGTAGCTGTTAGATTAATTGGTGACTCTAAAAATTGTCCTTAGGTGTGAGTGTGAGTGTGAATGGTTGTCTGTCTCTATATGTTGCCCTGCAATTGACTGGCGACCAGTTCAGGGTGTACCCCGCCTCTCGCCCATTGACAGCTGGGATAGGCTCCAGCCCCCCTGCAACCCTAAAAGGGATAGTCGGTATAGAAAATGGATGGATGGATGACAGTGGACTTAAGGAGAATCCCCTCAACACTGCTCCCTATCACCATCCTCAACAACATTGTTTCCTCCATGGAAACTTTCAGGTGCTGACCCAGTTCTACACAGGAAAAATCCAGTCTGTTCTCTGCAAATCCATCATTGACTGGTTTGGGTTTACCACCTAACACGATCAAAACAGACTGCAATGGACTATAAGGATTGCTGAGGATCACTGGTGCCAACCTGCCCTCCATTTAGGACTTTCGCTCATCCAGATTGAGGAAACGGGCAGGTAGCATCCAGGACAAAACCTGTTCCAACTTCTCCCCTCTGGTAGTCACTACAGATCACTGAATGCCAAACAACCAGGCACAAAAACAGCTTCTTCCCTCAACCCATCACCCTGATGAACAATTAGCTAGTCATACAAAACATCCAGTGACTGGCCATTATTTTTAAATAACGCACATTTTTTTAACATGCACATTCATCACTCACTGCTGTCACTGTCAGCATCCATTGTCAGGTTCATGTGTTTGTTTGTGTATATTGTTTATTGCCTCATCATTCTTTGTATACACACACACACACACACACACACACACACACACATATGTGTGTGTCTATAGTATACAGTGTATATATGTGTGTGTTTTTAATACTTTTAATACCTTTCTCAACTTTCTTTTTTTTTCTTTTCTTTTCTTTTTTTTGTCTTCATCTGTGGTCAAAAGGTGGAGTTGTTCAATAGTATTCCCTGCTAAATTTCTGCACTTACCCAGGCTGCATTTCCCTCACATTTGCTGCATGTACAAGTTTGCTGATTTCTACCTTTCTTACTGTCTCCCATCAGGAGAGCCAGCACGGCTCAAAAACCTCTTGAAAGTTCATCCTATCACTTCAATAAATATCCAGCCTCTGGCTGCAGAACTGTCAGCTCATCCAGACTCTGCATTCAAAATCTATTACTTCTGTTCACAATCAATTCAATCTTATTTCATTCTTTATCACTATCTTTCATTCATCTTATAAGCCTCTCTTGATTAAAACATCTGATGCAAATAACTGTCAGTACTCGCCCTGGACCGACATAATGTCTCCTAGTAAACACAGCTGGATCGGGACTGAACACAGCCTCCAAGACTGTCAGGGACCAGGTTGATTACAATGAAAATGGTGCCAAGGCAATTCACAGTGGCTCCAACCAGGATTCTAACTAGATCCTGTCTAGAACCGGATGGCAGGATGTAATTTATTTTTGACCCTGTCATTTGTATTGTATTGTATCTATATTTATCTATATTATATCATTGTATGTCTGCAACCCTACTCTTTGGTTCAGATAATAATAAAAATTGGATCACAAAAAAAGGAGATGGGAAAACAGGGTCCAGGGTCATCATAGACAAACATGGACGACAGAAGATATCAGAGATGAACCTACGTCTTGAATATGTCACGTTGCAGCAGCTCTGTTGAAGGCTTCATTAAAAATGTTAATTGTTCAACAGGATATGACTGTTGAGATACAAGCTGTAGCCAGGGGCAGTGGACTCAGCACAGAGTACAGCTGCAGCGGTAGAGGCTGTTGTCTATCACTGGCATCATTACTGTAATTTCTTTGCAATTTTTTCAACCTGAGCCTTGAATGTTTGAAGCACATTATAGACACTTTTAATAGTGCATGAGATGGTCAGCGTCTGTGTGTGTATTAGCATGTTTGCATGTAACTATTATTTAATGAATAAACTATGCAAAAAAAAAAAAAAAAAAAAAAGTAGTACCTAAATTGTATTCATACTAATTTGCTTCAAAAATGAATTAGAAATAAATAACTTTGTCAACATCATCATATAAAAACTAAAGACTGTATTTTAATCATTCAAAACAGCCATAGTAATGTTGGTATCAAAAGTGCAAACAGCATGTTTGTCCTTCTTTGGGGTATTGTTTTGATATTACTGCAGCACAGTAAGTTAAGAGTTATATGAAACTACAAACATATATGTATCTGTGATGGTATTACTGGTGTCAGCATCATTGTGGTAACCATAATTCACTTAAAATACTATAATGATAATAGTAATGGCATTTTGAAATAAAAATGCAGTAATGCAAAAATTCACTTTTGGTGAAAGAAGGAGCAGCCTCTCACCGACACCCTAACTTTATCATAGAGGTCAGTGGACACCTTATGCCGTAAATGGCACAAATGTGGACTGATAGAGCTCTAATGCCAGGGTCACTCTGCTGCCTGGCACACATAAAGTTAACAGCCAAACTCTGAGGTCACACACATAAGGGCACAGTCTTCTTAGAACCGGCAGAGAAGACAACTAAATACAAACGTCTTTGATGTAATCTTTGGCTGCATGTTCCACAGCTGCCAGCTTCAGATCTGTGCTGGCTCTGGGGTCAGGGCAAGGAGGATGGGTGCTTTAATCTGATAGGCTGCCACTCTGCTGAGTCATTGAAGCTAGCTTCGACTACAGTCCCTGACCGAGGTCAGGGATTGGTTATGCAGTGACCTTGTCAAGCGGTTCAGCCTCTGCTGAGCCAGGCGATTTTATGAGTGAATTTTCCAACCATGTAACCAGTTCCCAGTGCTTTTAACAGTATTAGATGACAATGGAATAAATCTGGATGTTTTACATCTTTTTTAAAAAAAAAACAAAAAACAGAAAAAAAAAAAAAAACCCCAAAACTCTAGTGCAATGGATGCAGTGTAAAGTATTGTGATTTCACATGATCTTTGATCCAGTTATGGAATAAGAAAAATACACAATCAAGCAAAAAAAAGGTCCTCAGCATACAACATAAAACAACTTTTCCTTTTTAAGTTGCAGTGGATATCTTCTAGAGATTTTTTTTCTTTTTTTTAAAATACTGGTTATTGGATTTTTGGGATATCAGTTTCTAAAATTAAATTCAAAAATCATAATTAAGAATGTACTTAATGTGAAGGACATATGTGGGACCAATAGCAATAATCACTTTTGGTATTTATTTGTGTTAATAACTTGGCTACAACCTTATTGTTTAAACAATGAAGAGACGTCCAACTTTGGGCCCATTTGTTGTCCACCCTGTGATTATTTGCTCACATACTGTCTTTGAAAAGAACAATGAGCCTGTCATTATTGAAAATGATTGCACATATGGGCTCCATTTCAGTCCATCATAGAGCTGATAGACAAATATTTATAAACTTGATTTCATTAACATTCATTGTCAAGAAATTCTTTGAATGATGAAGGCATGAAAAAACAGTGGGCTTACTAGTCCATCAATAAATCTTAAGGGGCCCACATGGACACTTTTTTTTCCCCAGATGTTGCATTAAGAAACTATTTTGAAAAATGAAGTCTTATTGATTTGAAAATTATTTTCCAGCTGCTAAAAATGAATCATGAAATATTAAAAAGAAGAACTATGACGCACACAGCCCTAACATAGACCCATATATGTGAGCTGTTAAAAAGGCTAAAACTGGGACAAAAGCAACTAACACATATAACACTTTGCTCCATTTGTTGCCCACATTGGCTCAGTTATTGGCATAGTGACAGTGAAAACAAACAGGGCCCCATGGGGCCTGAGGACAATTGCTCACATCGGCCCATTTTATCAGATAGAGGCAAAATATTTGTGAACCGTATTTTTATTGGCATGTCAAGAATTATTCGGGTGGTAGAGGCATGGATATTTATTATAGTGGTTGAATTTCAGGCCTTTTCAGTTATTCTGGCTGATTAGAACTCAATTTGAACACAGTTGGACCTACACTGGCATTATGTGATATCATGTGTCTACAGATTACATATACCCACACAGTCCTGAGAGGAGGTCTAATCAGCCAATGTCATTTAAGTAACCTGTGTGAGTTTACCATGTGTATGCATTGTCTGTCAGGAAGGCCCTGTTAAACTAGCCATGCCTGTGCCCTATTTGGTGATCTAAATGAGGCCGAAACGTTAGCTGATTATTGAATCATGTGAAAACCCCATGGCCTTGTTACCCACCTTGACCTAATCAGAAGTCTAGCTGGTGTGCAAATATTTTTAGATCTTCTTGACATGGGTATGCTATCGATATTTTGAATGGTGAAATCCCCTACCCTTAGGTTGTGGGGGCGACCCTCAAAGGAAATAGGCTTCATCAACCTGTATGTCTGCATACACAGTACACTACAAATTATATGGTGGTTAAAGTTAATGAAGATGCTATAAGACATACCTCTAACTAATTCTAAATTAGACACACCCCTGCCTAATGGGGTTTCTAAGGCCCAGATTCCAACACATTATTAAAATGGTCCTCATGGGCATTTGGGCTGTATATTTTATAATCACCCTCTTGTAATAGCTTTCTACGATTAGAAGACTTTAAGTGCTGTCGTTTTCATTCTGTTCATTCATGCACTAACATTCAATAAAGAGGCAGATGAGGTGCAAGTTGTGTATACCTTTTTTTAATTTCTTTAAACTTGTGCATCAACTTCAAAGGGTAAACTGTGTGCACTCCATTTTGTTTTCACAAGTTCAAAATTAGTTAAGTGTTCATTATTTTTTAAATACATTTTTTTTCCTTTTTAAAACCATTTAAACACAATTGCTCAGCACTGGACTCTAGCAGTCTATCAGTAATCGGGGATGTAGAGCGATAAATATGATCAGCAGTCCTCCCTTCCAGTGTGTTTACACTATATATTTGCTCTAACCAGTATTATCAGTACTCTTCTTTCATGTGAAGTAAAAATATCTTTCTTTAAATATGATTCCTTTACATGATAAAAATAGTTTCATTTTCTTCTTCTCAAAACAGCATTATGTCACCGATGCTTACCAGAATGCTCTGTACTAACAGTAGTACTCATAGTACTAATTCATGTGAATTTGCTCCATGGAGGATGGGTGCACCTTGCACTCTTGGTGTGTGTGTGTGTGCGTGTGTGTTGGCTGTGTCTAGTGTCAAGCAAAGTCTTACTACCAGCCTGGAGTACCATGCCTCTGCCATGGATGACACTCGTCACGGTGTGTTTCGTGTTGATAAAAATCATTACAAAATTTTGATTCTCTTCGTACAAAAACACGTTTTCATAGAAATTGCATTTGCACAAGTAAATGTGTAGCTTTGCGGCCAAAGAAAGAAAGAAAAAAAAGCCACAGTAGTACAAAATGAAATTTGAGACCTGACACTGAGCAAATGGAAAGAAACTGTGTATACCCATGAACAGTTGACATGAGGTGTATTTGTGGTAGTAGTGAAAGTCCAGTCCATAGAGATATAAATAAGGAGTTTTATAAATAAAACAATAAATACTTTGAATAAATAGAGTTTGTTTGTTGTGTGATTGATGTGAATTTAGACTTGGTGAGCCATGCGCACACCATTCCAAGGTTTCTCCTTATTGACATTAAGGGTGTGTACCTTCATAGAATCCTCTTTAAGTGACTACTGGCTGATACATGGACATCAACAGTTCATTATACTGCCCCTATCCCACGTTTTCTGCTTGAATTTCACCATATAATCTGCCTCTAAAAATCACCCCCCAATACATTAAAGACTGAAAGTGTTAGTACTCTGAAACACAAATATTTGATATCACTTATTGCCTGATGGATGATATACAGTGTATCCGTTTTTGATGTTGATCAATATCATATGTGACTAAGCAATGCCTCTCTATACATTTTGGGAGCAGCCGAGCTCGTCGTTATCTTCAGGGCTTTGGGATTAAATTAGTCAAGAGCCCATTCGGTCATTCTATTCACAGCTTCTGAAAATAAACAATCCTTTACAAACTTTTCTTCCCATTCCTCCAGTTAGCAATCTCTGAGATGCTCTTGATGCTGCTCGACCAGCCTCTTTTGAGATGTGTGGTGAAAGACTGACTGAGCAGCAGCTAAAGATGATAGGTCCAATTTTTTGTGTTTTTTTTTTTTTTTTTTAATTTTTATTTATTTTTTTTTTAGGACCGCCTCTGTCCCACCTTATTACCTTATTTCAATTTATTTCCAGACTCTTCAACTCCTGGGTTTTGTACATCCTGGCACCTGTAGTTCGCCAAGGTGGTAAGAGTAATGAGGTAACTTGCTGAAATTTCACCCAGGTTCAAGTTATTTCCACAGGAAATATTGTTGAATCTCTTATCCCTAACTATTTATAAAGAAACAAAAATGACAATGTCAATATACTCCCAAGCACCTCTGCTCTATATTTGAAATGACCCAACTGGGAACCATTACAACCCCATTACAATGCCCTTACCATTTACCCCCACCCCTTTCCCCAGTGTCTCTGCACACCTCCTCGCTGCAGGAGAGAGGGTGAAAAAGAGATTGAGATTCCCATTTTAGGCCATGGTCTCTTTCCCTGGCAGTCTGCGATCGTTGAAAGTGTGCATGTTGATGACCTCCTCTGTTTTCACCATGACAGGTGGCTGGGGCTTGTGTTTGAGCCGGCGTTGGCACTTGAGGGAAACCCGCAGCTCGTCCACCATGGCGCTGCAGAAGGATCTCTGCAGAGGGAAACAGGAAAAGCAGAACAAAATGGGTTACAGACCACCTTGCCTGTCCAAATGTTATGGGCAAGAGAACAAGCATCTTCTTCTTGTGGGCAACAACCCCCCATCCCACTGGCTCCCAACCCCAGGTCAGGGCTGCCACAGGGGAAAATGGTGAAATATACAGTGTAGCAGGTGGGGAATGGATGGGATGCTGAATTGGGAAGAAATAGGATGGAGGGAGAAGCAGGTCCATAGGCTGTGCAGTAGAGTGTAAAGTGTAAAGGCAGTGAATTACTCAACATAGTGTCAGAATACATCAGTGGTGAATTTGTGGTTGTTGCTGCTCATGCAGGGCTTTTAATTCTTGGATTCAAAGCTCCACACTTTATATGTATACTTTCAAACTACTGTATATTATTAATGTCTTATATCCAATACATTTCATGTCATTTTTGTTATAAGGCGTCATCAACATATATTGGTGTACATATTCCCTTCCATACTACTATATTAGTTAGCAATTGTCAATGTTTCCAACAATGACTTCCCAGTCTCAGAGAAGAGGGGACTTGTTTCTTTTACAGCCCTATCTCCAGGCAAAACTTCAGTGTTAGACAGTACTGCAAAACCCCAGATTACATTAAATGACTTTTTAGTCATTTTAGTAGTATGGCTGTTGGTATTGCAATGTCGGTCTGTGCCTAAGTACAGCCTCACAATGCTGCTAGCATGGCTGTAGTTAGTTCTGTTTATGTCTAATGCCAGCATTTTAAAATTCCTTTCTATAATATCTGCACATGGTAACTACACTTTGGTTATGGTAATTTTGGGATAAAATCATGGTCATAGCAAATGTAAGGTAATGTAAGGTAAAGTGAAACACTATTATCCTAAAAGAGCAAACAATGATACAGGTTCAATAACAGGACACAAACTTCAGACTCATAAAGGTACACTACTACAATTCACTAAATTGAGAGGTGGAGGATTGTCCACTGTCAATATAATTATTAATGATACAAGGCTGTCCTTCTTCTACACGTACAAATATGTTAGATAGACAGATGCAGATACACTGAAGCAGTGCCTTCTGAATTAAAAGCAAAGCAAGATTCCTTGTTGTTGTTAACACTCACTCGTGGACAGTGGAGGGTCTAGACAGAAGGCAAAGGAGGAGTGTCGATACCAACCAGTTAGAATTACTGGTGTGACATGACCATGATCCCCCACTGGCTTACAACCAGTACTGACATCTGTATTCAGTAGGGCTAATTGACCAGGGATAGAACCTCGATACCAGATGCTCAGTTCAAGCTGAATTGGTATAATGTTGTATGTTTAACACACAGAAACTACTATGAGGATCAATGGGTACACCTCTTGTGGCCAATAATGTTCCTCTTGATTGTTCATTGTGTGACAGTACTGTCCTTGACATACTGTATCTCCATGTGACATGTCATGTTGTGTAAGCATAGATAGTTTTCCATGAGAAAAAGAAACGCCACCACTATGCAACAAAATCTACCCTGTGTCAGTGTTTAGACCATGGCAGTGTTTTTGCAAGCTTTAGGCCCACTAGTTTTATTTCATTCCTCTATGCAATGAAAATCAACTATCAAGAGACTTGAAGCATTAGAAATGGGTTTATCATTGGCTTTGGAAACAACCCTGTTAATTGCTGTTTTCAAGGTAAAGAGTTAACTGTAAAGTCAAACTTTTATATGAATACAGAGAGGTCACAGAAGTTCTCAAAATAATGTAAATATAAACACGCACACTTCCATGACAACTTCCAAACCTCCAACAAGTGAGTAGTGCTTAGTGGAAATTGTTTGGTCAAATGATAATATGAATTTAACAGGACCATGTGACCTAATTACAAACTTAAGTTCCAAGTGTCCACAATTTAATGTCTTGCCTTACTGAATTGAGTGGAGACCACAAGCTGCATGGAGCGAGGAAAGGAAACTTGCAAAATCTGAGCAAAACATGAAAAGGTTTTCTGATCTGACGCTTATATCAGCAGGACAACTTAATTTTCTTTGGCAAAACCCTTAAAAAGGTTAGGCTAGGTTTCAGGAAACATTGTGGTTATGGTTAAAATTATTATTGATTGTGATGGTGACAGTAATAAATATAGGGTCAAGATTATGTAATAATCATGGTTCTGCTTTAAAAAAGGCATAATTGACTGTGGATTTAAAACAGGAAAATAATAGCTCTCTGGTGTTTTATTGACCTAACCTGACCTTCTCTCTCAGGTGACCATGATAAGGTCACCTGACTTCCTGCTTTGCTTATGTCATAATTACTATGACCACTAGAGGGCACTTCAACGTAAACACATGCCATTCTGAGGGATTTGCTGAAACAACTTATGTAGTCGCTCTTCTTTGGGGACAGTTGCAAAAATCTTGTTAGCAAAACAAGGAAAAATATCAACATCAGTCGAATCATACATCGGAACATAGATTCATATGAAGCAAAAGGTCCAATGTTAAATGCAAGTTTCTTTGAAGGGCTTGTTGACCCGTTGGAATTCAGGAGACCCTTTTGGACTGCGATAAAGACACAATTACGATTTCACACGTTGGTAAGTACTATGGAGAAGTATCCATGCTGAATATGACTATTGAATAACTTTGGAAAAAAGCTCCAGGAGGGATAAGACACTTGTGTGTGTTCCAGCCCCACTTTGTAATTTAACTTGATCAGGCAGCTGTAGTCTACATATTTTCATTTAAGTATTGCCTCGTGCAGCTTTAGCCACATACTGTGATTATCATACTGTAACAGAACATCTGCACACCATGCCAAACAATTTTACTGTATGCAGCCAACTGGAATTACATGAATATGTAATTAATGCAATAATTCATGCATAATTGAAGGATTAAATGTATCCACATACTGTTTGCCGCATTAAAAGAAAACTGACACTTGAAACAAAGCCATAGGTGTGCAGTCAAGTCTAAATTTCTGCACAAAATGGTAGAAGAATGAGAATGAGACGCATCTCAAAAGTGTTTTACAGATGAGGTTTAAAATTTGAGATTGACTATGGATAGAAATAACTGTCTGCCTAATGGTCCCTGGCAACCGTGTTCCCTGAAAACAATATTTAGACCAGCCTGCACTGGTGATTGGGAGCACTGGGAGAATTCCATTTGGCCTGGCCATCTGATTTGCCTGGAGTGGCAGGCCAGTGTTAAAAATGCAATATGAAATGGTTAAATCAAAGTGAAAACATGGGGCAGGTACTGTCACTCAGACCTGTAGACCACCAGCACCCCTGCCAGTTTTTAACTCGATGGTATGATCTCTGTTTGTCATCATATGATTAGTCGTGCACATGTTCACATCAACAGAACATTCAGTCAGTGTGTGGATTGTTCGTGGCTGAGCAGTGAGGAGAAAAAATGGACAGCATAGGAGAAAGAGAGAACAAGAGAAAGAGAAGAGGAGCTGTGAGGGAGTGCAACAAAGGAGAAAAGCCCTGAAGGAAAGTTCAGTTAAATACAGCAAAGTTATACACATGGTTAGTGTTTGTGGAAAAAAAAAAGCCAGTGCTCATTATATCACAACCATCCTTCTCCAATTGGCTCTGTGCTTTTTAAAAAAATGAATAAATGGCATCAATACCTAATCATGCCATAGGAGAACAGGAGGCGTGTATGCATGGAATTAAAGTTGAAGTTAAAGACCTGTATACTGGTTTCTGTTAGATGTAATACCTCAAGTTACTCAGAGCTACCAGAGCTGCATGACAAGTCCAGTCAGAGCTCTAAGGAAATGCCAGGTGCAAAATAAACACTCCAAAAGTGCACAAAAATTCTATATATATGAATACTCATATGTTCATGAATATTCAAGTACAACTGACTAACTCTTGAAACTCAAGAGGCTTGGCTGTTTTTAACTATTTTGGAGGTTTTATGAAAAACAGTAAATATTGTACGTTTCAACTAAACAGCTACAGTATATGTGGTCTGTTGTGAGTGTGAGCCAAGGTCAGGTTCCCAGTCTGAATTATTATCCGAGTCCAGTCCTGTGTTCATACATTACTAAATGGTTTCGCCTAATGTGTTTTGAAGGAGTGCTGCCTGGATTCAGTTTATGGGTAGGGTCTTTTGCCAGTCCATGAAGTGCTATGTTCTTATTCTAAAGTGTTGAAAAAAGCTGTTGAGAAGTTCAACCAGGAAAATTAACTTTACATAAGCTTAACCAAGAACTAAAATGTAACCATAAAAAATGTTTAACACAGGGTACCCTAGTACACCTGCTACACCTTCCAGATGGGGACCCTCATTTCATTTCATGTCATTTTCCGTGTGTCCCTCCCACAATTTTCCCAATATCTCTCTATTGTCATCAGTCCAATAAACACATAAAATACCTCAAAAATCATATTCAAAAGATGATAATCATGCCTCATTTGCAACAAGTAAATACTGTAGGAAAAGAACTGTCAGCAGGTGTTTTTCAGGTACGTCCAGTATGAACATTTTGCAACTTGCAGATACATTCATTAATAATAGTTGTCTTATTAAATGTATTTGAAAAACTTCTCATATGGCAGGCTTATGTTTCGAGCAGTAAGCAAATATATTTATTTGGACAGAAGGGTTAAATATTCAATTTCAATTCAGTTTTATTCATATATCACCAAATCACAACAAAAGGTACCTCATGACACTTTTCATATAGAGCAGGTCCAGATAATCCTGTCTCGAAATTCTTTGTTTGTGCTGTGTTAAAACCCCAATTCCAGAAAAGTTGGGACTATGTGTGAAAACAGAATACAATCACTGCAATCAAACTGTTGACCACAATACCACAAGGTCCACATCTCATTTTTATTCAATTGGTTATATATGTTATTATATTAGTGAAAATAAAATAATATTTGATCAAGTAACG
Source organism: Chaetodon auriga (assembly GCF_051107435.1). Taxonomy (NCBI): domain Eukaryota; kingdom Metazoa; phylum Chordata; class Actinopteri; order Chaetodontiformes; family Chaetodontidae; genus Chaetodon; species Chaetodon auriga. The sequence goes on from NC_135081.1 coordinate 2,738,286, forward strand.
TCAGATCTCTTGTGACTGGGCCAGCAAAAAATGAGGCAGACAAGGCTCAGACAGTTAATCGATATTTATTACTGACCCAGGCATATTCTTGCAACTACATTTACACTAGTTGTAGAAACTGTGTCCAAGAGAAAATGAGACACATTCTTTATCTGTGGTTTACGAGCTGATAGCAAATTCTCCAGTGTAACCTTAATGTGTGAACTCTGCAGCTACAAAACACACAACATTCTCTCCAGCACTTAATGTCACAAAGACAGTGATGTCAATGACAGGGAAATAACCTGCATTAAAACCACATTAATCTGAGGACAGGATCGCTGCGATTGATCTCCAGCTACACTGAATATTCACTATCAGTTTATTTAAACAGAAAATATGACACTGTATTGGAGCCTATTCATAACAAGGTATGGCAGGGGCATTTGTCCATGGGCCTATGAGTCTTATCAGTGTTGACAAAAACATGGAAAATCCATAATGATAACTAGATACTGAAAGACCTCAGTGCTCCACGCAAAACCCACAGTTCAACTACCAGTGACTAAGACTTTAGCTCAACAAAAAAAAAAAAACCTCTTCTGAGGCTCAATACTACAATTGGCCTGTAAAAAAAAAAAACAACCCTAGTGACGCTTCTTGTGTCTTATAGACAAGCTTTGTGATTCTTGAGTATTTGTTTCTGTAGAACAAGAGAACTATTAATTTCATGCTATTTTCAATACAAAACTCACAATTTAACTACCAATGAATGAGTCCTTATCTAAAAAAACAACAACAAAAAACTCCTCTTCAGGATCCCAGGAAGCAAACAGACATACTCAGTTTGAGACTCAATACAACAGTTGGCTAACGAAAATAAACCCAAGGGACGCCTCTTGCATTTGATTAGAACAAAACTATGTGATTTTCTGTGACTATCCATAGAGCGTGTGAACTATGAAATACAGACTTTCTGGCTCATTTCTAGGGTTTGGCAAGCTGACCTGTTAGGATCTGGACTATTAGCTATTCTATTTTAGCTTGGACTTCTTTCTCAGCTTGGACTTCTTTCTGAAATAACAGACTGTGTTTCCGGAAAAAACAAACAAACAAAAAACAGACTTGTGTATATATATTTATATTGTTATATTTTGTACTCTCATTTTTAGTAGATGTATCATAAACCAACTTCACCACAACAAATTCCTTGTATGTGTAAAATCATACCTGGCAATAAAGCAATTTCTGATTCTGACTATTTAGATGTCAGTTCCTGTTTTATTTTGGTAGCCATCCCTCATGTGCAAGTTTACTTTACTTCCTGTAAAAGGTCTTCGCCTTTGCCAAGGGCCTTCCCTTCGCCAAGGGGCCTTCAGAGAGGTCTCCCCTTCACCGACAGTCTGTAGAGGGATTCTGCCTTCACCAATGGCCTCCAGAGGGATATCGTCTTCGCTACAGGTCTCCAGAGGGGCTTCGCCTTTGGCAATGGTCTGCAGAGGGGTATCACCTTCGCCGATGGCTTCCAGATGGGCTTTGCCTTCGTCGCCACCAGCCTCCAGAGGGGTTTCGCCTTTGCAGAGGGATTCCGCCTTCGCCGACAGCCTCCAGAGGGGCTTCGCCAAGCCCCTTCGCCAAGGGGCTTCGCCTTTGCCGAGGGGCTTTCCCTTCGCCAAGGGGCCTTCGGAGAGGTCTCCCCTGGTCTGCAGAAGGATTCCACCTTCAGTGACGTCCTCTGGATTGGTCCGCCTTTGCTGGCCAGATGTCCGTCCTCCTTAGAGGTTCTGTCTCTGCCGTACTATTAAGATTTGTTAGTTCCTGTTTTATTTTGGTAGCCATCCCTCATGTGTCTAAGTTTACTTCACTTCCTGTATTTTTCCCATCCTTGTGATTGTGTGATTGTGTTCACCTGTGTCTGATTAGTCTACTTCTCTGTCTATTTAATTCAGTGTTTCCCTTTGTCTTTGTGGCATCATCCCTTATATGTGGTTTCCTTGTTCCTTGTGATTCTAATATGTAATTCCTAGTCCAGACCCTGATATCTGTGGTTTTTGATCTGTGTCCTGTTTCCCTGAAGCTTTCTTGTTTTTGGAGTTTTGGACATAGTTGGATTTTGTTTGTCCTTGTTTTTGTGAAATAAATCATTTGGACTGTTTACTCTCAGCCTTTTTTTAAGTCTGCATCATTGGGTTCACTGCTGACTGAAGTGTGGCTTCTATAGGATGTTGCATGGAAAAGCCTTTCCACTAAGCAGCTACCACTATAACTAGATAAAAACACTTCTTTCCGTATCTCTCTGTCTCTCTCTAAACCCATCCGGTCGAGGCAGATGGCCGCCCACCCAGTTGGTTCTGCTTGAGGTTTCTGCCTATTAAAAAGAAGTTTTTCCTCAGAGTCATTGCAAAGTGCTTGCTAATGGGAGAATTGTTCAGTGTCTGTACATTAAATAGTATGGTCAAGACCAGCTCTAAATGGAAAGTATCATGTATTTGGTGTTAAATGAATAATATTGAACTGCAAAGTATGTTTCAGGTGCACTGATATAGTTAGGCAAGAGACTACTTGGTCAAGGTGAGGGAAAGAGTTTTTTATGGCCTTTAAAAAAAGACAGGAAATGCCAATTTTTAGACTGATAGGGCTCAAACTGTGGCCCCTTCAAAGCTGGGTGTCCTATATGGTAATCCAATACCTCAACAATGCATCGGCACTGAATGTTGGCATTGGACATTCCATGTGGTATAGTCCAATATGAACATAATACTGGGGATACCATGGTTATGTTCATAATTCATGCCCAGCCAAATGGATTTCTGGCTGTAAATGTGCCCCGACTTATTCCTTGTACAGCATCAGGCTGTTCATTGTGTCCATGTAGGAAATGAATCACCAACAGCTGTCAGTGTAACAACATTCTCACTCACATGATGGATGAGTAATGTGCTACAGTAGCTGAATTACTGAAATAGTTTATCTCTTGCCACTGTACATAAAGCTGGGAAATCAACAAAATGAAACCTAAGCATAAAAAATAATTCCTCAGAACGTGCATTTTTCTTTGAATGTCCTTTTTAAATTGAAGTTACAGTTTGGGCTGAACATGTGGAATGTAACCTGTGAGTTTTTTTTTCCCCATTAGCCAAAGTCAGGCTGTGCTGTGATGACATGTATTTCCACTGCAACCTAATAGCCAGGGATGACTGTTGAGCCATACTGCTGTGGTCCTGCTTGGTAGCAGGGCTGACCGCAGCCAACCTGTGACTGTCTCCTCCTCAACCACAGTGAGTCGAAAAAGGCTGCAGGATTGTGTGCTTGTGACTAGACCACCAACGTGTCATCACTGTAAAAAACTTACAACCCAGTCATACAGGACTGTGCAAAACACAATCGACGCACAAACACAAACCAGACAGGCATCTCCACATTTGCTGGATTTTACGGGCGCATAGAGCATCATCACTTATTGATGCACATCATCAGACTGGAATTGCGTGTTGCTGCATGCCCAATTAAACTGCTGCTTCTTCACATTCTCTCTTCTTTTCTCATAAGCTATGGTGGCATCTGTATACTCTGTGAAACACCACTGGCAGCTGGGAATGGAACAGTCCTGCTCCTGTAGACGCTACAAGCCATTGTGTGCGTGCTCTAAGCTAAAAAGAGTTTATTGTGACAAAGTATTTAGTCATCTTTCAAGCAATCAAAGCAATCATTAGCACTGTTGCCCAGTGTATAGTTATCATTATTATATTTATATGCAAGTGGGAAGGAGACACATAAATGAGATTGCTGTGTGAGGTCCTTCGGAGTGTATTATAATCACTCAGAGGCTAATTCAGGCACTTACCTAAAGGCCAGCCCTATCCTTACTATTAATCTTCCTCTGTGACATTCATAATGCCATTCATGGAAAAAGCAATGGTGGAAATGTAGCTGAAAATTGACAAATTTTTGTAATGTCAAATGCAATGATTCAGAGGAAGTATTATGGCATTTTAACACCAGGAAATATATACCATATTGTTTCTGAGACATGGGTACAATTACAGTAAACATGTGTGATCTCTCCTGATTGGCTGGCCTTGAATGCATTGTCATGCATTTAAGGCCAGCATTTCCAATGTAACTTTCTCACACTAATTGGCTTGATGCAAATGACAGCATCGTAGTTGTATTGTGTCACCACCTGCAGTGAAAAGTAGCATGCCATTTTCTTTATGCTGCAGTTTGTTTCAGCAGTTTGCTGATACAACATTTAGCTAATAACATAAAGAAACAAATGAAACATTATCATGATTATTTTCAAGGTTTGGTGATCAACTTCATAAAGCTCCTGCTGTGCTTTCCAACAATTTACACTCTTTTACATTTTATTTGCCATAACATTCACTGGCATTGGCTTATCATTAATAAAAGGATTTGGAGCAGAAAAAAGAGATCTTTGCGTGCTAAAAGTACATAAAGCCAAAGCCTCAAAACAATTTTTATCATCTGTAATGAAGTAAAATCATGGAATGACATAATATATCGTATCAAGTCTATGCATAAGCATATTTTTCTTCTATATACTGCTACATATTTTTTTTAACCAACGTTCAATAGTGAAAAAACAAAAAAAACAAAAAAAAAAACAAAAACATGTGCAAGTCTAAGGTCATGTGCAATTTTCCATTCCCTGTACAATTTTTTTTTTTTTCCATCAGAAATTATATTTAATATACTGCTTCATACTTTTTTTATTCAATGATGCAATACTCCATTTTAAACTTCTAATACTACTGCTGCTGCCTGTAACATCCAAATGTCCCCTATGGGGTATTAATAGTGTTATCTTAATATGTGGAAATCTAAAGATCAATTATATATAATCATGCACTAATAATGTGTGCAGCCTTAGTCTTAGCAGTGATTGTGTTATATTTTTAAAGACTTTATGTGAATTATGATGTATTTACATTATGGTGACTTGACACATATTTAAATTCAAAATGCAAAAAATAAATGAATAAATAACATACAACATTGCATTAGAATTACTGTATTCTAGTCAATCTTGTGTTAAATATGACTGCACTATTATGACACAGCATTCATTGAGAGTCTTGTTTGTGTCAGTTTTATGAATGCGAGTCCAATATTCAGTCTCCTTTAAGTTCCTTTTTGGTCTCCACCAACTCACCAACAGCTAGTCTCTAACTTTGTCTGACTGCTGTTTGGTGCTGGCCAGGTCATGTAAAGTGTGTTTACCAGAGCTTTTTCACTTGAAACAGCTACCTGCTGCTACTAGAAACCAGGTTGATAAGAGTGAAATCTGTGGTCCTGAAAATCAAAACAATAAGCTTAAACAGGATAAAAGGCTGCAGTCAGGTGATAATGCTCTGTAATAGTAAAAGTATATTTTTTCATATTTATTTTTAAAAGTGTACCTGTACAATTGTCTAAGCCACTCTGACACAGGCTTTTTATAGCTATTGATTCCCCCTCGTAAAATTAAATGGCATAGCAGTTTCTTCCACCAGTAACAGCCATATAGCTCCAGGCTTTGGGGAACACTGGGCCCACTCTGCTGACACTCAAGGGAAACGTTTCCATCATGGCTGCCTGCTTGTGGCATGTTGGATTGATGACGGCTGCTTAGGGTCATTGGATTACAGAGTTTTTATGATGCTCAACAGTCAGCCGCAGCTGTACCACCGCATAGCACTGTGGGATAGCTCAGAGGAAGGGCCTGCCCGCTTTGAGGATAATGGAAATGCCATAAATCTAATGCTGAGAGCGGACATTGAAGGCAAGAAAGGTGCATTTAATCCATGTGATTATTTACATAGGCCTGATCGTACAAATGAATAATGGCTAATAAAACTGTATATCATGAGGACATTTCCACGGGGATATAATTGTTTTAATCTCATTCTGTAGGGATTTTATAGGTGCAGCGATCCTGAAATAATCAGAAAAAGACAATTTATGGAATACATGTTTAGAAGGTAAAGATTTATGAAGAATAGAATGGATTTTAAAGGAACATAATCTTTAGTTTTCTCTAAGTCCAGCACATAAAGGCCCCTCACCTGTGAGAGTGAAATAATGGGCTCCGTTTAGCTTGAATGGAGGAGGAACAGATGTGAAGCTGTGATGCAGATGGGATGGGGCACGGCTGTGCTGTAATCCTCAGTTTACTCTGCATCTCTGGCCCCTGGTGGGCAGTAAATGATTAGCTGCTTTGAGGGTTTGCCTAATCTGTGGGCTCCTCTGAGCTGTCATCCACATTTGGTACAGAACAGTCTGCATTTTGCTCGGAGGATGAACTGTGTCTTGATTGTTATCCCCGTGTTAAATTCCATGCCTGTGTGCATGGCCACCTGCATGCACACTTTTTGTGTCTCAGTGAGTATGAAGAATTCAACAAGTGAAAAACCCTTGATGAGATTTAGACCATGTCTACACTAAAGGCCTTTGCCTTCAAGTCACTACTGTCCTGAAATGTCAGACATAAAAAAAGTACACCTGTATGTGGAGTCCATAATTCAGACATATAAACTATGAACCAGTGTGTTTTCATTATGTTTTATGATGCAAAATTTCCAAAAAAATATCTGTAATGTGTATGAAAAATGTGCACTCGTCCACACTAACAAGACACTATTTACAGTCTTACAGGATGAATCTGAAAACTGGGTTCTCATGAAGATTTGTGAAAATGACGTGAAAGCATTCTTGAGGATGGACCTAAACAGCATTATTAGATGAACTGTAAAGATAGCATGGCCTTAAAAGTGGCCAAGTCATACAAAGGGTGGAATGAAATGCTTTTTTCTTTCTTCTTCTCTTCTCTCTCTTTTTTTTTAATTTTTTTATTTTTTTCCTTTATCTAGGTATTACCATATTTCACTAAGCTGCTCTAGAGACAAAAATAAGGTAACAGGTTACTTGAATCTCACTGTTAGAACCAAAGAAACCCATCTTGAGCATGTCAGTTCTGGCAAATTAGACTCTTTTTTTTTATCAATGGGTCAATAGGTTGCTACATTAATGGCTATGGTTAGGTTTGTTTTTGAGTTTTGGACTTTGTACATAGCCATTCTCTACTGGGCCCTCCTCACATGAGAGCCATGTGAGGCTTTAGTACCCTATTCCCCATCATTCCTACACCCCTGACTGGGTTAACTATGAAACTCACACAAATTTTAAATGATCGTTCAGAAAAGACACGTTAACAGCCCTGTTTTAAAACAATGCAGGTGGCTGTGTTAGTGAAGGCTTTTTGTTTGAGGTACTGATGAGACAATGAAACAGACCCAGGAAGACCACTTTGAATAACAAATTAACGCATTTAATCTTTTTAAAGTTGTCATGGCAGCAACTATTTCATCTTTCCCCAATACTGTCACTGCCCTCACCAGATTGGCTCAGTTCGAATAAATGAAGAGACTGTGTTTTTTCCTTTCCCAGCCATAGTTTGTCCCATTGCAATGGCTGTCTGCTTCAAAATGATGCAGACTATGATGATGTGGCCTGCAGAGTAATAATATGCTACGCTGACCTGGCATGTATGCCCCAAATGTGACAGTCTTCAGGAGATTCACAGAGACTTCTGTCTGTTTTGTGTTCAGCCTGTTCTTGATGACTCATAAAGTCATGCATTGACAAATTTATCACTCAGAAGTTGTCATTGAATGGCTCAATCTGTTTAACTCATGTCGTGAATTTTCATTGATCAAACATGATTTCCCCAATACTGACCATACTGTAGCTTTGTGCAGATACTACAGGCAGCCAATATTTTTAAAATGTTGCCACTGGACGAAACCTAGGGTTTTGCAGAATTTTCCAATACTGACATTCATGTCTGGTGATAGATACACAACAAGCCTTCTAAATTTGTGCACAAGACAGCTGTATTTCTTGGTCTCCTATGAAGGAGTACTGTGAGTGGGACAGCCCCAAAGGCTTGTTTTGACGTATGTCAATTCTAATATGGAACACGGCTATAGGTTCTAAGAGCTTATCTGACTCCACCCTTTGAGATTTAGCCACTAGATCTGTTTCTGTGTCTTAGTCAGAAAAATATAGAGTTAAACAATTCTGCCATGTACCCATCCACATGAATCATTAGACTACATGTGCATGTGAGTGTGCATCTTTTTACATGCAGGCATGTGTGTGTGTGTGTGTGTGTGTGTGTGTGTGTGTGTGTGTGTGTGTGTGCATACACATGTGTGTGCGTGTGTGTGTTTCTGCAGGGTTTATGAGATGGGTTCCTCACACACAGCTGGTGGTCCCTGCACCCCGAGTCAGGTTAGTCTGCAGCAGCCTCAGCAGCAGGCAGGAAGAGAGGAAAAAGCAGCAGGAGGAGGAGAAGGGGGAGGAGGAGGAGCGGGAGAAGGAAGCAGAGGAGGAGCTGAGGGCGGGTGGACAGGAGAGGAGAGAAAGGAACAGGAGGCGTAGGAGGAGGAGAGGGAGGAAGGGGACAACCATGGTAATCATGGAAATCTGACAGACTAGCATGGAAATGACAAAAAAAAAAAAAAAACCCTCTCCATTGAAAGTCTATGAAGCATGTCATTCAATGGAAAATTATGGAGTCCAAAATCAGTTTTCTGAATGATTTAACTTTGGTTAATTTAGCAAGAATAATTTTCAGAAACGTATTTTAATACACACTGACATCTTCTTCAGGGGGAAAAATGAATTGTCTTCTCTGCCTTGACTGTGCTCTTCCTGGCAGGAATCATGAGAGTAGACGTTAATATGTCAATCTGTCCAAAACTCCGAGAGAAACTTTGAAAGCAACATTAAGCACTTACTGTATAGTGGACTAGACATAAAATAAAAACTCAGATTGACATTTAGAGAAATACCCTTGTTTGCCATCTTACCCACAGTCAGCTGAGAAGACTGATATAGATTTCTACACAGAGGTCCAGGAAGTATTGAGAGTAGCCCAGCTAACACAAAGGCCAGCAGGAAGAAACTCTTTCAAAAGGGAACAAAGTAAAATATAAAACTACAAAAGAGTCTAATGCTGCTATCTTTACATGTTGTATTTTGTTTAGTTCAAACCTTCAGTAACACCAAATGAGACATTATGGTTGTAGAAGCAGTTGGTTTTGCACAGCTCAGGAACCCAAAATGCAGGTGCACCTGCATTTACACTTTTGCCGACTAGCTTGCTGATGCAACAAATAAATAAAGTCTCATTTGGACAAGTACAACCAGTAGCAATGGTGGAGGAGAGCCAAAAATTCAGCTGTTTCATTTTAATTGTACAATTGTTAATGTTGCATTTTTTAGGAGAGGATCTCACCATTTAAATGTATAATATTTGGTCAGTTTAGCAATTTATTTTTTAATGCTTCTTTGAAAATTTGCTCTGTCATTGATGAACCATTAGTGGGACGAGACAGATTATCTCAAGGACTGGCCTGTGAGGCGAGTGTCCATATTCAATGCCAGTGAGAAAAGCTTTATCTCAGCAAAACCTTTGGTTATGAAGTCTTAGAGCTTTTGTCTCAGTGAAAATTAGTTGTTTGTCATTAGCCAAACTGCTTTAACTCATTGCTGATGTCCTTTAGTACGCACATCGCACTGAAGTGTCATGCGATCCTACCTGAGTTGCTGAATCAGCAAGAATGCTTTCTCCTCGATTGCAAATTGAGCAAGCTGTTTCTTTTCGTTCTTGTGAGATTTTCCTCCCAAGAGCACAAGATCAAACTTAACAAACATTATATTGAGAGGCAACTTTTAATGGCCTAGTGTCTAGGATTTAGTGTATCTAGCAGTGAAGCTGCACCTTGCAACCAAATGAATATCTCTTGCTTCCCCCTCCCCTACAGTGGCTGTGAAAAATACAGAAAGCGCTTTTTAGAGTCACTGTTTGGTTTGTTGTATTTGGGCTACTGCAGAAACACGTTATCGCAGCAAGGTGGACTCCAAGGAAGAGGACCCCCTCTCTCTGAAGGTATAAAAAGTCCATTCTAGGAGCTCACTCTGATGTGATGTGATGTCCAGACAGACAACTTCAGACAACTTCAAATCTAAGCACCAAGTCTGAGCTTTGTTAAATATCCTTGTCTATTTAGAAACCCAGCTTTTGTAAGTTGGTTAGTTACTGAGGAACATGACCTACACCTGGAATCCTACCCAAATAGTGCTTATGACAGCTTGGTTGGACAGCAGACTTTTTTTCAGGGGGTTGGGAACACAATGTTTGCAGTCTTTCCAATACTAAGCTAGGCTAAACACATCCAAGTCGGTGCACAGAAATGAAACGGATCTATTTTCTTAACTGCCTGTTGATCTGAAGGCAAACAAGCTTATTTCCCAAACATTTGGAGAGCTCCTTAGAAATGAATGTGTTGCCATGTAGCGGTGATGATGGAATGTACTGAAATAATGTAAAGGGAAAACACTAGTGACAAAGATAATGAAGAAAAGAAATCTCAGAGTCTTGGTAGATGAATCAAAGACCTATAGTGTGTAAAGTTATCAAATGTTTATTAATACTTTTATTAAAATTTTTAACAAGTGTATATTTTCTTCTGACAGTGCTCTCATTCTGTGGTATTACAATCTGTTTAGTAAATGCAGTAATCTCAGAAAACACAGTTATGTCGCTAACATGTCCATTTAACCTTTAAAAACACTTTTAACAGTTCCTCTTTTGTATACGAGGGCATATGGCTCATCCCATTATATAAATGACTCGTTGCTATTTTTGCTCCTTTCTAATGTTACAGAACAGAAGTAATTATAAAATGCAAATTGCAGGGTGTGCACTGTCAAGCATGTGAAACACAACAAAGAGATGCTTAGCACCACATTTTTCAACTTGACACTTTCAGCATCATGCTGAGAAAACAACCCCATATTGTACAAGTAGGTGATATTCAATTATATGAGAAGCCTAGAGCAATGAAACAAAATATATGGTTGATTATCACAATGACACAAAATAGATGGTTCGTTTTCACAATTTAGCCTGATACTAACTAGTATTGGACTGTGGGATGCACAGGCTACACATTATAGTGGATCTTTATTTTCTTAAATCAATATTTTGACAAAATAAATCAAGGTGTCTTTAAGGTTAGACCAATATATTGGTTTTGAAGTATTTGCCTTTTTAAATATCTCATATCAGCAATTCTGAGTTATAAGCCGCCATAATTACTACCAGAAACGTAGAATTATTATACTTTTATGATTGCATTATGATACATGTCTAAATAATCAGTAATATATCCCACATATGGACACATTGATTGGACACCAACTGGAATGAGCTAATTTTTTTTTGTTTCAAATGCAACCGAGAATCCTTTGAATAATGCTCATATTAATTCTGCTGTGCACAATCTACTTCCAGTGCCAACATCAAAAGTGTTTTCATTGCCTAACCTTAATTCTAGCCTACCTTAACAATTCTTTACTTGCCATAACCACAAACTTTGTATACATTAGCTGTACCACAGTCATGTGCAGACATTGTAGAAGACGGAAACAATTTTGGAGTTAATGTATATTAAAAAGGTGGGGTGGGGGGTTGCAGATTTGGTCAATATCAACTTTCTGTCTACAAAGGATCTGGGGCCTCATTTATAAAACTTGCTTACGCACAAAAAGGGGCTTGAAAGTTGCGTACGCAACTTCCTACGCAAAGGTTGTGATTTATAAAAATAAACTTAGCGTGAGAATGTGCGCACCGGTACGCCAACTTTGATGCTTGCGTACGAACATTTTGGAGACGGGGAAACTGGCGGTGCAGATGGTGAGGTGGTGAATTGAAGCCAGATTGATCTCATACATTTAATGTCATCACATATCAGACTTATAGACCCGCGTAATCATAAACACCCAAGTCTGCAGTGTTATAGATGTGTTCCTTTAATGAGCCGTTAGGCCTACTACTGTATGCACAATGTTCATATATCATACTTCCATCTTCAAATGATACAGAGCGGTGGATGGCACTGATGGATTAGTATTAATTGTGACAAGGTGTGTAACAATCATTCAATTTGCTGAGTAAGCATATAAATAGTGCGGTGACACTCGTGCGTAATGCTGCACAATGGATGCGCTGGCACTGCTGGAAGATCACGCAAACGGTAGGATCAGGATGGAGAGAAGTTTTCGGGACCACGGAGATTCCCTGGCCCATGATGATGACTGGCTAATAAGCCGATTTAGATTCCCAGAGCGGTGCTGTTGGATCTATGTGCTGAACTGGGCCCAGTGTTAGATAGACCCACCCGCCGGAACCGCGCCATCCCGGTGCATATCCAGGTGCTGACCACTCTGGGGTTTCTGGCGACTGGCTCCTTTCAGCGGGAATTAGCCGACAGGTAAGTGTCTGATATGATTAATATTATATAATGTTACATTGTCTGTCTAAAGCCCCTTTTGGGTATAATTCAGTTAAATTATGTCCGTAGGTCTGGGATATCGCAGCCATCCCTCAGCGCCATAATGCCAGCCGTTTTGGATGGCATTATAAAAATGACCAGTCGATACATCAGGTTTTCTTACACTGTGGGTGAACAGGCCAACATTAAAAGGCAATTTGCAGCAATGTCCGGTTTTCCCAAATGTAATCGGCGCAATTGACTGCACTCACATTGCTATAAGGGCTCAGAGTGAAAATGAATTTGCTTATGTGAATCGAAAAAATGTGCATTCACTCAATGTACAAATTATTTGTACCTCGGACATGATCTTGACGAATGTAGTGGCACGGTGGCCTGGGTCAGCACATGACTCATTCATCCTGACGCACAGTAGTGTAGGGATCTGTAGTTTCTGCCACAGATCGCTCTGTGGCTCTGGAACTATTCACTGCGGTGACGACGTGCCGCCACTCATTTTTTTTAATTATTATTATATTATTCGTGACGCCACTACTGTGACCACCAAACAAAATATCCTTTCTGGCCTCCACCTCACCCACAAGCACCTCGATTTCAGTCTCCGTAAAATTTCTTTTTCTTTTCTCTGCCATGATCGAACGTAAACTGCCATTGATCAGCAGGCGTATTTATATGCAAAGACATTCATGAGGTACTTTGCATTGACCATTCATGGTAAAATGTGGGTGTGTCGGGGGCGGGATGTGAGGTGAATCCACCTGCGCAATCTTCCAGGTGGAGTGTGATTTATAAAGGGAAAATTGCGTGCAGGTGTGAGTACGCACGTTTTATAAATCCGAATATTTTTTGGCGTACGCCATTTTCAGCTTTTGGGCGTACGCACACTTTTAGTATGGATTCTACGCAATGTTTTATAAATGAGGCCCCTGGTCCTTAAATTCACCAATCAGAACAGAACAGAACAGATCAAAACATATGAGGCAAATGTACATGGCTGAACTTTTTTTTACTGCCCAATCTATAATGGCCACCTCCATTATATAGATATGTCTCCACCACAGAGAAAGGCAAAGGAGAGCTATCCAGAACTGTGAAGGCAAAATACAAATTTCAGTGGATGTACAAAACTATACCAATTCTATTGTGTTTGAGGTTTGACGACTTCATTGACAATGAAATCAGTCTGTCTTCAAGCTGGTCTTGAGGGTTCACCATTGAGAACAGAAATAGTGTATCATAGTACATATAGGCACTGAGGGCTACAACTGCAGGTTTGCTTATGGATTACATCAAAGTGAAAGTGATTGAGTGTCTGGAGATCCACTTAATTAGAAAAGAAACTTTCAAATACCTGATAAAGAATTTAATTGTTCTGTGTTTCACTAAAGAGGTTAGGCACTCCACAGTTGTCTCAATACTGTTTCAGTCAGCAATGAAATGAATGGACATCAGCACATACTAGCTATAGGCAGCTTCAAAATGGCCTTCAATAACCAATATTAGTCAAACCCTATTTTATTTTAGTCCAGTGATCCAAAATTCTAAAAATAGTAAATGAATGTGTGCAATCCCAAGCAAATGAGTGGCATTGTGTCAATTATTGCACACCTTCCTGTGCTCCAATCAAGTGAATGTCCACATAGCAGAGTGCAAAACATGTGACAGTAGTGGCATTTGTGCATTAAACAAGAGTGCAAGCGATTCATTCTCAGTACAAGGTTTAAAGTAGGGTGGGATGTTGTGATTTGAAGGGAGAAACATTGAGCATGTAAAAAAAAAAAAAAAAAATAGTCACACTATCTGTCCTTTGCCTGTGAGGTGCCTGTTAGGCCTATTCATTATGTCTGTCTTTTTTCTAAATAGATAAATACCCTTGTTTAGGGATTAATGTTGGGGTGAGGCAGTGCTATTGTACATCTTACGCTCACACTGTGTTTCTTATCTTATTGTATATGCTCCATTATAACCTGGCATACTCACTTAGATTGTTAGAAATGCAAACCTTCTTCTGTCACGACAGGCTGTGATGTATTATCTGATTTCAAAGCATGATTGATTGAACTTTCTAAAAAAAGCATACTGAATTCAAAAGAATTAGGTGATTAGCTACATGCTGGATAACTCACATTTCTATCAATAATTGTGTGCATATTAATACATCATCCCTGTGGCAGTATTTTGATTTTGAACACTGTTGCTAACACAATCGCCTGCACCAACCTGAGGAAATACCAAAAGTAGTACACACATGAAAGCTGATGTAAGTAGTCGCTCATATTTGCTACCTGTGGTGTTTTGTGAATATATCTAAAATCCTAGACTCACATAAAGTACTCTTGGCAATAAGGTTGCCAGGGTAATATTATGTACACCTGGAACACCATATAACGTACCACTGGGGTAGCTGAGTGTTGGGGGTAACGCACTACTGTAATGCAATAGAGTACTCAGATTACTAGCAATGTAATGCATTAGTTTTGCACTTCAAGTAATCAATTACTTAATTTTTAAACTGGCAATCCGTTACTGTTTTACAATCTTACCGTATTTTATTTATATTTCCCCGTTGCTCTTATTGCCACAAAAAAATCCCAGATGCATGCACACTGTTTCTGTTTGTTTCCTACTTCCTGGGCATAGCTTCGCACTAGTGGAAGGTGTCCAATCCTGTGGTTGTCAGTGCATGCGTGCAGCTCAGCTAGCAAGATGGCGGAGAGGACAGCCTTTACGTCATGGAAGTATTTGCATTATATTTAATTTGTTGGTGAAATGGACCCAAACATCACAGTAAAATGCAAATTGTGCCTGAGTCATATATACCTGTCACTGCAAAGAGCTCCACTTCAAATTTGAAGAAGCAAGAAGTACCTGAAGCTAAGAACAGCTCCACAACTCTCTGGTCCACTCGCTTAATATTTACTTTCATGTAGCTTGAATAATTCAATTTTTTTTCATAGCGGTTGAATTGCAAAAAAAAGTAACATGTTGTTAGGCTATATGCATGGAGCCCCAGTACCCTCTGATATTTTGTTTGTTTTATTAAGATCTGTAACGTGAATACTGCATATGATTCCTGTTATTAGCCTGCAGAGTTACAGATCACAGGCCGCAGACTAGGCTATGCAATGAGAGTTTAGTCAAGACATTCAAAGGTAAACATGCAGTTGATTATCCAATCCTCTGGACAGCTTAAGCAACACACACACAAGGAATTGTAAAGTGCATACATGCATACATGTAATCTACCCCAATATCATAAGACCCTGAGCACCATATAATGTACCCTGGTAGCCTAATTGCCCAGGGTACATTACCTCCAGCAGTAAGGCAGAGCAACAACTAATTTAGCCCTACCAGCTTTATTACATGCAGGATCCTACATGTAATGCACCCCTGGCCAAAAAACTGGAAATCATTCACAGCGATTCTGCTTCTGAATGATTGGGTTTTAATGTCGCTTATTTCTTTAATGTTGACAATGTTGTTATGGCGACATTAACTGCTGGAGAGAGTATTGTGTGTTGTTGCTGCCGAGTTCACACGTTACACCAGAGAATTTGCCGTCAGCTCCTAAATGGAGTTCCAGAGTGTGTCTCATTTTTGCTAGTACAAAATAAAGTACAAAAAACAATCGTAAATGTAGTTGCAAGAATATGGTTGAGTCAGAAATAAATGTGGACTAATTGTCTGAACTTTGTCTGCCTCATTTTGATGCTGGCCTAATCACAAGAGATGTGACGTTAATTAACTGACCAACTGTTATTTTGTTATTGTCAGTTGTTCCAGACCTCTGACCTTGAATAAAAATCAGATGCAGACCTTTGAGTGACAAGAAACTCTGGCCTACTGTATAATGTATTATTATTTCACTACTGTGCTTTCAAACTATTTATTCACAGTCACAGCCTTGTGGTGCATAGCATATGTGTGTTTATGCTAAATATAGAAGTTTATGTGCTTCTAAGTGTGTGCTAACATATTTGAGTGTTCTGACTGTATTCATTTAATGGAATGACATGACAGGGGGTGTCTGACTCATCGATGCAGTGTGACTGGGCCAAGCTAAAACACTGTTCAATCAACACAATCAAATGTTGAAGGGAGAGGTTACTGAACTCTTCCACAGTAAGTACTGCATGGCTCAATTAGAATTAATGTTTCTTTCCTTTAATGAGAGCCTGCTACTTTAAAGGACTTATTTTGTCTCTGGTCACTGAAAGTATTGGATAATTGTTTATTTTCTCACTGCCCTCAAAGATATTAGAACATATTTTCAACTGGATATGGCAACACAGTCAGTACACAATTATGACAGTGTGACGTGTGACCTTACATGGAAATGTTCAAACAGCTTTCAAAAATGTTTTGAATTAATTTTGAAATAATACAAAGGTCCAGATTTCACAAAAATAATTCGTCCTTATGAATCACTGCAAACATTACTGAGTTTTTGTACGGTATTTACACTGGCTCAGAATAGGACATAATATGTATATTTACTTGTTCACTTGTATATATTAGGCATGTACCTATGTGAAAATGACCTCAATAGGAAATATCTTCCTAGTTACTGAGATGAACTAAAACAATTTTTTTTTAAAGTTTTTGTATGTTTTTTTTTTTTTTTTTGTAAAAACATATGTGGATTTTATATTTGTACAACAATGTGCAATTTCTTCTGTTGTCTCCACTGAAGAATCATAGCTTTCTCTACCTTCCACCATATATATATGTATATTTTTTGCATAATACCATCTGTTCAGTCTATAGCATTGGGGCTTCTCCCTATGCACTGTCAACACTTGTTATGACAATGGTGATAATAAAAAAAAAAAGTCCATATAGGAGTGTCACACATTTTCTCTCACTTACGCATTAGTTAGTTATATCTGCAATCTAAATGGAGAGCATCTGCTGTTATTTTCTACATATAAGCATTGAGATAATTGGCTTCGAAGGTAAATCTCTTCAGGAAGCAGTTAGCTACTGACCAGCAATGCTGCAGCACATAATGCTCAATTGCTTTAGCATCTGTCTTGAGGCTGACTGCTGTGTATGAAACACATGAAACCATACAAAACATCCAATTAAATACATCTTTCAGTGTAGGCTACAATTCACCACTGTGACTGTGAAATAAATACAGATCCATTTATACTGTTACATATTATAATACTGTACATACTATGTGACATATATAATGATTTATTCCACAGGACATACTTAAGTATTGCAATCCATTTGTATACAGTTACAGCTGCATCTGGCCTGAAAGAGACCCGAGTTAAAATTAGTAAAGCAGTCTGGATATGTATGGCAGCCGAATAAGTCTGCCTGAAGATAAAATAAACTTCACATAATATAAGAATATTTTGTACAGTGTCCTACAACGAGGTAGTAAATGGCTTTGGGTTTTGAACAGGACAGAGTTAAACCAAGCATTTATGACAGCATTGGGTCCATACCAAACACTGATACCTCATGTATATATATTTAAAAATTTCACTATTTCATTGATGTTCTATGTATGTATGCACAGCTGACCTAAGTATTTCTCCAATGGTGCAGGCCATTATATCAGCGAACATTCAGTGTCAGAATGTTTGCTGGGAAGCTCCAGTCAAACAACACAGTCTTCTGTTACTGCACTATGTATGGGCTAAAAATCATACACATGAACAGTGAGAATAGTTACAGTATAAGCAGGATGGCAGTTTGGAGAGTGGAAATGGACAGCAGAAGTGGGGAGGTGTGAGTTAGTGGATGTGGCTGCTGGAGACGTGGTTTATGCAGCAAAGCAAACCCTCTCTATACATGTGCCTGTGATGCAACTTTACTGCTAGCACCCCAGAGGTTTTCTTAAACTGCTCTTAGTGTTCCCATTCCCTCAGTCAGAAAAAAAAAAACAGAAAAAAAACAAAAACATTTCAGTAGTTTTGGGGAATTTTAGATTGTGTTATATTACAATAGAAAAAAAAAATCTGGAGTTTTTCTTGAGGTCATTTGAGATGGTGGTTAAAGTCTAGCTTGGATCCATGGTGACAGCAGAATTCCTCACGTTTCTTATCTCGTTGTCGCCATTGGGCCTAAGTGAATAAATGCAAAGAAACCAGCCCTTATCTTACTGCATATAATATCACTGTCATTATAGTGTGAGATTCCGCAAATTGGCAACCAGAAGATTTCTTTAAATTATATACTAAAAATTATAAAATAATATATTTAGCATATATTTTGTTTCATTTTGTTAGCATTTATAGATTTATTTGTCTTTGCCATGAGACTGCCTTTCATGGCACATGTGGTTATGGTAAGAAATTCTGCTATCATTGCTTAAAATAACAAGTGGATGTCAAAGGTATTTCTTACCTTTTCAAGTTGTGCATTCTGTTTGGACTTGTAGAGGAACTCTCCCACAGCCACAAACACGGATAGGACGAGACCAGCAGCCAGTACGATAAAGATCCCTCCGATGTTCTGCACCCCGAGGGCACTGGCCTCCTTACTCTCCTCCTCCGGACATCCGTTTCCTCTCCACCATTTCTCCTTCATCATGTGCAGCTTCCCTTCCTCCTGAAGCTGCAGGATGGCAATAGTGATCTTATCTCTGTATGGAGATCCTGAAGGACCAAAAGACATGTGGTCAGCGTGTGCAATCAACATGACTGAATCAGTGCCTTTATCTTGTCAAAGAAAACAAAGATTGACGCATTCATTAAATATTGGCTTTGTTGATCCGCTAAAGTTTGAAAACTCAGTTTTCGAAACTGCCTTCTCACCAGGCATGGACAGGCCATCAGGCGTACTGGGCAATGCCCGGTGGGCCGACGCACGTTTTTGGGCCGGGGCTGTCATAATTTCATTAAAAAAAAGTTCTAAATTTTTTTTTTTTATCGGCCACGACGGTATTTGAGGCACAAAACACGGCCCATTGGTTGATTTTCTTGAAGGCCATCGGTTAGTCCAATGAAATCTCTCAGCCCTCCCCTCCCTCCTTGACCCGCCCCTCCCCTCCAGGCGAGGTTATCAAATTTTGCCACTGGAGTCCGACCGGAGAGAGAAGTGAGTGTCCGTCTGTGGAAATGGATAGGCCTAAACCACAAAAGCGCAAGGGGAGCGCGGAGAAACTACGAGAAAAGAGGCTCAAAAGCGGAGGAGGAGGAGGAGGAGGAGGAGAAGGAGGAGAAGGAGGAGGAGGAGGAGGAGAGAGACATGACACAGCAGGGACAGATTGAGGAGGTCAGAATAGCTACTGTCAGCCTGGTAAGAAGTAGCCAAAATGTTAGCAGAATGAAGAGGGACTTTTCATGTAGGGAGGGCGGAGGGCTGTTTGTGTGTGTGTGTGTGTGTGTGTGTGTGAGGGCGGAGGGCTGTGTGTGTGTGTGTGGGGGGGGGGGGGGGGGGGGGCGGAGGGCTGTGTGTGTGTGTGTGTGTGTGTGTGCGCATGTCACTCTCGATTGGCATGCATTTGAGCGTTTGTCTGCAACCTGCACTGGTAAGCCACCTGCATTTTATATTGCGCGTTTCGATTGTTGTCGATGCAGAGAGGAGACAACTTTAAAAAAGTTATCCACAACAAATTAACGAGTGGTCGGCATCAGAACACCCTCAACTTTCTGAGATCTGAAGTCAGTCACGATTGGTCGAAATTGTTGTCAAACTTAGACTTAAAACATTTAATAGTAGCCTATAGAGCTTTGTGCACAACCTCGTCCTTGCTGGCTTGGAGGTGGTCACCCTAGCAGTGTTTCTTTGACAACCACTTTCACTTCAAGATGGGAATTGTGGCATCTCTCCCAAGATGAAAGTCTCTGTGAGTAGTGAAAGAACATATATTTTTTTAGCATGGTTACTCTCTTCCATGTAGGTTACTGTGCTTTATTTGAATTTTTGAAACAACACAATGTGCGCATATATCCTCTGGTATGTTGTGTGCCTCCGCATATCTAAATAATAAATAATCATGGTGGGCCGCCATGGCCAAAAATGCCAAGGCCATTTTTTGGTCCCAGTCCAGCCCTGCTTCTCACCCAAAGAGGTATAATGGGGAGTTGTCCGTGTGGTCTAGAGAGAATATTGTTTACTTATATAGATAATATATAAACCTGTTTCTTTTTTCATGATTGGTGTTTTTTTCTGATTTACTGGATATATTTTAAGCACAACAACAAAAAACAATTTTAACAATCTATTTTCCTTCTTGAAATTCATAGGAGTTATTTTCTCCCAGCATGCCCTCATTTCCTCCTGTGTGCACCATGCAGCAATATCCAGTCCTCTGTACTGCTCTGTAAAAATAGTCTCTAAGTAAAGACAGCATGTTTCTCACTAGAATCAACCATGTCTTTTATTAAATTCCTTCAAAGTCTTCATTACATACTGTGTATGACATGAGTCTGGACATAAATAATAAATAATAAACTGTAGTGTAACTAATCCAGGCTAGTTTGTTGTTATCAAGTTAAAATTATCTTGCAAATTCTCATTCAACTAATTTGGTATTTCAGACATAGAGGATTACTCTAATAGTGACTATACATAAAGCTGAGAAGCCACCTTAAACACATTGTAATGAAACCCATCCAAATCAACAGATTGAAAACAGTTTGTTCCCTTAATATAATCAAATTGAATTAAAATTGTTTTAAAGCTGCTGTACAAAATGAATACCTATGATTCAAGTTCATTTTAGTTTTAATGCCAGTTAGTTATATTTTAATAATCAAGAAAAAATCAATTCAATACCAGAATTCTATAAAATCTTTTAATTTGAGAGCCAGTCGCTGGTAACGGTGTCTTGCTTAGCTTTGTTTCTTGACTTGCCGAACTTGCAGTATTTAATGTAGGGTTAAGTGTTCCTTTGCGGCCTGAGAAAACTCACCTACTCTTTTAACTAAATAACCAATTTAAAGCCCCTCTTGGATTAGCTGAAACATACATGGTCGCAAAGGTGAAACCAGGCCTGTTTTTCTGAATTCATGAAAAGTTGACTTTTTAGAGATATACAGTAGGTCACAGGACAGTGATGCTACAAACACTACTGTAGATTAAACCACCAAACAGTGAATAAATTAGTTAAAATGAGCACAACCTTAAACGTCTACAGCATGAAACACTGTAAACATACATACTGATAGGGACCATTTCACTGTGCAATGAGTACATTTACTTTTGATACTTTTCAATAAATCTAGCTGATAAAACATGTATTTAGTAAGGTTTTGAATGCAGGACTTTTACTTGTCATGGATTTTTTTCACTGTATGGTATGAGTGCTTGACTTTTCACAGTGTACATTTTGCTGATAATACTTACATACTGTCACTTTGCATGCAGGACTTTTCCTTGTAATGATGCATTTTTGAAAACTGTGGTAATAGTAATTTATCTAATTAAAGGATCTGAACACTTCCTCCACCACCAGTGGAGTGCCAGTTGCAGTAGCCATGCCAGCATGCTGGATTCTGTAAAACATAGTGTGTTAACTCTCACAGGACTTAACAAAACACGTTCATTGTCATTACTTGCCAACTGATATGTTCAGTTCACTGTTGACCAAAAACATGGGCACGTTCAGTGAATGCACTCTTGAAGAGCATTCATACACAAGACTGTCTACAGGGCTCATGTCCACTCTTTCTACCTGTGTAGCTGTCTAATTAACACTGGCTGCCATGGTTAATATGTGCTAATGTTTTCACAGAGCTGCTACACTTTGGTGTAATAAGTCACCAAAAGGAGCCTTGAAATGTTCCCTCCTGCCCATGTGAGTCTGCAGAGAGCTCAGTGAATCCCCCCTCTCTTTTGTTTTCCCAGCAGCCTCTGCACCTCCTTCTCCTCCCCTTCTCCACTCAGGTAAAACACTCCAGCACCTTCCCCTGCTCTGCTGATACAAAGCAGTCATACATCAGGAACTCTGATTCAACCATAATGGTGAAGTCTTGTCAAAAAAAACAAAAAAAAAAAAGAATCCTGCCAGACTCCCACTCCCCAGATTGTGGTATACAGCCTATACACTACAATAGATGTTTATGCAGCTTGAATTATTTAAAAAACTAATAACGCCTATTATCGCAGACACTTAGAATGAACTCTCCCTGGAGCACAGGGAGGAAAACGTGTAGATTAGAAAACATTATCAATTGACTAGCTCCAATGGTGTAGCGATCTCTGTGATTAGTAGTTAGTATGCAGAGCCAGTTTAGCAGCAGTATTATGTAGTGGACCCAAGAGACCCTAAACAGTGACAATGATCAGCTGCGCTCCTGTAGTGGAGTGGAGCTTTGAGCAGCAGCTCTCAGCATTGTGGTAGTGTGGCTGCCGTCACAAGGCCATGTTCACACTCTTTAACATTTCTTCTGTCCTTCATCTCTGCCCAAGGGCTCTATCGTATCTGACTCCTTATTTAAGAGCAAGCCGGCCAGCATGTTTCAAAAGCATCTATCACCATGGTGATGGCAAATGTGGATTGCGCTCTGGTCCTACTTATTCATTGCCATCTACAGTAGATACCTTCCCTTCAGCTCCAGAGTGGAACAACAAGCCAGCGTCTGTCAGATAAATCACTTGCTACAACAAAGAAAATATGCAGCCTTGAAATTGGGCCCGCTCTGTCCAATCAAAACAAATGGAAAGACCTCTGCTGTGATATCATGGACTCAATAAACAGAAGCACTGTGTCATTCAGTCAAGACCTCTCTGGCAAGTTTCGTAACACACATTCATATGAGCATAAAATGGGTGAACAATCTAATGCCAGTCTCTCCTTTGTACCTGTGTTGTATTGAATTGTAAAATATTCTGCACACCCTCAGATCTTCCACCATTTTCATACAGAAAGGCAGATGGCATTACAAGGCTGGCCTTGGCTGTGAGGCTCTGCAAACACCACAGGCCTGTATACTCAGTTACTAATAACCTCTCAGAACTGACTCTGTATGCTTCGTGGTCAGGGCAGTGCCATTTTATCAGTACAACTCTTTGGTCTAGAGTACGAAACCTCAACATCTATGCATGAGAATTCAATAAATCAAAGTCCATGGCTTTCCTTATCTTCGGCTTCTTCATTACATCCAGAATCCATTACTAAAATAGCATTCTTTATGGTACATCATCCAGAATAAATCCCAGTTCATCCACATTTAATTCAGAATCCCTCTCAGTCACGAAGCCCTCAAAAACTAGACTGCCTCCTACCTGACTGTTCCCACCATCCAGGATCAAAACCCACACGTGGCATGACAGGGCTGTCCATTGGTGGGATTGCCTCTGCAAAACACATCTGTGATTGCACCAATCTTCATTGAAGAGTTTACTCAAAACTCCCATATGTGCTATTAATTTTTGATGTACCAACTTCACCTTGTGTGGTTTTACTTCCCTAGGATTGTATTCATGTAGCTTGTTATGTAAAACATTTGTGAGTATCTTAAGAAGCTATATGAATAAAAATGTTTTAAACACCATATGTGATCTATCTCTAGATAAAGGTTAATGGGGGGCGATTCACATGAGATAGAGCAGGTCATCCACTAATCTGTGAATTGGTGGTTTGACCCCAGCTTTTCCTGTCCACATGCTGAAGTGTTCTTGGGCAAGACACTGAACCCCAAGTTGTTCCCAATGTGCAGGCCAGTGCCTTGCATGGCAGAAAATGTACACTACTAATTCAAATGACTTAGACCTACTTTGTAATGAAATGTATTTTGTCATCTAGGAATGTTAAATCTTCTCTAACAAGGTTTAGATTATCACAATTCCTGTTATCAGAAGAATTTGCTTCAACAAATTAGCAGCTGTATTTGATATTTTTTTATGTTACACCTTTTTTCTTCTTATGTCCTTGTAGTCCTGATAGAAATTTCTTTAGTTTCAACATTCACATTGATTAGTCATCATCAGATGTGATCGTATAAGGAAAAACAAAATGAATTAGAACACTTAGCTAATGTGTGAATATAAATATGATGCAGTACACATTGCTGTGTTAATAAACAAGGTGAAGTGTACTGGAAGTGACATCAATCAAATCTCACTGGGACTGAAAATATAGTGATCATTTTCTCCTGAGTCTGGTTGGCTGAGAAATGGAGGAATGTGTCTGGTTGGCTGAGAAATGGAGGAATGTGTTGTTATCCTTGTCATTGCTAAACAGAATATGTTAATTTGGTAGCTGAAAACAGGCCTCTGCATGTGTGCCCATAAAAGAGGCACTTAATCTTCCAATTCAGGCAAGAGTGGAGAGTGAATGACAGGCCATGCTGAATCCAGAATACGACACATAGATGTAATCTGCCAGATCAAAGGAGAGTAATAGAGCAAAGATCCCTCATGCATTGTCTGCCAATGAGGAAAAAAATAGAAATTCAAATGTGCTGCAGTGCCTGACACTGAACATGTGTATTTTTAGCACACAAAGAGCAATTCTGCTTTCTTTTGAAAACATGGAGAGATTCATTTTGCATCTTAAGACTAGAAACAAACGCAGTGAACAGCAAATAAATATGTGTGAGTGTTTTAAATGATAATACTCTGGGGGTTTTGATCAAATGGAAAGCATTCTAGAGTCAGTGTTGTAAGTATGTAGCTGCTCTAGATTTGGCTTTGTTCTTACACTTCAGAAATTGATACTTTCTTTCATTGACAAAGCTAATCGATGCAGTTTGGGATATAAGAGGTCAAAATTTGCAGGTGCTGTATGAGGTATTATGTGCTATGTTATGTGGTCTAGTTTTGTCAAAAAGCTGCTGGATAACATCTTAAGTTTCGGCTAGCTCCTCCAGAAACCTTTGTCAATGTGTATGCTTTACACAGTAAAGCCTAATAAGCATTTATATGAACACATCAGTACAGTCAGGAGAGATAACTGTAAATTTATACATTTACACAAGTATAAATCTGTATGAACATGCATATTCCAGACTGCGTATACATAAATACATGTCCATTCCTTTCACAGTTGCACTTTATGTGGTAATTTAACCCATCTTCTTTCAAAACAGTCACTATGGCCATGGATTTTATAACTGTTTTTTTCTGTGTATTCATGGGCTTTCGTGTCCAATCTCTTGATTATTTTTAAATGAGTTACTCTCAACATTCTGTTTATCTTTGTCATCCATTATTGCAGGAGGCATTTTCATAAGGTTTCATATATGTTCTGATAATTTGTGCACATTAATTGCTATTTATTTTTGTGTCACAAATGACAATTTCATACCTTCAAATTAATAATCCTTGTACATGTTCTGGTCCCTCATGTATTACAAGTGGATGTTATGCATGCTGCTGCTTTAAAGCACTGGAGAGTGGAGACTCTCAGAATTTTATTTACAATCCAAATCTACAAGTCACATCCTATCAAAGGGCAAGGTTAGTGAAAGTTCAATCAGGAAGACCACTTTTCATATGCTTTCTTTTCCTGCCTCCAATTCAGACAGCTTACCCTCATATTCTTTGTTTTTAAATGAAGGGCCTTCTAAAGAATTGATGTCCCTGCAGTATCTTCACTCTGTGTAAGCTCTCTGTCTAATATCCTTTCTATGTCACACACATCCCAGAGTGTGCTCAGAAGGTGACAAACGTGGTGGGGAGTTAAGGGTTGGGGTAAGTTGCCGCAGGTCACCCCGCTGGAGATCTTCTATCGCACAGAAATGCATTCAATATCCTTCCTGTTTATGAGGCAAAGCTGAACAGCCTGGCGGGCGGCAGCAGAGACAGCACGAAGGACAGCAGCCTGCCGACAAGCAGCACAGACACTTCCCCCTTACCCTGTTTGATTAATGCAGCCTAATGAAGCTAAATTAAGATTGATAGTCATCAGAAAGAGAGACAAAAAGAAAGGATGGATGATGAATAATGCAGAGCCTCCTGAGACTACAGTCTGGGCAGAGGAGGAAACAGTGGCTGCACAAGCTGCCTGTACAAAATGGGCAGATTAAACCTGTGATTTGAGTACAGGCAGCAACTGTTTTAATGACCTATTGGAAATACACATACACACTGTCAAAAAAAAAAAAAAAAAAACCAAAAACATAAACATAGCTTTGAGAGTATCCAGTATAGTAAACACTGCGAAAAACACAAAAATGCTTAAAGAGAGGAAAAGAGGAAAACTAATCTTAACTTCATGCTGTGAGACTGTGAAGGACAGCAGACAGTCATGGTGCAGTCATCAGCCATGCTGAGTGTCCAAAAAAAAGGAGACAAAATGTACGTCCATGTACACAAATCCTATAGATAAAATTTTGTGATTATTTCACAAACTGCTGTGAGACTGATTGTTCATTAATTTCCCATGAATTTTGGGGGCCAAAAATATACATAGCAAATTTCATGGCAATGTGGCTGGTAATGTTGTTGAGATATTAAAGTAACAGACAGACAGACTGATTAACCATCATGTTATGTTATGTAGGTTATGTAGATCTACTGTAGACGCAGAGCTTAGTGCTGAATTTGAGTGGTCCAAAAATTTCCAAATATACTTAGTATATTAGGCTGAATTTTGGTGAAAAAAAAAAAAAAAAAAAAAAAAGATACACAAGACATCCACTATATCTTCAGCTGATGGAATAGTGCAACCATAGAAAATATGAAGGGTTTGAATATTTTACTGTAGGAGAAGCTGCACTTTTATTAGTTAATGTTCTGAAATGGGGCAGTTGTGAAATGGTTGCAGTTGTGGTTGGGTTTAGGTCCAGGAACTACTTCATTTTCGGAAAAGATCGATGACTTTTGGCTTCGCTTTTGGTTTTGCACAGGACACAAACTCCAGTCTCCAGGGTGAAGGTCTTGTGCGAACATCTAATAATGATGCAGATGTGTTTACAGTGAAGTCAGGTGAAAGCCTGGTGCATCTCATACAGACACCGAAAGTTACATTGTGTGTCTGTATGAGATGTTGAGGGGCGTGACAAAACATTGGTGTTGATGACCTGGGAATGAGACCAAGGTCATATAACTGTCTGACACTGAAAAACAAGATGATTTTAATAAACCTTCTAGTAACGTACATGCAAGTTAAAGGAAACACTAAAATGGCTTGGAGGTTAATTAATAAACAAATTAATAAATCATTATTATTCATAGGTCAGCTTCTGGTGAAAGAATTACATCATTCTACAGTTGTGCTGTAATAGTAATTGTGTCAGATATGGTATTGTACTACATGCAATCATACAAGTTGTACAAGTTCTAAAAGTTTCTTAGAGAAGTTGCACTTTTGTGATGAAAATGTACATTTAACTTTACTCAACTGTACTTTGTTTTGTATGTCTAAACTCAGGAACTAGTTGCTTGCTCTTTTCTGTCATTCACACACACACACACACACACACACACACACACACACACACACATCTGTTTATCTTGCTCTTTTAGACTAGTCAGAGGTTGAACTACATTTAACTTTCATTTTCTGCTATAGCATGGACTGGCTCACAATGCTTTCTTACTGTGTGAACAAAATTCATATAGTTCCTGGACCTTGAACAGTGCTATTGCCAGAGCACAGGTTTTTCTAAGTCCAGGAATTACAGTTGAGGAACTAAATTTAGACTCTCATTTCTACCAATTGAAATGCAGCTAAATGGTAAATGGACTGCATTTACGTAGACCTTTTTTCCAATGCGATTTACAATTTGCCTTTCATTGACACTGACATACGCACACTTACACGCCAATGGCTGCAAGCTGCCGTGCAAGGCATTGGTCCAATCATTGGGAGCAGTTGGGGCTCAGTATCTTGCTCAAGAACACTTCAATGTGTGGCCATGAACCCTGAAATTAATGAACGACCCTCTCTACCTGCTGTGCCACACGTTCGGGAAAGTTTCTGTGTTTTTAAAATGAGTTCTGTGCTCCTGGAAACTGTATTGTAATGGCAACATGCTAATGTCGTCAATAATGATATAAGGGGAAAAAAAGGTTACAGCTTACATCACAAATCTATTTAGCTATCTTAAGCGAAACCAAAACAGCAGTGAACTTCTCGGGACACACATAGGAACCATCTTTGTTGTACAACAGCCCTTGATATGTTCAAATGTCTTGAGAATCAACAGAATTCGCAGGTGGAGGTTTCATGTAGTTAACACACCATTAGCAATGACTAACAGCTGGAAGGTGAACTAAGTCTGTCCATTACTGAGCTGAAGGAGCTGCCAAGGGACCAAGGGCTGAGTGCTGTGGCTCTATCATGGCCCAAGTACTAATGCAGGCCGACACCTACTCTCCATTCAAGTCAATGAGATATATGCTAAATGGCCTGGCTACATGGGAATACAGGCTGCATATGGTAAAGGGTACTAAAAGGGTAGGATTAGCAATTTAAATACCTTGTTCTGACTGCATGTGAATGGGCCACCAGGGAGTAATGATGCTAACACCCCTCCTTTCTTCAGTACGGACAATCTGTGTGGTGCACAAGCTGCCACAGGCCAACACTCACTTTTCCTTCATTCTATTCACCCTCTTCAGCCTCCTTTTTTCTTTCAATGACACACACATGCACATACATGTATAATATGAATAAAGGCATATATTGTTACCTATATAGTCACAAAACATATGGAATGTATGTTTCATGCCATAGTCAGGTGTACTGTACATTCAACTCAGCATACAGACACACAAATGTAAACAGGCAAACACACACACACACACACACACACACACAAACACATAATGTAGCAAACCTTCAAAAGGAGCACATCAGTCAGGAAATGCAATCAACCAAAGCAAATATAGCCTACCTCCACTGTTTTCACACACAGCAAAACATTCACTCAAATTACCCTCTGTGGCTGACCAGCAGAGCATACACAAACAGCAGCAAACGACCTTGCCAACACTCACAGTCCCAGAGGACATTTCCCTGATTTGTCAGGAGGATGCAACTACTGGATATAATCTATCCTCCACGGTGGGCGATTTTTAAAGGTAGATGCTGATGATTTTTGGACTGGAGTTGCCAATTATGGATAATTTCCTTAAATGTGAACATTTTCAAATCAATGTACGGGTATTTCATTTCATCAAAAAAGACAATTATTAATTCTAGTGGTAATCAAAGAGTTTCTGAAGATACCAAATATGTCAGTTTGAATTTTGGGGACATTCATAAGATTTCCATTTGATGGGATGGCACAGCCATAAAAACTTGTCACGGGTTTGAAAATTTCACTATTTAAATAAAGACAATGTAGCTTCAGAAAAGAGCTGATGCACAATATGCAAAACTGTCAGTGGAGAATAAGATGATTTTGACAAGCTTAGTGCTACTTAAAGAGAAATAAATGCGTAAAGCTCGATATACAGGGTAGCATGTCATATTGACAATCATGGATCCCCAAAATTATTCAGTGAAACATTGGCTATTGGATGATCCACCACACCTATACACCACACTACTTTTAAAGTAGTATGGTGATATTCCTTATGTTATTAAAACCTACTAAACAAATCCTGTGAAACGACCCAAATCAACAATGCACAAATTCTACTATACTATAAACTATTGTGTGCGTGTTGAAAGTCTGATATATCTTACTCATCTAGGCCATAGAGCTCCACATCATTAAGCCACACTGTTACACTGGGTGACATGTTCCTTCTTTACCATGACCTTACACATAGTTTCTTTGGAATCAATCCCACATACACCATCCTGCTATCCCAAATACTCACTAGACAACCAAATGTGGATTACAAATGCACAATTTTTTCATGTTTGAGCAACGTTTTCAAAAAACTACAGCTGCTGTTTTGACCAGCTGTTTTTTTTTTTTTTTAATGAAATTACTGAGCCTTTTTAAATATGGAATATGTGTAATGCATGTAATGTAATGGCGGTCACTGCGGCTCAAGAAGTACAGAAGGTCGGTGGTTCAATCCCTGGTCTTAATAGTCTACATGTCAAAGTATCCTTGGGCAAGATACTGAACCACAAATTGCTCCCAGTGCTGTGCCATGTGTGAAAATGTGTGTGAATGGTTAATGCTCATAATGAGCAGGTGGCTTAGCAAACATCATACAAATTTGTGTGTGAATGGGTGAATGCAGACTTGTGTTGTAAAAGCGCTATATAAAAACAGTCCATTTACTATTTAATTTCAATGCATGCCTTTAGTAGGAACCAATGGGCCTGGAGCCACAAACAGCATAGGGAAGTCAGAAAGTGTTGAGACAGGGGCCGAAAACATCATTCACAATCAGATGATGTGTATATGTATGTGTTGTGTTCATCCAGGCAAGCATAATATGCATATTAAATAAACCAGAAGCACTGTTCAGAATAATAGGACACACCTTTCAAGTAACCAGTGCTTTCGTGCTTCAGGTTTATTAGACTGGCATTCATTGAGACAGAATGTTACTCAAAAGCCTGGATTGAAGGAGGTATAAACACTATAAGATGAATTTTACGATCTCTCCATGAATGCATATGAGCAAGAGCAGCCTTTTGCATGAGGTCATCCTGTTAAATTGTCTGATAGTTGTAATTCAGGAGGTACTTCACCAGAATTTTTCTTCTCACTGCGTTTGTAACAGGATTATGACAATCTGCTACTGAGCCCTGTAATCAAATGTTGCACCTCCACACACACAACGTGTAATGTGCCACCCTCCCTATTCATACCTCTATTTATGTTACACCGTTACACTCTGCCTGCTGGAGATAGCCCCGGGATTTTCCCTGCTAAGTATGCCTCCACATGGGTTACCCTCAGGGATGTATTGCTGCATAAACACATCAGAATGCAGTTTACACTGCTTTGCGTTCACAACATTTTATAGAAATGTTCCTGACCTACATTATGATATACATGAAGGTAGGATCATATTTTTGCTCCACCTTTTGATCTGCTACTGCATTACTGGTTAAATTTGGAGACAGCATCACCAGGGAGGATTATCAGTCATTACCATGGAAGAATCAAACAACATGTTTGAAATGTATAAACTCATAAGATATGGTGAAACGCCATCCAGGGTTGAATAAGAAGACAGCTGAAAAAATGACACTCTCAAACATCTTGTAAGGATTTGGAAACTAAATCCAACTAAAGACAGACATCCAGACCATGAAGCACTGACTGCTATACCCTTACCTTGCGCTGCAACAGCTGTTTTTATATGCTTCCTTCTCATAATGCAAAAACATCACAAACATTTTACAGACTGTTGGTAGAACAGGCTCATTGGTAACACTATATTTTATGGGTCTGTAATTTTGGAATAGTTTCCTCACAATTACACATACTTATTATAAAGGAAATAGAGACAGTGTTCAATTGCTACATGTCCATGGAATTGCTGGTGTTACCTTAACAGTATTTCACTCAGTTCTCACTAATAAAGAATGAAACTACTAAATTACCCAGTTCTTTGCAATAAACCTGTTGGAAATTATTCAGAAATTATGGACCCATAAAATGCAAGCATTACATGGCTAGCTCACCAAATGTGTGTGTCCAGTGTTGCATTCTGTGATTAATCATTTTAAGTTTGAATCATACATACTGTATGTGAGTACATCATAACACATACATGATGAATACATTGTAAACTCTTGTTACAATCGTACAAATACATCACCCCTCAATGCATTGACACAACAAGACAGTGTTTGAACTTGGTTACTTGAATTAACAGTTGTGAAAGACTGAAAGGGAATACAAGTCAAAGAAAGCAGCTTTGTCCTGTCGTTGCCTGCCACATCACCTCTCATTGCAACACTGAAACCTGCAACTAACATTTTGTCATGTGAAGAATTTCTGATTTCACAAGGCATGTTACCAAACATTGACTAGCCGGTAGTTTTTTGAATGCACATGTTACATGAATAAGAAACTTGTGTTTTGCCATAGCAAAACATGGTGTGTTATAATTGTATACATACCCATTGGGGTGCCAACCCCGTAGGCTTTAGAATCAATGAGGCCTCCAATTTGGGTGAGGTTGCAGTTGCGCTGCGTGACAAACTCGATGGTGGTGGACTCCATGAGGAATGCGTAGTCTGAGGTGAGCACACGGTGAATGCCTTCCTCAATGTTCTTTACCATCACTGAGTGCCTCCGGCTGCTCATGAACTCCCACATCTTATCATATGTGGAGATCTTGGTTTTCTTTGAGGAGACACAGATTGGCATCATGAGTAAGAAAATAAATCAGAACTACTTGGACACAAAACAATTAAAAATTAAATTTTGAACAATCCAAAATTTAATTATGTCACAAATTCATAGTAAAAGCTACTGTGTTGTGATGGATGTACAGTTGGATGTTGGAGACTAATGTTCTGATAAAAGAAACAAGGAGCACTCATATCACTCATTTAAATACTGTCAATGAACACAGCTCTGTACACAGAGACCTGCAGAGCCATTTGCATTCAATTATTTTCCAAATTTCAGTAGGAAAATATGCCATCTGCTTCAGCACAACTTTTCTTGCAGCTCCAGCAGCACTATCTGCTTTCTGTCTGACTCAGTCATTATTGCTTGTGAGGAGAATGTAGGCTGAAGCAGACGAGCATGCCGAAGAACAGCAGTAGTGTGATTTTGTGTGACCCCACATCTCTGCTGTCTGTGCTGCTGCTATCGTCTATAGTTGTGAGAAGCAGCGGTGTTGTCAGTGGCAGTGTGCCTTGCTTTCTACACCTGTAATCATGTAGAAAAATCTGAGAGTGCATTACTCTCCAGGGGAGCAGATTTGAAGGTATTTTTGAAGCCATTTGAAACCTAATTAAGTCACATCTTCAAGGTCCTGCCCACCATTATTGTGTGTAATGACTTTTTGTGGCTGGTCGATATTTTAGATCAACTGGGTGATTTGCAGAGTGCCTATCAGAATCTTTTGGAGTCACCCTTGACAAATCAGGTGATTGAGCATGCAAGCTTCAGACTGCTGATAAGGCAAGAGCATTGGCTGTGAATACGCGGGAGTCAGATAACCACCTACACTCCAAGTCAGGCAGAAAGCCAAGGTGTGCTTCCCAGAGCCTCCACAAAGGGATCCAGAGCTGATTACACTTCAACCATACGAGAAATTTTGGAAAACGCAACTGTTTTTTTCAGATTTATTCACATCTGGAGGATCTGGAGGATAAAAAAGCTGTCAATATTAAATAGCAAACAAGTCCAAAGTAATCCAACCATAGGACGTCACATCCTTTGTTTTTAACAAATTGAATCTGAATATTCCAGTTCCTTCAATAGCAAGAAACATACCAGGTCCAGACTCCTCTCCATGGTCTGATCCTCTCATGTCATCATTTGCCTGATAAAGTTTTCATCTGCCCCCTTTGCTGAATAATCCTGTTCACATACCAGCAAAAACTGCTGGTTAAACCCTTCATCACATTGGAGCAGCTGTAGGTTAGCAATGTATTATGACCGATCTCCTTCTGTATTTACATATGAGCTGTAGATTTTAGTGATGCATTTTGTTCTGAATGCCCTTAAATCACAATCACTGAGAGGTCAACAGCCCCAAGATGTGTGTTAGGCAGCAGTGAGTGATGTGGAGTTATGGGAAGAAAAGCACTATCCAAAACCAGTATCAGTTTTAGTTACATCAACACAGTAAGTGAGTAATCCCCTCCATTACTGCTTGAGTTAGTCTTTACACTGTGTATTAACTGGTTTGTGTCACACAATTGCTTAAACTAAGAAACATTCAAGATGGAAGAGATATCAGATCCTTCAATTTGTAAATGAAAGGAGCTTTCAAAACAATTTGTTGACCAGTTGATATAGTTTGCCAATTCAGTATGGGTTTGTGAAGACAAATCATTTAATATTTACTAGACTTTTACTATACTTACTTACTCATTTCCCCAATCTGACACAAAATCCACAGAGAGTAATTACATATAGGCGTAACAAAACAAAACATGGAACAAGCTATGATAAATCTAAAAAACACCCTGCGTATTTTCATAGCAATCTTGCTACACACATTAAGGACAATGAAAAAAAGTGAATTCTCTGTTACATATTCCTTACATTTCTTATTTTTATTTTATTTTATTTTTTGTCAGTTTTTGAAACACCCCACAAACTCAATTTTTTTTTATTCTGGGGGGAGCTCAGTGGTCTTTCGAGGTGTCTTTTTGAGAGCTAAGATCCCCTGGCTCCACTCTAATTTGAACACTGGTTAATAAACAAAAGTGCAGAGACGGTCATGTTTTACAGGTATTTGGTCAAAAAGTATTTGACAGATTGAACTTATGACCTGATTATGGTGCTGGATCACTGGGATTTATCATCTGGGAATCACGAATGCCTGTTCCAAATTTTGTGCCAATCCATCAAAAGGTGTTTACTGGATAAGTGGAAATTTTCATTTGCTGGTTGCTCTACATTTCAGGTCAGAGGATCACCAATCATCTGGGCTCCATGGATATCTACCAAACTTCCTGTCAGTTTGTCCTGTAGTTGTTGAGACATTTCACTCAATACCAAAAAAATGTCAACTTCACAGCAGTGGTAGGTGAAAAACCAAATCTGCAGCCACCACCAACCACCATCTTTCCTTACCCTTAACCAAGTGTTATAGCTGTCTAAACCTAACAAAATGAGAGGCACAAGAAGCAACCCTGAGTTTCAAAGTAATGTGTTTTATTCAGTCAACCATCTACCTTGAGCTCCTTAGCACAACTTCTGCAGTTTAACCAAAATGCACGATAACTAGTAGAGTGAAAAAGCAGACAGACAAGGTTGACAGAAGACATGATTGTCCCCACAGATCGAGTTTAAAAACCTCTGTTAAAATTGATATTGATAGGATACTTAAACTATCCACTGAGACCCAAGAATTGCATTTTTGACACTGATGCCAAGTGTTGTTGTCAGTCTATCCATCACTTTGGTCCAGAACAACTTCTGGCCAAGATTTCCATTAAATTTGGAATGGACGTTTGTGGTCCCTTGATAATTATTCCTACTGATTGTGGTGAATGCCTGAGCTCTCTTCTAGCAATACTTTGGGATCATAGTTTCCATTGATCAACTCCTTAGTGACTGACCAGTTGTCTGTGACGGCTGTGGTCTCGGGTCACTGTGTTCTCCTTTTTTTTTCTCCCACTGCGTTTTTCTTTTCCACTCTCACTCAGCAGGATGGAGCGGGAGAGAGGTGGACCGATCTACTCGGGGAGCAGACTCATGAGCCACACCTGCACCTCATCAGCTATTAGCTCGGCTTCTTAAGCCACCTCATGCTCCACTCCTGTGCCGGACTTTTCTCTTGGTTCCATGCCGAACGCAGCTCATCAGAATAGATCGCTCGTCTCTCGTCTCGCTCCTCCTGTGTGTTTTTCAGACAGCTTGTTCACGTCACTGTGAGTTTTTTCATAGTCGCTTTTTGTTACTAGTTTGTTAGATAGTCTCCCAGTTGTCTGGTGAGTTTTGAGTTACGTTATTTTGTTACTTTTGCTCTTTTGTTTTTTACCCTTTTTCCTGTCAGCGGTGATTCTCAGTTCCTCTCGCTTGTAAGCGTTATTCCCTGGTTCAGGTGATTTTTTGTTTGAACTTTTGATTAATAAATCCTGGTTTCCAACGTCTCTGCCACTGGGTCCTGGCCTTCCTTTTCCACAAACCATGACATTGTCTCAAAAATTAATAATTTCTGAGATTTTCAACAAATAGTTGAAAGTAGTTTCCAGAGGAAAAAACTATTTCCATTTTGGCCTTTCAGCTTTCACCTTCCATCATCCTGAGGCCAACATGTCAACTTTGCTTTGAGTACAGTCTGCTAATATCAAGTCTAATGTGATTTGTTTTATCGATTATTTCTTTCTTTTTACATTATTTAGCTCCACACTGCTATTTAGCGCAAACTGGGCCTTTAGAATATTTAAAAGTAGAGCCACTCTTCATCCCCAGCATAAGCAAACTAGTTCAAATGCAGTTTTCAGCCAACAGCAACATTTTAGAGGCATGGCTCAACTGCAAAATGCAGCTAAAGACAAACACTTTAGCGTGACTGTTTGTCTTTTGGGTTGCATCCTGTGTTTACCAACAGTTGACACTGGTTTCTTAGCCATGACTACGACCTTTCAATAACCTTAACCAAGAAGATCTGGTTGTCCAAGCACTTCATCTTCATCTCAGCCTTGATACACTATGGTAACTCCTGCTTAAAAAGGAATTGAAAGACCATGAAAGCCCTGACTGATGTGCTAACTCCATTGTCATCATCATTATTAAATATGTGGCTGCTGAGGTATTAAGATTAATATTACAGTTATGTTGTTAACGTTGTAACAATTGAAGCAGGAGCAGACTGAACACACTATTTAGATGAAGACAGTCAGACGCATTATGAATGGTAATGTGAGCATTTACTAAAGTACCTTGAAAAAAGTAATGAGATTGGTTATCTTAGAAAAAAAGAACTCACGACATAGTTAGTGACCATGAATCTTTAAATTAATCTGAGCACAGCTATTCTAATCAGCAAAGTTCTTTACAAAACAGCCCATTTTGCTCATTAGGAAGACTTCTTGCTGCTCTGTTACTGCTGTTTGACATGATATCTCCTCATGATTCACACTGGACTATCCTCTGTCATAGATTAAGCAATTTTTAAGCAGTTTTTGCAAACAAAATAAAATGCTATTGGAAATCACTGACTGACTGATGATTATTTGGCCTGTTTATTGCTGTGATAGTTTCTTCAGGTTGCTTTGAAAATGTACAGTGTGAACAAAGTGTTATTGTCAGAGATAATCTACTGAATGATGCCTTTGTGTTGTAGCTATTGAGCAATGAATACAGTCTAATAAGCATTCAGAGCACAAGGTCTTGACAAAGCATTCTGCTCAGTTTCTATTTTATGCAAAAAAAAAAAAAAAAAAACATATTTAAATTCCTAACACAAACCTCAACTTCCCATTCAAAGAAATCCCCTGCAGGCCCTGTTAGACAGCTATACCACCCTTCTACAGAAAGTTCAACTTCTTCTCTGAAAACAAGACATTAATTGTTCTATTTGCTCCACTTCTCTGAGCTGTGCAAGTAAAGGAGGAGAGAGGGTTTGGGTCAGCAAGCTCTGAAACATCACGTAACAGCTTAAAGTAGCCTTGGAGCCTATTTTCTGTCCAACAGTGCAGAGTCAACAAGATAACAAAACAAACTACAGCTGCTCTCCAGGGCCTTGGGGAACAGGACACAGAAGTGCACAGTAATCATCCCAGTTCTGTAAAATCAAATATCAGACTTAAAGAGGGCAGAGCCATTTAACACAATGACGTGCAAGACTATATTCAATTTTCATTAAGAAAAGTGTAGACTAATGCATGGTCTTGTGAGATTCACCACTCACCATTACCAAAGTTCTTTAATGGGTAAGTTAGTTAATAAGTTACAGTGATAGTTTATTACACTATGATGTTGGGGGGAAGGGGATTGGATAATAGTGTTCCAGTGTTTAGAACACTATGTAAACAGGCCTAAAGAAGGTGTACAGTGTATGTAACCATAAGAACAGTCTGGCAATAAGAGCCATTTTGGAATTTTAAAAATGATAAATGATGCTTGTGTTTTTAAAAGAGAGCTTAACACACACACACACACACACACACACTATACTTAATATAATCCAGTTAATGATATTGATTATAGTCAGTTAATTCTGCACACCTCTGCACACCTGGTCAATCCACAGTTACGTCAATTCTGCGTTCAGAGAGGGGGTTTGTCTCAGAGAGTGAGACCACACCATTTGTCTCACCTGTCCATATTTGTAACCATGCTTTTCAGTGTATTTGTTAACCCAGTATGATGTACAGTCTGACTTCTGGCAACACTTACTGTCCCAGGTTTGTTTGTGTTTATAATCATATTTTGTGACAGTTATATCAATATTGTCTGTTGTATCAAGACAGAGAAGTTTTTTCTTTTTTTTACATCAGTTATTAGTTACTCATTTAATGTGTTTCTAATATTTAACCATACTTATTTGGTTCTAACTTAGCCATAGGCATCATGCTTTCCAGGAATGAAGCAGGGTGGCCACGTAACACTTCCTGCTTTCATGGTCTGGCGTTATCAATGATGTCACACGTTGTACCAAGTGTGAGTATAATGTCTTTAATATGTTTTGCTGATTAACATTTGTTTCATCTGTAGTGGTTATAGAGTTGGTAAGTTAAACTTAAGATACAATGCACTGAAACTTGTTACCTCATGCTTCAAAGCCACACAGAGGTACAGAGAGTATCACATTTTAATAATCACCTCTTAAATGATACATGTGCACTTTTCTAGTAAGTTAATAGTAATTAAACCCTCAGAACAGAAGTCGCAGAAGTGCTAAATGTCACTGCTGTAAACACCCAGTATCTGTTTTTCTGTGTAGAAGAAATTACTTTCTTACTGGACGTGGTCTGTTTTATGTTCCCTGTTTCTTAAGAAGAGGAGGTGGACTGTTCAGCAGCGTGTGTGTTTGTGTGTGCAATCATGTCTGTTCAACTTACTTCTACTGTAGATGTGACTATGTCTTGATTTATGTCTTTCTGATCAGATTTTATTTTAATTAAAACTGAGTGAGAACACATGATGTGGTTTAGCTTTTGCGCATACAGTATTGAGCACGCGCGTGTGTGTGTGTGTGTGTGTGTGTGTGTCTGTGTGTCTGTGTGTGTCAGTGAAGCCTTGAATTGCGATCAACAACACACACTCTGTTGGTCCTTATCAAGACTCTGTGTTTGCTGCTTGCCAAAGTAGTTTCCGAATTTTTCAAAGGGCCCTAATCAAAAGAATCCTGAGAGCAATGGGAAATGGCACAGAGGTTTTGTCAGCACAAACAACTGTGCTTTTACGAAGCATCTCTCATGCTAGATTTTACACATACTGTTTATGACACTGTTGACACTAAATGCAAGTGGCTATAAAAGGAAAAATAATTCTGCACTCATAGTTACATTTGTGGCTTTGTCAGCAGGATAGATACTATATATATCACTACTGTATTGCAGAAAAGAAATCACATTGCCTTTTTCATTTTTATACCCTACAGTGTCTATTTCACGAGATGGAATGATACCTTTATGATCCATGCAGCGAAATTTAGAGAAAGACATCAAATATGAACCAGATTACAAAGCAATTGAGAATGCTCAATGTGAATAACATGTTATGGAAAAATGTACTAATAGAGAGTACAGGCAAATATGATCTAGAATTTATTTTGAGGGTGAGCACAAATAATAATAATAATAATAAGAAGAAGAAGAAGAAGAAGAAGAAGAAGAAGAGGAAGAAGAATAACATTAGAACCAATTCAGACAAAGAATACTTCAATTAAAATATTGACCTGATCTGTAGCTGTTTACCCCAAAACAGTAGTTAAGTACTCACAGCCATCATGATCTTTATTGAGCACACTGCCAATGCATTCAAAGCACATCACACTGAATTTTCTCAGGCCAACAAGGCCTCCAATCAGAACAATAGAATAGGTCCTTGCCCTCAGAAAGGGCGCCAATGAAAATTTTCTTATCTGATGTCCCTTTCAGTATATACCAACCCACACATGACCATTACAAAAATGAATAAATTGTTTACTGAGCTGCACTGTTGAGCAAGTAACTTTCAAAATATTATTTTCAAAATATCAATATTACTGTCTGTGTGATGTGCTACTTATTACAGTGGTTTTGCAATATAATAATCACTGACGTAGTAAGTAAGGAAGTAAATAAGTATGTTAACTTCTAAACCACCCTAAATCAGCTCCGTGCAGACTCATGCTTCAGCTCTCTCTCACAATAGTAACCACGACCTGACCATTTTATTTAGGCATGAAGTCTATTTTTCAACAATAAGCATGGAGAAGTGAAGTTGATGCCCAATAAAAAGACACTGACTGAATTTATTTACATTTTGCAACTTGGTGGAGCAGAGTGCTGCTATCTGGACAGTCAATCTCACACACACACACACACACACACACACACACACACACACACACACACACACACGTGTTTAGTGACTGCACTGTGTGTTCAGAACATTGTGGTTTATGGTGATAATTGTCATTTTTGTGCTGGGTTAGAGGTGGCTGTTACCCAGCTGTATTTGCTGACCTGTGTTTCTAAAATAATCTTCCCTGTGTTGATTATTAAAAGGTTGACATCACTGATAGCTGCTGAACACTTAAGTTTGGGTGATAACGCATTACTTGATGTGGTACATTATCATTTTATCATCACTATCATTCATTTGGAGTCGTGTTTGTGTCCACTGGGTAAATGTAAGTAATATTCATTCTCCTTTGAGCTCTCCATCAGCTCCTGTGAAAATCATCTGGCTCTTTAGCTGTTAAATGCTCCACTATGTTCACTAGCTAGTCTCTAATTGTGTCTGTCTGTTGTTTGGTACTGGGCAGATGAAGAAGGAGAGCAGTTTTGTTGAAAAGCTAATGAGAGTGCTGAGCCTGAACCAGCACAGTAAAACCATACTGTGAGCCAAAAGACATTCAATGCTCCATATGCTGAGGAAAACTGAAGAGTTGGTGGTGATTTGGTCCATCACTGCAAGAGATTCCTTTCACATAGTCTAGACAACTGCAACTACTTGTTTAACTTTGGCATAATCACAAAATTCAGTTTGAAATTTTGAATGTCCACAAGTTTTAAACTCAATAAAAAAAAAAAAAAAAAAATGCCATGCATTCATAGAGTGTCACAGTTCCAGAGATTTTGTTTTTGTTCTTTTGTTCCTTGTTTTTTTTTTTTCCTTTGTCTTCTGTTTCCATTTGGGATAATGAGGATGTAAGTTTTTAAAATGTTGCCAAGGTGTCAAGCAGTCATCCTTGGGCTCCACCTGAGCCTTGTTTTCCCACACCTATCCTTGTTAGCATGAATGCACTGACAAAAAAATAGTACAAGTTGTAATACTGAAGAAAATGACCAAGTTTTTATGATCATGAAGTACAATTTTAAGAAATAAAGATGTGTTTTTATGGTATCTATTTTGTTCTATGATAATGTTAACAATGTTCCATTGAAATCAGTAAATCAAGAGCAAGATTTGCTGTTTCAATGATTCCAGCAGCCTGAGAAGAAGGGATGAAATTTCTGAAGCAAATTAATGAATCAGGTTCAGTTTACATCAGTTCACTTTCAGATTCTGGATTAATTTGGTAAAAATTTAGCAGTTTTGTTTTCAGTTGTAACTCCGAACCATTCTGAATTTGCTACAGCTCTCATGTACACCACTGACAGGCTTCTTCTCCACAGTAATGGCAGCAGAGGCTCATGGGATTTATGATAGTTAGAGCCATCCACCATACCAAACTGACATGATTTCTCAGACATAAAGTTGAAATGGTTAAACTTCATGGCCATAACATCAACCTGTAGATTTTGACAATATCCACAAGACTATTTTCCTTTGTTTAGAAATGTCGAGGATGCTATTAAAAATACCCAATAGAGTCTAAGTCTATAAGCTTTATCTGCTTGATTAAATGACCTTGTTGGAGACGTTCCCCACAATTGTCTTATGGCTAATACAAAACAATTCAGGCCTGTGTAGCCTGGAGACAGGGAGCTCAGTGCC
This sequence comes from Chaetodon auriga, assembly GCF_051107435.1. Taxonomy (NCBI): domain Eukaryota; kingdom Metazoa; phylum Chordata; class Actinopteri; order Chaetodontiformes; family Chaetodontidae; genus Chaetodon; species Chaetodon auriga. The sequence continues at coordinate 2,780,200 of NC_135081.1, forward strand.
ACAGCTCCATAAAGGGCAAGTGTCTCCGCCACAGACTCTGACAGCCATCACCCCATGATACACACAAGGTGAAAAAACAGCAGTGCCTTTAATAAGATCTGATTTTATTAGCTAACAAGCAAGACACAGCAGTGGTGTGTTCGCTTATTAAATTATTCAGTGTTATTGTAGTGACAGTCCATAGGGAATGTCCCTGCTTGGAAAACAAGTGACACACTTTAATGCTTCAGAGACTAGCCGTGCAGATATTTACATAATTAGCCTCCATTAGACTTGTATTTTAGCAGAAGTCAATAATTACCTAAACAATAGGTATTTTGTATTTTTTCCCTGGGTTTGAATAGTAATGTGAGTGCACATCATCTGTGACGATGCTGCACCGAATCAATATGATGATGAGTCTAATCAAAACACTCATTCACAGCAGTGTGTTTTAAACACTTAAGTCAGGATGTGCGGACAGAATATCTTTACTCAGTGGAGGACAAATTAATACTAAAAAACAGAGCGAAGATGATTCAGAAAGAGGCATGTTTAAAGCTGCTGTTCTGTAGATCTGATATGTGTTCATTTATTTCTGTATTTAGCTTCATTTAGCTTTATTCAGCTATATTTTATTTTAGTTTTCTTAGGTTGATCCTGATTGGCTGGTGCATGTGAGGACAAAACAGCATCAGCACCTAAATTCGTTTTCATACACAACAACAGCTGCATGTTTTGTTCTCTATTCTCTATTCTGCTTAGGATAGCTATAGATATACACAAACACACACAAACACACACACACACACACACACACATATATATATATCGAGGGTCTTTGGAAGAGGGTGTCGTATGCTGTAGCTTAGAGATTATAAAGCCCCTTGAGGCAGAATGTGATTTGTAATACTGGGCTATGTAAATAAAATTGACTTGACTTTCAAATGTGTTTGATTTTTGCACGGATCTGGACGGTCATCTCAAATGTCTGAGATTTGAGGGACACCTGCAGGGGAAAGTAGAGGAAATGTGACCAATACTACATGGAAAATAAAGAGATGAGGAGAAGTCACAGGTATGCGTGTGAGAGGGAAAGACAGACAGAGAGAAGAGAGAAAGAAGGAGAGCTAACTAGATGACATGTGTCTGTAACAGAAGCCGGTGGGACGAGAGACAAAGCCTGTGTGAGGGACAGAGAGAGAGCTATGTAACCTTACCTCTGCAGTCAGTTTTAACAATGACACTTTCACTGTCAGATGGTTAATGCCTGATAACAGAATTTTGAACCAGAGAATTCCTGGGAACATAGGACCTTGTAAATTTAGGCGGTCGCAGATACACACCCCAATACAAATGACAAAAAACTCTGAGGCTATGGACAGTATTCTGTAAAACAGAAAAGGGAAAACAAAATTACTCATGAGGAACTGAATGACTAATATTTTTGACTTGAAGATGTAGCGTTTTGTTGGCAGGTGTCAATGGTATAAGCAAGACTTGAGACATGGATTGTACTGTGATATGAAGTCAAACATTAAATCCACAGCCAGTACCACTCCCCAGGATGTGTCCTAATCAAAGCAAATGAGAAAATGCAGATATCACACTCATAAAAGAAATGGTAGATATCAGTATTATATCAGTAGTATGTCATATCAGTACTCTTAAAGCCAAATGTGGGACACTGAAAAGGTCAATGTTAAAAGGCCTAAATCAACCTAGTTCATGTAATAAACACTCAGTAACACTCAAGGCTAAATGTGTAATTCTACTTTCAATTTAGCTACTTTTATTTCACCACAATGTTATTGCTGTTACTTAGAGGTGTGAATGTTACATGGTACATGTGGGATGAATTAAACAACATTAAACAAGCAATAGACAGATAAAGGAGAATTAAATGCACAGCTAAACATTCATGAACCTGCTGTGATTTGCATTAAAATGTTAAACCATTACAATGTCTTCATTTTCACTAAACAGAGAACACATTCGACCATAACAGGCATATTTGAAGGCAATGCATTAAACCTTGAGGCAACACATAAAACCTAAACCTGCGTAAAACCATTACTTACCACACACTGGATTATTAATAGTGACTGAATAATGTGTAATGCATAGGCATAAAAAGAACCACCTGCAGAAATTAGCACATTGCATTTCTGGAAATAAGCAGGCATTGCATGTCAAGGTAACACACTCTCACTCCCAACCCATCACATACAGACTCTTGGGCAGGACCCCTTGGTGTCACTTTTTAAGGCAGGTGATTCCCCTTTACAGTTATTTTTCAATGTCAAGTTAGTGACTAATTTAGCAATGATAAATATGTAATGTAGGGATAGACTTTCAAAATAAAGCTTGCTCACAAAATTGTTAACAAACATAAGGTGAAGTTGATGGTTTGGCTTAAAATAAATATATTAGTTATATGCATTCAAGTCATGTATACACAAAAGAAATCAACCTCCATTTTTAGGTTTCACATGGGACGTGCACCTCAATCACCTGGTTGATAATTCTATGCTTGACCCTTCCAACCATAACAACCTCCTCCTTAGGTGGACTTTTCTTTCTCTTTAGACTTAAACATGTTGGGACAATGGACTGTCTATAGGAGTCTATTGGACTAACCCAGATGTTGAAAAGTGTTGAAATGTTGAAAACTGTCCAAACGTCCGAATGTGGCAAGGTGAGAGTGAGAACTGTTTGGTCCAGAAGCCGTCATCGCCTATAACTCCATTTTCCTTTGCACAGTTTTCATGGAACCACTAGAAACAGATGGTACATGAAAGCCATGCCTCTGTGGAATTGGGGTCCTTTCTGTCTCCATATGAATGGTGGCATACGGCACAAGCTTGTCTTGAATACTTTTCTTCTCCTTAGTCCTTGTTCTTTCCTTTCTTCTCTTTGATGAAAGAAAAATGGTCATCGGCGGTCAAATAATAGAGGTGAGTGAGGTTTGGCAATCTGGTGGCTGGTCTTCGGGGGTTCTTTTACTGGAAGTTTAATCAGAGATCGAAAGGAGATTTCTGGCTGTGTCACCACTTCAACCTCCTCTACCAGAGGTGTTGGGGTTACAATGGTGGGTGGAAGAAGATGGGGTCGAGTGTGCTGATTTCTGACTGAACAGCATCATGCAGAGGGTGGCATGGGGACTGCTCAAAAAAATCACACAGTCGAGGATGGCAGAAGTCATCATCATCACCATTATCAAGTGGGAGACGACGTGAGGTTGCTGGTGCAGGATTAACTCAGTCCACTGAAGTATCTTGCAAGAATCTCTCAGTTGTTTGAGATACCATTACAAGATTCTCATCTGTCGTGAATTATTGGAAAACACTATCATATGTGTCATGAATAGTATATCTCTCATCTTTTGTATTCTTTTTTATATAGCCACCCCATCACAGGCACACATTTTTTTTCTATTCATGTCATTATTTCTTAGTTGTTTGCTTGTTAATTAATTAATTAATTAATTACTTGCTTTATTAATGAATTTTCTGTCTCTCTGCCACAATAATATTTTTAAGATAGATAACAAACCATTGACAGTGCTCTGCCCTGTCCTTGACAGCTGGAGCTATTATTATTAGAACTATTAGTATTATTATTACTAACATTAGCCCTGCAATCGACTGGCGACCGGTTCAGGGTGTACCCCGCTTCTCGCCCGTTGACAGCTGGGATAGGCTCCAGCCCTCCCTGCAACCCCAAAAGGGATAGTCGGTATAGGAGATGAATGAATGAATGATTACTAACATTATTATTACTATTGGTAGTAGCAGTAGAAATAACAGCATTGGAAGCAGCAAAGAATAGGAGTGTCATTAGTGTACATTTTTCAACCTCATAAGTACATATATATATATGGGAGACTATCTAAAAAAACGAATATATATATTCATTTTTTTTAGATAGTCTCCCTTGTTACTCATTGCTTTAGTTGTTTTTCTTCAGACTGTGAAGCACACTAACCCTAACCCCAACCACTAAACTGTATACACAAACATCAAACCAACACAACACACAACAGCTGATACAAACGTTATTCACTGTGAAATTCAGTTAACTGGCCTGTATGGACTGTTTTACTGTATTTACTGTTCTTACTGTCCTTGTCCCTATGTTGTTTTGTAAAGGTTTTGTCTTTTTGTCTTATAGAATATATATAGAAACATTCTGACTGATCTTGGCTGTATTGAATGGGTATATCCCCGACCGTAGAAAAGCCAGCCTGGGCATTCAATGGTGTATTTTTTACCCAGGCCTTTGAAAACAGTGGAACTACCCTAAGCCATATCCTTCATCCCTTGAGTTTACACTAGGGTTTTAACCTCTTGAACAGCACTGTGTGCGGGATGCAAATAGTGCGTTGTCAGAGGGGGAAGGCTAAATACATGGCCACGGTTCTCTCTGATCATATTTAAAAATTATGAAATGACAGCAGACATTGTACACATGAGCGGCGTGACCATCAACAACGAGTAGATGGGGCTGTGGATATTTTTTGTCAGGCTTCAAAGAAACCACTTCCCACATTCCGCGAACAAGTCAGCATTTATCCACCCATTATCTGACATCTTCACATAGGTATTCCTGGGATCCCAGAAGATCTGCCTTCATTCACTTGCCTTTGAGTATTATCATTGTGATGATGAATAGACAAGTGGTGGTTTTACCTTTCTCTCCACCACTGACCTCAAAACAGGGTAACCCAAAGTCACCCTTGGGCCTGTTTTCTAACTATTCCAAATGTGATCTGGGACATTTTCCAGCTCCATGGTCTCAATCATGTCCTTATATTTTTGAAACCACTTTTACACAACGGTGGGATTGAGTTCTGCTCCCTTTGCAGCTAAGAGTGCATCTGGTTCGCAAATGCTCAGGTTGGGCTTTCCTCTCAGATACCCCTGAAACCGTTAAGTCAGCTTTTTTTCTTTCTTCTTTTCTCTTTCTTTTCTTTTTTCTTTTTTTTTCAGCAAACTGGTGGGCCGGTGCTATTTGCTCTATGCACAAATGAATCACTTCCAGTGAGGTGATGGTAGTGCACCTTTTGTCCCATGCTGGAGAGTGAATTTCGGAATGTTCCAGGCTTCAGGTGAGGGACCCCACCATCCTCAACAATCTGTCTATACACTTTTAGGGCTCTCCTCATCCTATCCTGAATCCTGAAGCCTGTATCTCTCTTTGTTGTGCTCTGTTGGCCTTATTTCTGTCATTTGCCATTGTACTTGAAATACATTCCATGGAATTAATCAATAATGCATATAGATCAAAGTGTAGGATTTTATTAATTTGCTGTGAATGTTAGACTATCTGTGTTTTTGAAATACATTACTATCTTGTAAACTGAGACATTTTTCCCAAACATTATCCTTCCCTTTTAAAAGGCAGGGGTACTCTTTTCATGCACACATACATAAAACCAGAAAACAAGACTCTGACATCATTTTTGCAGCCTTCCAAATTATTACATAGAATTGTCATTTTACCTTAATTATTTAAAATAATGCATTAGCAGATGACCCTTTAAATGGCTTTTATTACATATTCAAAATATGCAATATGCAAGCAAATCATACTGTCCCACTTTATGAACTATATTTCTGGGACAATAGACAAATTTGATACAAATACACAGCACTGTGCAAAGGTTTTAGGCAGGTGTGAAAAAATGCTATAAACTAAGAATGCTGCCAAAAATCTAAGTGGTAATAGTTTATTTCCATCAATTACCAAAATGCAGTGAATAAATCAAAATCAAATCAAATCAATATTTGGTGTGATCACCATTTGCCTTCAAAACTGCATCAATTCTTCTCGGTACACTTGTACACAGTTTTTGAAGGAACTTGGCTGGTAAGTTGTTCCAAACATCTTGGAGAGTTAACCACAGATCTTCTGTGGATGTAGGCTTCCTCAAATCTTTCTGTCCCTTCATGTAATCCCAGACAGACTCGATGGTGTTAAGATCAGGGCTCTGTTGGGGCCATACCATCACTTCCGGGACTGCTTGTTCTTCTTTGCGCTGAAGATAGTTCTTAATGACAATGGCTGTATGTTTGGGATCGTTGTCCTGCTGCAGAATGAATTTGGGGCCAATCATACACCTCCCTGATGTTATTGCATGATGGATAAGTATGTGCCTGTACATAGCATTGAGGACACCATTAATCCTGACCAAATCTCCAACTCCATTTGCAGAAATGCAGCCCCAAACTTCCAAAGAACCTCCACCATGCTTCACTGTTGCCTGCAGACATTCATTATTGTACCGCTCTCTAGACCTTCAGCGAACAAACCATTGCCATTTTTCTGGACGCCAGTTCCTATGTTTTTGTGCATAGTTGAGTCACTTGGCCTTGTTTCCGTGTCGGAGGTATGGTTTTTTGGCTGCAACTCTTCCATGAAGACCACCGGGCAGTAGATGGGTGTACCTGTGTCCCACAGGTTTCTGCCAGTTCTGAGTTGATGGCACTGCTGGACATCTTCTGATTTTGAAGGGAAATTAACTTGATGTGTTTTTCATCTGTGGTTTTCCTTGGCCGACCACTGTGTCTACAATCCTCAATGTTGCCTGTTTCTTTGTGCTTCTTCAAAAGAGCTTGAACAGCACATCTTGAAACCCCAGTCTGCTTTGAAATCTTTGTCTGGGAAAAACCTTGCTGATGCGTTATAACTACCTTGTCTTGCTGTGCTTAGTCTTGCCATGGTGTATGGCCTGTGACATCAAACTGTCTTTCAACCTGATGTTGGTAGCAGAGTTTGGCTGTTCCTCAGTTTTAAACCTCCTACACACCTGTTTCTGTTTCAGTTAATGGCTGTTTTTTAACCTACATGTGAAATTGATGATCATTAGTACCTGTTTGGTATAATTGGTTGATCATACACCTAACCTAAAAAATCCCTGACTTTGTGCAAATGTACCTTTAAGATCTGATGCTGATTTGAAGGCAAAGGGTGGCATCAACAAATATTGATTTGATTGAGATTTTTTTTTTGTTTTGTTCTCTCACTTCACATTTTCGTAAATTGCTTAAAAAAAAAAAAAAAAAAAAAAAAAAAAAAAATCTTAGTTTAAAGCATTTTTGAAACTCTTCAAAACTACTGGCTGAAATTGTTTGGTAAAGTAATAAGTTGCTGTGCCTTTCATGTTTATTGATTTGTTTGAAAATGAACATACATTTGAGTCGCATTAATTTTTAGTGAGGTGTTATTTCTAGTGTTTCTCATATACCCTTAGGGCTAAACCAAATCATTACAATCAATCATTACAAATAGTGTGGGAATTGTTGTTACTGTTTGCAATTCATTCATTCATTCATCTTCTTTACCCGCGCATCCCATTTCGGGGTTGCGGGGGGCTGGAGCCTATCCCAGCTAGCAATGGGCGAGAGGCGGGGTACACCCTGAACCGGTCGCCAGCCGATCGCAGGGCTACACACACAGACAACTCACACACTCACATCTACGGACAATTTAGAGACCAAATCTGTGGGAGGAACCCACGCATGCACGGGAAGAACTTCACACAGAAAAGGCCCTGCCCGACCCCGAACCAGCAACCTTCTTGCTGTGAGGCACGCGCACTACCTGCTGCGCCACCGTGCCGCCCTACTGTTTGCAATTGATATCCATAATCATTTATACATCCATGACATCATGTAGCCTTTTGTAAAAAAGCCTGCTGAAGATTTTGCACCAACAGAAAAAGTCACCTACATTTAACAGCAAAGCAGGTCATTGTTCAATTCAGGCAGGGAAGGCAGATACACGGGAGCAAAGGATTAGCAGAAGTTATTATTTGATACTGTTTGTTTTGCCATTGTTGCCGTAACTGCTGAATAAGTGCTGCTATTTTATTTATTTATTTATTGGTAAAACTTAGTTGTTTTCTTGTGTTTGTTTTCCATATCTTTGAATAGATTTGACTTGTTATGGTATCATACTTAAAATTTATATTAAAGCTACCGTTCGTTACTCCCATGGACAGTGGTATCATCGTGTCCTTATCCATTCAGTAATAGTGGGATTTCTATTGTAACCACTTTATCTGCAACTCATCTCAAACAGGTCTCATGTCACTGACCTTTGGGTAATCCTTACTTTGGACAGTTTTCTGCTGTGAGGTTATTCCACCCTAAACTATCATTGGACAGTTTAGACATTTGAGAAGGTTTTATTATAGTTTCATTAACTTTTTATGTACACCTATCACTACAAGTAAATAAGAAAATACGTCATTTCATTCAACTGAACCTTTGTTGATTTTTGGTTCTCTTCACAGAATGCTTTTTCGCCCCACAACTATTACTTAGAATAGTTTGCAAAGTGCAGATATCTAGTGCAGAAAACGCAAGTTTTCTGTTCTCAAAATTCTCAATAGGTATGCTCTAAAGTTGGAGTTGACCCCCTTAGCTTTTTGACCCAAAGTATTTAGGTTGAGAGCACATTACTTTTGGTGTGATGTGGATGAATATCAGGCACCCAACATAAATGAAATGAAAGACATGGCAGAGTAACCCATCTGCCAGAATGACTGTTGTTTTGAGTTTGAGTTTTAATTGCTGAAATTTTGTTGTAGATACCATTGTGTGATTATGTTGAAGGCATGAAGCTTTAGAGCATATATTTGCTATTTTGCAAAATACAGCATTCTCTCAACAGATATTTGTGTATCAAAGCAATTGTATGTATACCAACCTAGCCCATAATGCACAAATGATCTGGACTTACAGTGTCGGACCTGAGGCTGTAAACTGAATGGCTGCAGAAGGACCTCAGGAAGGATGATCAACTGGGAAATATGCTGCTTTGTACACCAACTGTTGTTTTCGTTCATTTCTTGGGTGAAATGATAAAGAGACAACTATCACCAGAGTTTGGTATATTTCTTTGTGAAGACAGAACACACACACACACACACACACACACACACACACACACACACACAAACACTTTAATCACACAGTTACCTGCACCAACACATGGGTGAAAATGAGGTGTGAACAAAAACAAAAACAAAACAAAAAAAATCTCAAAGCTGTTCAAGTACCAGTAACAGATTGCAAAAAAAGAGAGAAAAAAATAGCAGTGAGAAAGTTGGAGCAAAGAGATGTACTGCAGGGAAGTTTTCAAACTTGACTAGATTAACACAACATCCGTAATATGCAGCAGGTATTCTATATGATGCTACACTGACCGGATTACTAAGCAGAGTCTTAGCAACGGCAGAACTGTCACTGCTACATGGTTCCAGGCTATTTCACGGGCAAAGAGGTATAGCAGTATTTGATGCCTCATAGCAAGAAAGTCTGAACATGACCCAGCCACCCAGAGTTCCTCTGTATAGAGTTTGCAGTCAAAAGACATGCAGGTTAGGTGAAATGGAAATTGTCGTAGGTGTGAATGTGTTAGTTTATCTAGCTATGTCAGCCTAGTGATACACTGGTGACCAGTCCACATGTACCGTAGATTCCAGCTCCTGATGACCATGAACAGGATAAGTGGGTACCAAAAACAGGTGCATAGTTATTTGATTGCATGAAACTGGAAGGAATACGACTTAAAAAATCTAATTGATGCATATTTAGATTTACTGGCCCCGAGGAAGATTTGTTTTCACAGTTGGTACCACACAGAAACACACAGATAGGCACACAGCAACAGACAGATACAGAAAATCAATAAAATCTTCATGTAAACATTCATATATCCCACCTCAAGACAGTATCAATGAGCCATTTTGTTCAGTGCTGCTATGAGAGAAGGGGAGAACATCCTGCTGCAGTGAGCTCTTGACCATTTTAAAGTCCTGTATCTCCTGCCACATGCTAGACAAGTAATTTGAAATACTGTGTGAGAAGGTGATCAGTGTCATTTGACTCATGTCTGAGAGACTGGGTGTGGAAAAGGCAGACGATTTTGAGGCAGTGTATGTGATGCCGCTAAGTTTGATTTTGCTGGTTAATGGTGTAACAGTACAGCAGGATGGGATGAATTATGCTTTTGTAAAGCAACAGGAGGTTTGTGGCAACAGACAGTGTTCTGAGTTTACAGAAGACATGGGGTCTTTGCTGGGATTGTTTATGAATAGAAGAGATGTCCTGATCGAAACTGACTTTATTAATGAGTCAAAGATAATTGAAGCTGCTCACTTGCTTAATTTTCTTGCCATGGATAGAGGTGGGGATCAGTCGGGTGTGGGGTGTTTACATATGCTAATGCATGGTTCTTTTCATTTTGTCCACCTTCAGCTGCAGGTAGTTATCAGTCCATCACTGTGGGAAGTAAGATGGAAGTTTTGATAGGCTGTAACAGAGCTATTGTTATTTAATAATCTGAGAATGGCAGTGTCATCAGAGTATTGGAAGTATATCGCGAAGAGTGAAGGGCTGGTTCAGTCATTTGTGTAGAGGGTGGAAAGAAATGGACTGAGGATACAACCCTGAGGGGCTCCAGTGTTGGTGATGGTGTTAGTGTACCTTACATCCTGTGGTTTGTTGCTGAGGAAATTGTGAAATCAGTGGATGACTGGTTGTGGTTGTGTTCTGAGGGGCAAAATATTGGGGGTTCTGGTATGATGGTGGATGTTTTCTCTAGAGTGGACATTGATGCTGTCCTGTCGGATTCCATGAAGGTGGAGAGGAGAAAGGGAGAGAGCTCCATGGCACAGATCTTAAGCACCTTAGCTTGGATGTTATCTGGCCTTGGCGCCTTGCCGGGGTGGCTTTGGCTAAGGTGGTAGAGCAGTCGTCCGCTTATCAGACTTATCTGCTTATCAGAAGGTTGGTGGTTCAATTTGCCTCAGCAGTCTACTTGTCGAATTATCCTTGGGCAAGATACTGAACCCGAAATTGCTCCTAATGCTGTGTCTTCGGTGTGAGTGTGTGTGAATAATGCTCATAATGAACAGGTGGCTTAGCTGCCATATGAATGTGTGTGTGAATGAGTGAATGCAGACTTGTGTTGGAAAAGCGTTTTGAGTGTCAGACTAGAAAGGCGTTATAAAATACAGTCCATTTACCATTTACCAGGCTTGCACCTGCTCAACAGCTGTTGGACATTCTCCAGTGCGGAGGGTGATGTGCAGCCTCACAAAATAAAAGATATCTCTTGAACATTCTTCTTTTTCAAAAGATGTTTTGTTTTTAGCATTTTGCTGTATTGATTAAGGCAGGAAAGCAAGAAGAGAATGGAAATGATATGCAGCAAATGGGTTGGAATTGAACTGCCAGTCCAAGTCAGTGCAAACCAGTGAGCCCTGCAGTTGTGTAATGGCGTCCTCCGAACGTTGAGTAGCACTGTGGATTTGAGGCACGGTGCATTTCAGTTGCTGTTTCTAGTGTGGGTGCATGAAAATGACATCATTGGGGTATGAACCTGGCAACATTGTTTACTAGCTCCACTGCTGCTTTGGCGTTAACACGAGTTTGGATCCAAGCATCTAACTGATGACCATCGTGGAGAATTCCCTCAGGAGATAGAAGGGCTGCAGGGTGCACAGAGTACAGACTTTACTCTATTAAGTGATGATGGTACTCGGTGATATGAGTCATAAGGAGTCCATCTGTGGACTTTTGTATGGAGCAAATTACTGTGGAAAATGTTATGGCGATCCATCCAATATTTGGTCCAGATATTTCACTCTGAAAGAAAGTTGTGAAACAACCACACTACTGTCACTGTCATGCTACTAGTGTGGCAAATGATGCTAATTACCTTCTCATCTGTTCTGACAGATTAAATGGATGAGAAATTTAAAAAAAAAACAAAAAACAATACTGTAGGTGCTGCATTTGTCAAAGTAGTTAGCATGAAGTATGACAAGTTGCCCTTTAACCTGTGAAAATTGTTCTATAATGTCTTCTGTGGGTCTAAAAGAGCTTTGTCAAGTTTGACAAAGAGATTGTCCACACATGAAAATGACCTCATTCAAATTTTAGAACACAGGTGGAAGTAGAATAATTAAGTAGCTTTTGTGACCAAACCTAATGGAGCCATAGAGGTGGCAGATCAGAAAAAAATATTTTTGTAATAACCACATGCGTTTTGGAAGGTAATGATAAATGACAAAGGCTGGAGAACTTGTTGCCGACAAAACTACACAGCTCCTCTGCAACCTACACTGGCTGGTGGTGGCTATTTGAATCTGAATCAAGACACTTGTACTGGCCTAACTTGCTGCAAATGGTTCAGGCCAATCCTACATCCAGGACATGGTCACATTAGTGTGTTCACTGCACTCTGCTACTGCCAATTGGCTGGCTAGTCCCTCCCTCCCAGGGAGACCCAACAAGTCCATCAATAAAATGATAACTGTTTACGGTCTGGGCTTCACGATGGTGGAATGAGCTTCCCATTGGCATCAGAGCAGCAGAAAGACTACACATCTTCTGTCACAGATGGGAAAACTCGTCTAGTGAGACTGCACCGTGGCCTATAAAAAAGTGCGCTTCTAAATACTGTATTATTATGTTACATGAGGTTGACCACTCCACAGCTAAATTAACCCTCTTAGTTTTTTATGTGACAGGCATTGGTGTGGAGGATGCAGTCATCTACCTGCTTCATTGATCTCTTTCTCATCTGGGGTATTCTGGAGGTACGGTGAGAGTCATGTTTTTTGACTTCTTCAGTGCTTTCAACACAATCTAACCATCACTGCTCAGGGGGAAGCTAGAAAGAGCTGGAGTAGACCCTCTACACATCAGACTTCAGACACAACACTGGCAGGTGTCATATCCAGAAGTTCTCCAATGATACAGCCATCTTTGGACGTTTATCACAGGGCAATGAACTGAAATACAGGGAAGTCATAACCAACTTTGTAGATTGGTGTGGACTGAACCCTCTGCACATAAATGCCAGCAAGATGAAGGAGATGGTGACTGATTTCCCAAGGAAGGTACCACAGACTACACCAGTGAACATCCAGGGTTTGGACATTGAGATTGTGGGGGATTACAAATACCTGGGTGTTCACCACAACAACAAACTGGACTGGACAAACAACACAGATATCTTGTACAGGAGGGACAAAAGTCATCTGCACCTGCTACGAAGACTGAGGTCTTTTGGAATATGTAGGACACTGTCAACAATATTTCTGATGCTGTGGTAGCATCTGCAGTTTTCTATGCAGTGGTTTGTTGGGGTTGGGGATGCAGGGGACACAGTGGTCAGGACAGCTGGCTCTGTCCTGGACTGCCCTCTGGACACCATCGAGGAGGTGGGTGAGAGGAGGATGTTCACCAGGCTGACCAATCATGGGCAACCCATCCCACCCCTGCATGAAACAGTTGGGGGCTTAGCAGACTGCTGCATTCAATGTGTCTGGGGGTGTGGCTGTGTCTTTGTATGGTTTCGGGGGGCTCTTGCTGCCGCGAAGAGGAGTTGTAGAGGTGGTCGTACTTGCGTACCTCCTCGATAATTCTTTCTTCGGCTTGGTCCAGTTTTTCTTGTAGCTCTCACCACAGAAACTTTGAAAATGGCGGTGTTGTTGTGCTGCGACCATAGGGCTGCGACTGAACCGAAAATTACGTTCTGAACGGACCAATCAGAGTCCTCGACATTCACGTCACTACGTGTCGACGCGACGCGTAGTCAGGATTTTTTGGAGGTGCGCGTCAGGCTACGGCGTAGGGTCCGCGTAGGGGTCTGCGTCGACGGCGTAGGTACGGCGTCGCCGCGACGCAGAAGCGTAAACCAAGCTTAAGAAAGAAGGCTATTGCAGGTCCTTCATCCCATCAGCTCTCAGACTGTTGAACACCAGCATCATGTAATGTAGCACTGTGTTCATGCTGTCTTTCCCCAATTCCACATCAAAAACCCATTTTGTTTTGCAATACTGTTATCAATGCTAATACATGCTCACATTATCCATTTCATCTGGTGCAGTTCCTAAGTTTTTGTATTTTCCTCTCAACTGTGCAATAACACTATTTATTATCCATATTGGCAACAGTATTTTTTAAACTGTATATATTGTGCATATACATAGACTCAGTATTTCTCAAGTGCGATACAATATATGACATTAGTGGTTTTTCTCATAAGAATACTGTTTTTAGTACTTTCTATGGCAGCAGGATTTTTACGACATTGAGTATTTTTATAATCTGTACATAATGTACACATACATAGTTGTTTTTTTCTATTCTGTATCTGTGCCACTGTTTTTGCTTTTTGTAATACTTGCTGGCTGTAATGACTTAATTTCCCCAGTGTGGGATCAATAAAGTCCTATCTTATCTTATTAGTGTCCCGCAAAAGGTTTTACCATCTTAAGAAACACTAAAGCAAAACATTACACTAGACACTAGAAAAGACTGTAGTTGGTTCAATAATATTAAGCTATCACCAACCTTGAAGAAGTTCATGGTGGAGCCATCCTCGACCACCCCGTATTCTATCTTTGTCTGCTTGGCCAGGTCATCAGCAGAGTCGATGGGTGACTCCATCCTCTCCACGGTGAGAAAGGCAGCCAGGTTTGCCGTATAGGAGGAGATGATGATGAGAGTGAAAAACCACCAGATTCCTCCTACAATTCTGGTGGAGAGGGCTTTCGGCATGAGCTCAGATCCTGAACGAGAGGAGCAGAGGAGGAGGTGAGGCCTGGCACAGCACAAGGCTGGAGAGGGGGCAGCACCCAGGCCAGGCTAGGCCTCTGCATCTGCTGCCTGGATCATACACTCAGACACAGGCACGCAAAATGGGCAGAGTGGGCAGCCATATGGCTGAACCTGGTGATTGGTATTTAGTCTTGCCATAGACTGTACAACAGAAGTGGATTTAGCCACTATGACATCACCCATTGGTTTGTGGACTTCTGTTGTGAACCATCTTCTGTCAGAAGTGGCCATATTTGGGTGAGACGATGGACCTCGGGAGAACCATGAGGTGGATGTGCATTGCTACACCTCTATCCTGAATAACAGGTCATCTTGGTAGTGACTTTTCAATCACAAGGTATCCAAGGAGGGTTACTTGGACCTGGATGACCTGGATGACTGAGAATCTTCACAACTTAACTGTGCCCAAAAGCATACCTTCCTTTTTTACTATAAATTGGACCTTAATTTACAACATAAATATCATGCTGTATTGAAGATCAAGACCATACACTCATTCGGAAACTGTTTACTGAGGTAATAATTCAAATTAGTGTCATTTTCTCACAGACTTCTATACGATCAGACTTCTTTTCACAATCAGTGGAGTCACCTCCTGCCAGCGATTAGAAAGAATGGAAGTTTAAGGCACTTTGTCTTCACTTTTCAGACATACGCCCACTTCTTTTATACAATGAGTCTTATGCTGGTGATGTGACTGTATTACCATCTTTTGTGCAGCAATGTATTGTAACAGTAACAGGTTGTCATTTGTTATTTTTGATTGGTTGCCAAGCTTCAAGGGGCTGAGACCTTATGTAATATGATCTGGCTGAGGGGCAGACACCAAGGTGTGGGGGAGGGCAATACTACAGAATTTGGTTTCAATCTGATACCAAGTCCAGGATTACGGATATATATAACAATATTGATCTTTTTCATTATTAAAAGTAGCTAATGAACCATCAGAGCAAAACACGTGATGATCCACGAGATAAATGTATTATTAATAGGCTACATCGGAATATATTTTAATTGCCACCAAATGATTTGTTTCTTTTTACTATTATCTGTTAATGCCTTTACCACATACATGTTTAAACACAAGAGTTTTTAATGGTAAATAACAAATTTTCATCATGTGTAGTATCTGAACTGAGAGCATCCATGCACACAACAGCAGCAAATATCGAAGCACTGAGAAAAGTGTTCATGTGCCAGGAATGTGATCTAATGTGATGGGTCACATTATTTTTGTACCAATGCTATTGACACTAGTATCAACACTCAACACTCTGTATCAGTAGTATCGGTACTTTGGGGATTTGCAACTTTTAATTGAGACAATGAAGGTTGGTCTTCATCCCCGAAGTATTTTGGTTTAGTTTTTGTCTGCATCTATTTGTTAACCAAAATTAACTGAAACAGACTCCAAGCTCAGTGCTTGGTTGTTAATACAGGAAGAGGGCCAGAGCAGACCGGAGCGGGTTGTGCCAACCACAGAATTGGATGAGCAACACTGCATGGAAAGAATGGGGCAAATAAGGGAAACTATATTGAACTTGCCAGGATTTCAGGCAAGGATTTTATCTTTTCTTGTTGATTTTTCAACAGCTGGCAATTTAGTGTATGTGATGGCCTGTTAGTAGCTGATACAGTCATAAGGCTTAGCAATAATTCATCCCCTAGACCACACAACAAATCATTTTATCAGTATACCTGTGCTGTGACAGTTACTCTGGTATAACAGGGTTTTACAAAGTTGGATGGAGCTAAAATTATACAGTCGCCTATTTTGCACTCTAGCTCTTTGGACGCCCAAAGATCAACCCTGTCAAGACGGTATGCAATTGCTCAATAGCATCGATTTTCATGAGGTAAACTCTACGTACAGATATTTGTGGATTGACTCCATCTCTGCAAGTGACTTTATGTATCTTTTTTTTTTTTTTTTTTTTTCAGATGTCTGACCAGGCCATACAATTTCTACATGAAGTTGTTTAGCTGCGCTCAGCATCAGCTACTTCCACTTTTTAAAAAAAATTCTTTCAACAGTCTCCAGTTATTCTGACAATTTTTCATTCAAGTTTTATGCAGAATGTATGCAGCAGAGGAAGGAGCATATGAGTGTGGGCAGAGTGGGAGTGAGGGAGGGAGGTTTGCTGTCCGGGTGAAAGAAGGTGGGCCTGGGTTATATCAAGACCATTCTACTCAAGCAGCTTAAGCAATTGAAAGCAGGGATTTTGCACATTCACTCAGAGGGAAAGCTGATAAAGAGTCAGAGAGATAGGAGGTTAAGAACTCTGTGCTCCACTCTCTTTGTGAGAAACTCAATCTGTACTCTCACTTTTCATCAAACTTTCTCTCTTTCCTCACAGTCCCCTGAGTAAGCTGTCTAGTAGAGCGAACATGCAGGGAAATACATGACAGCCAACTGCAGCTCGAACCCGCTGCTATTGATACTGCAATGGAGAGAGAACGACAGGCTGGAGTGGGCACATACTTCCAAATTCCCCCCAGTTTGACCCAGGAGTAAATCAGGTTTGGGGGAGAATATCTCATTTGTGAATTTACCTGTTAAGTCAAAACATCTAAGGAATTGTGTACACCATGCTGAATGTGTTTATTGTTAGCATGTCTACAGGCTCAAAGAATAGAGCAGTGACACTACACCTACTATTTTTAAAATACATAAGAAAAACTCATTGTCAAAACTCAAAGTCTCTTTCCATAAATGATGACCCAGATGAACAGACCTTGATGTGAGCAGTTTCATGTAGGAACTCTTTTCTTTGACTCAACTACACCAGCCAATCATATCACTTCAAGCATGGTCAAGAGACTTGACCATGCTTGACTTGTGCTTGTGACAGAGTCGAACGTAAACATTAATGGCATCCTCTTTGGCTGGATTGTAATGCTAGCTAGCACTATCAGTTAGCTATCAACTAATCTCTGCCACCTATCAATGTCAAACGAGGAAGGGAATCTATGTATTTTTTTATCATCTTTTTTTTTGTCTAAATATAACAACACACACACAAACACACACAACTCTCACCCTTGCTCCCAAGATGAAATGACTGAGGGGCTGTTAAGAATTGCAAGTAGTTGTTGTTGTTGTTTTTCATAAAAAAAAAAAATTCATCAGTTCATTTTAATCATGTAATTGCATCACAATGACTAAATAACAAAAACATATTGGTGTGTGTCCATAGCATTTTTCTTTCCCAGTTTCTCCTCTTTCTAGGAAAGAGGGGAAACTGCTATATGGACACAAGACCTAAGGATAAAGGAAGCGTTTTGAACAACCGACAAAATCAGCAGGGGGAGGGGAGCTTCAAGCTCTCTCTCTCTCTCTCTCTCTCTCTCTCTCTCTCTCTCTTGCAGTGCTGTCCATTGTTCTGAAACAACAACTAAGCAATAGTCATGTAAACTCTGGGAGAGGTTATCTAATTAATTATTATCTAATTATCTATCTGTAAAGTGCTTTGAGCTGCTTGTTTACATTCATTATTGTGTGTGTGCAGCACATCAACTAAAAGCAGTTTTTCCCAAATTTAGTGTGGCACATGAGCAGTAGCACTTGAACAGGTCAAATAATGACGATGAGACCAGTTTAACAGTATGATAGCATATTGCCATGAGGTCCTAATAAATAAGTAGAAACTAATGCCTGTCATGTCTTACTGTTAGAGATACACCAAGCCTTTTCAGACAATCTAAGGGTGGACTGATAAACTGTGTGGGTTTAAGAGAGGCAGGGGCGTTCTATAGATAACATCAGCATAATCCAAGACAGACAAGAAGACAGCCTCAATTATCTGCTTCCTGCTGTGTGCAGGAAAATTAGCTCTGATTCTGTACAAAGATCAAATTTTTGTCCGAGCTTGCTGACAAGTGTGTCAATGTGAAATCTAAACGTAACTTTTTGATCCAGCCAGATACCAAATGATTTATGCTCTGAGACCCTCTCAATAACGTTTCCCTTCAGAAGGGTAATATGCAGACCAGCGTACACAATATCTATGGCTCTAGAGAATAGCGTATATTTAGTCTGGTTTGCATTCACGACTAATTTCAATTTGACAAGTGCATCTTGCAATTTATCAGAGGCTGGTTGTAGGATTTCAGAGGCTGAGTGTGCAGTATTACAAACCTGTATCCTCTGCATGACGATGGATTTTACAATTTGTTACAGAGGATGTAATGTTGTTGATATAAATTGTGAACAAGACAAGGAATATGAAGTGTTATACTGTATACACTTGCCTTGTCTGATCCAGTTTGCCTGGTATTCATTTTAATACCAGATGTGCTGTTAGTATTAAGCATGTTTTTAAAATAGTTATTTGTCACCATTGAGCATACTCTCACTCAACATGATGCATTTTTCTTACATTTTCTGTTGTTTCTGTATGTATTCATTTATACATTTGCTAAACATAAACAGAAGGCTAATTTGCAACATAATTGTACATTTATTTGCAAAATAAATTAATTGAAGGATAACCAAGGGTAGGAAGTAATTACATACTTTAAACGTAAAGGGTCTCAAATATGTATCTCACAGAAGGTCCTCAAAACACGAACGCTGGCCCTGCTACTAGCAGCAAAACAATTAGTGTCTCTGTCAGCGCTTAATAAATACGTTAGCATTGCTAAAAACACATTTTCTGTTCAACCTCTTATTACGGTCACCCAGCATGGCCATCAGCCACCCACTTTGCCCATTCATCAAACCACAACCAAGAACAAAAAGGAAGCAGGCATGAACACATATTCATCAGTACTGTTAGCAGTGGATTTGGCTTGTTCTGTGTTGGACCAGTTTCAGACGCAGGTTTTAAAAGTGGAACACATTACCAGCTTCAAGCTTCCTATCCTGTTCCAGCTCAGAAAGCAGAACAGAAAAGAGGGGGGACCCATTCAGAGAGGCAAGTCGACCCAAACAGAGCCTGGTTGGGGCTGACTGTCATGTACCCAAGGTAACGTCATGACCAAACAGCACATCCCACAGTTTTCTGGGGGGCGGGGCAAGCCGCCGGGCAGGGGAGCCTCTACAGTGCAGACCAGCACGGTGCCATGCAGACACGTGTGTTCATCCAGTCTAATCCCACAGCTTTCTGGCCCTCAGCCACATCTTCTCAACTGGTGAACTCTACAAATCTCATCTGCTGGCTTTTCAAAAGAAAACAAAAAACAAAAAAAAAAACAGCTGTAGTCTAGACTGCATCCTGTAGCTAAAACGCATGACATTTACAAAAATCTTGTTCCTCATTATTCATAGACATGTTTATGATCAACCAAATTTTTTTTTCTTTTTCTTTTTTTGGGGTGGGTGGGTGGGTGTTACACTCAAACCAGTCATCACATTTTGATCTCAAATGATTTTAAAAAACTGGAGCTAATTTGGGGATATTAGTAAGCGTGCAGTGTAAGTAAGCATGCATCCAGCCAACAAGGGATAAGTTATCAGCTTCTAAATCGGTGGAAAGATTGAGATGTCTGTGGACTTAAATTGTCACTTCATCCAAAAAACATATTTTTTCACTTACTAGTGGTATCTAGTCATGCACAGTCTTGCTTTTATTTGTCCAAGCTTTATTTGTGTCAGAGATTTCACTCTCCACCTGAGCACGATGGTGGTGGTGAAATGACAAACTGTGTGTTCCTTGGATTGTCCAGATTACCTGGAACACTGTTTCCACAAACAGATGTTGCTGTTGATGTTTAAAAATATATAATAGCTAATAATATTATAAAAGTAGAACATTTATTAAGATATTCTAAGGAACTGTATTTTTTTTTGGGGGGGGGGGGGGCACTTCAATTTTCTCTGTGAATCAAATAAAGGAGCAATCAAGCAATCAAACTGCATTAATTTTGATAGATATGTGTTTTCCGTTTTCCTTTTCCCCTCCCCTGTGTCTCTGTGTGTCTGTAGTGTGGGCGTGGCACTCTCTCTCTGACTCTCCTGGCACCTGGATCCCTGCTGGTTATGCACACCTGCTGAACCTGCCCACCTGCTGTCCAGCTACTCATCAACCCTGCAATATTTCTACCTTTGGCCTTCACCCTTTGGGGCCAGATTCCTTGCGGTGGAAGTCAGTGTGGTGGTCAGTGGTAGTCAGAGCATGTATCTCCAGTGCAGTGTATTTGCCTGCCCACTCACTCTGATCTCTCTGTCCAGTCTGGCCTAGCTCTGCCATCCACCACTGCCCCTCTGCCCTCCGTTTTTGCCAGCTCTTTTTTGTTTCATATATTATTTTAATACTGTCAGCATCCGAAAAGGGAAGTCCTTTCTCCTCCATCATGTTAGGTGGAGCTGGAAACATCAGATATTCAAAACCTGGACATATAAAGCAAAAACTATCTGCATGGTGAGATACCACTCAAGGTTCTTTCTTTTCTTTTCTTCTAATTTGGATCAACAGACCCTTTATAGCAGCTAGATCTTTGTGTGCTCCACTGAATTATTCAGATGCAAGGGCATATGTATATATCATGCTTTCCAGGCCCTAAAATCATCATTACCTGTTGTAAATATGTTGCATTTTCAATTGATTTGAAAGAAATGCTCATTTAAATATTCAACATATCCTCCCATTGTAACATGCATTATAAAGGAGATGGCCACAAAACCACTGAAGTGATAACATTCCAATTTCTGTTTAACTTGTTTGCCAACTAGTTGAGAAGATATGGCATTGGTTTGGCAGGAGAAAACAAAACCAAACAGGCAGGATAAGCTGCTGAGTTCACATTCTCATTCAGTCTCACCCATTTGATCCATCTCAGGTATTCTGGGTGGGTACACTTACCTGTTCAGGTGGCTGTGAATAGATGGGGAAAGGAGTATGGAGAAGGGGACCATGCAGGAGCTCCATCTGCATTCATTGATCATATCACTCAAATGCCACTCAGTCCATCCTGCTGGACTCTACCATTGAAGCATCTAGCATCATGCACAGAGGCCCCCATGCATGGTCATGGGCCCGGTCAAAGAGCAAGGTTGACCCCCAGCAAAAAAGTGGGACTTGTGCTAGAAAAAGGGGGGCAGGCAGAGGCGTCTACCTTGCTGCATGAGAGCTCCAACTCCGAACCAGAAACTATTTAGCAGGGTGAAATTGTTTTCCACTACATCCGAGTCAGGGTTGCAAGGGTGAGGGTTATACCACTCGTAGGGACTAAACCTGTGACAATTAACAGAGAACACACACACACACACACACACACACACACAGATATTAACTGCAGTTGCATAAAGACACAAAAGTAGACAATGAAAGAGACCAAGAGCGGTCGTCCTACCTGGAGAGACAGGGGAGAGAAAACAAAGGTTAGTCATGTGCAGAAATGGCTGAGAACACTTCCAAAATCAATAAGCATTGCTATGCCTTCATGTACATACCTCACATTGATATGCTGTTAATTGGATTAGTAAATTAAGAATTTATTACATGAATTACTGTAGGATGTTGATTACTATGTCTTTACTGAATAGTCCATTAGTCAAAATAAAGCCTCAAAAATGATGGCTCCTCTGAATCTCTCATGTGTTTTTAAATTCTGATAATATACACCACTTGGGAAGTGGGCTAGAATTAACACCACTCATATTCTACAAGTGACTCCTCGCGTAGGAGTGCTCATATCAAAGGCAATTCCCTTAGTAATTTAATCGATGGGGTCTGAAAATAACTCCATTGTCAACCGAGAAAAGAACTAATAATCCTTATAATCTTGGAGGAGCATTAATATTCAACAGATCAAACGGTTCATTCCCATCATGCCCACGCTGGCCCCAGAACTCCCCCTCACTCGACGCACTCCTCAAGCAGAGAGATTTCTCATTTATTCATATTAAATAAAAGTGACATTACATTAGTAAAGGTTGATTGGTCTACAATTAAGCATCCTGACCTGATTTGGTTTGTGCTGGAGTAGAGGGGGAACCAGGGCCTTATCTTGACTCAAGCTGTTTAACAGACACAAGGGTTTGACTAATCAAATTGCAATGCATAAAGCAGACTTGTCTCAGTGTGGGCCTTTTTATTGTGCTGGAAGTCAAAAAATGAGAACGAGTAGATGTAACGTCTGCATGGAGGATAATGCAGATGAAACTGCTACACCATTGCTTGTCAAGGTTTTGATCCATTGTCCTCTGGATAAAATGCAGTAGTACTAGGTTGCCATTAAAATGTGGTTAGTGGTGGCACTCCTTTTTACCCTAACAACACTGAGTTGAATATTGTGTGGTGTTGCTTAAGAACCTCTGAACATTCCCTTTATTTCTACTTCAAGAGAATCTTTGGCCTTAAATCAATCCATCTGCTCATTCAATTTGCCCTAGATTTGCTTGCTTGTCAATTTGTAATGGCAAATTGAGTTCAACTGAACTGCGACCTTGCTGTGGCATATGTGACTATGTGACCCAATCACTTGCACAGAGGTCTCTGAGTGTGTTTCCTCCAATCACATTGTGAAAAGCCAATTACAGCTCGCCATGAACACGGATGAGCAAAGTTGTCACCACCGTGCTAGATAATGGGAGTGTCTGGTTGGAATGCTGCTGCTGCTGGTTGGGTCAGGGAATCCTAAACCATACCATTCAATGGAGACAACACAGCTTAGCTGCTTGGCCCGTTTGCTGTCATTTTGATCCAATTACACTGCCCTTACATTATCTCAGGTCATCTGTGCTGCAGAGGGAGAAACTTTGAGCAAGGTCAGTGCAGAGATAAGCGCGGATGAAAAACCGAGGGATTCACCAGCAGCGCAGAAACAATGTGAGGCTTTTATCTTTCGACTGGGGCAGGGTCATCCTGCAGAAAACTCCAGCGATGATACGCACGATAACACCAATGTCAGGGGAGATGAGTCAACAGAATCAGAATGGTCCCGTTTCTCTGTCACAGGATGATAGACTTTATATGTCTACACATGAACTTTGGAGTGTTGTTGGTATACACTCTGCAGTGTACAATAAAGAACCAGATCAGTATATCTCACATTTCTGCTGACCATGTTCCAAGAGTTTTAGTTTTTATCCACACCTTTATTTCCACCAAGTTCATCTATTGTAACATCTTCGAACAAGTCACGCCAAAAAGCCAGAATGCTGCTGCTACAATATTAACAATGATCCTGAAAAGTAAACCCAAATTATCAGGTCCTGTACTGGCTTCCAGTGTGTCATAGAATAGAGTTTAGATTTCTGCTGCTTGTAAATCAAAATACATGTGTGACATGTATGACTCTTATCTGCCCCTGAAGTAACTGGGTAGCAGTTTGCTAACCATTTCCATAGTCCAAATTAAACATGAAGAAGGAGCATTTCATTGCTGTGCACCACAGAGCTGGAGAAAACCTTCACTTTCCAACTTAGCCTTTAAATCCAAGATGAAAACATTTATGATATGCTCTTACATATTTACCTATCTAAGATTTATTTTCATGTAAGTGTCATGATCTGGTTTGTTTGGTTTTGTTATTTTCTGTTTTATGTTGCAAGTTTTCCTCATGTGTCATCTTTTGCTTTACTTTTACTTACTTTTTCCACTTGTGTGATTGTTTGATTTGTGTCACCTGTCCCTCATTTGTTTTCATCTATGCCTGATTAATATTTCTCCCAATGTATTTAAGTCTGTGTGTTTCTCTTAGTCTTTGCCACTTCATCTTTGTACCATTTGTGGCAAGCGTTCCTGCCATGGTGAGTGTTTCCCTAGTGATTCTGAGATTTAGACTTTTGCTTTGTTTCCCTAGACTTTGCTTGGATTGGATTTCTGCTCCCTGGATTTGGATTTTGTTTGCCTTATGGACTGATTACTTTGCTTTTGACCCTTACCTACCTCAACCTTCTGTAAGTCTTTCTTAGTTGCCATTTCATTTTTGATAAATTCATTGAACTGTACTAGCTCAGCCTTTTGTTTGGTCTGCATTTGGACGCTATTTTCTTGTTCCTCTGTGACATATTACAACAGTACATTTCGTTTTTATTTCCTTTAAAATAGTTTCTGCACTGTTAATTTGTTACTTACATACTTTGTGTATTACATATGCTGTACAAAACACACTTGTCTCACTTTGCTTTTTCTTGTTTTTCCACAATGCAATAATATCACTCAGAAGAGACTTCAGAGTTACTTCAACTTATTTTTGGAATGTATACCTTTGCACAGCATGTCTTATAGGAGGGATTTATTTCTTTTAAAGAGCAAGTGAACTTCAGTTTCCCTCCTTCAATACCCAAGTTGTGTTTTCACTTTCAAAGGTTTTGAGGGGAAAAAAAATAAAGAAAAAAAATAAAGCATATATCCCCAACATTTTGCATAGATGATGACATGGGATTCCAAGGAGAATTTCAACCATGTGATGAGGGCTGTACCTTTAATATGAGCACATATTCAACTAAAGGCTTTTCATTGAAATACTGAGGACAGAGGGAAGAAAGACTGCACAAAGAGAAATATTCTAATTTTGAGCAGGACAGGCAAGAACTACATGTCATTATCATGAGTCATAATTATTTAGAGAAAGACAATGTTCGTCACAATCAATCTGAGTGATTATTGTCACTCAGCTATACCTCTGCTTCCTGTTTATCCTCAGGAAATAAGCATGATGTTTAGGATGTAGAGAATTTGAGTCACCAAAGTGTAACAAGGTGATAATGCACAGGCTTTAGCAGAGGTGTGATGTACTATAGAGGTTTGTTTGTTTCAGCTGTTTCATCTCCTGCACCAGAAGCAGCAGCAGCACTATTGATGCCATTAGAGGGAACATAAAAGCAATAACAACCAGCAACATTAACATTACTAACTGGAGCTATCAGGGTAGGTGGCAGTACAACAGAGTAATCATGTGATTTTAGCTGTGCACCCATGTGGTATAGGCCTACACATGGCAAAGAGAAGCTGCTCTAACTCTAGCACTGTGTACATCAGTCCTCGTATTTTGTCTCTGTCAGTCTCTCACTCATACAAACAGTCACACAGTACAGCACAAACACAAGCGTACATAGATAAAATGTGTAATGTGTACACACACATATGTAAACAGTAGATATGCACAGTGGAACTAAACCTTGTCTTATTAGGTCTTGCCTGTCAAATGTATCTCCTAGACAATTTGGTCTCACAAACATTTGTGAAATGAGTGTGTTTTCTTAACACACAAATGATGTATGTGAACAGAAAGTAAAAGAAATACATTTCTGCACCATGAAAGGATTAGGTGGACGACATAGGACTAAGAAAGTTTTTTAGGAATTTGAAAGAAACCTGGGTGTATAGAATATGCAGAGATTATCCCAAGAAAAATATAGCATGTGTTGTTTTATACAAATAACTACAAAGATACTGTATGTTTACTTTTCACTGAGACAGCACTTCTTATGTCCATATGAATAATGATTTGTTCATTAGGAACAACAACAGAAGTAGTTTGATGTTCAGAGCCAAAAAGCTTGGTAAGCGTCAGGTGGGTGGTTCAAAGCCTTTGACTGTGACATGGGAGAGAACCAGTCATTTCCCATGTCAAGTCACCGTTTCTTCTGTTAACCATAACTTTGACAGCTCCCCAATCTCAATGAAGAAGTTGTTCTTAGCCTAAATCATGATTTTTCCTCTATGCTTAACTAAGTAGCTATATGTCAAATCTTAAGCCTAAATTAGTCCCTAACCCTTGCCTAAACCAAAGCAAAGTTTTACCATAAAATGGTAAATGGACTGTATTTGTACAGCGCTTTTCTAGTCTGAAGACCACTCAAAGCGCTTTTACAACTCAAATCTGCATTCACCCATTCGCACACACATTCATACAGTAGCTAAGCCACCAGCTCGTTATGAGCGTTATCCATTCACACACTGATGGCACAGCATCGGGGGCGGTTTTGGGGTTCAGTATCTTGCCCAAGGATACTTTGGCATGTGGACTGCCAAGGCCAGGAATCGAACCACCTACCCTCTGATAGGTGGACGACCACTCTACCTCCTTTCAATTCACTCTCACCTCTTGTTGTATCTAGCTGTGTAAATAGGTTAGTTAATAGTAGTTGCTGTAGAGGTTTTAAGATATCTGTCTTTAGTTTTTAGTTTTTGGGTTTTTTTTTTCCAGTTTTAACAGGGATGGTTTCTTCTTCATGTAAAAACGTTCTGTCATGGTGAAGGGATGTTATCTCCACATTTTCTGTTCACCGTATGTAAGTTGCCTTTTAAATTTCTCATTTCATGAAATTTTGTGAGACTGCTATGTGCTACACTCTACAGCATAAACATGCAACTGTAGCCCGGCATGCATTTGTGTATACAGGAGAAAAGAAGGAATAAAGTGAGGGGGAAATTTATACACTTACCCAAACACATACTTATTGTGATATAAAATACAGATAGGTGTATATTCTGAGCCAACTTAGATGACAGTTGCTGCTTTTTATTCTCTTGTGTGATCATATTGCCAGTAACATCGGAAAACGTGCGTTAACCATAAAACTGTCGGGCGATGGCTGCAAGAGAGCCGATGTCTCCCAAAAGTTTTAGAGTTAACATGTTCTTTTCTTTCTCTTTTTTCTTCACCATGCTTCAAAGGGCAGCTTCAAGCAAAAGCCACGAGACTAAGTGAGCAAGCCTTCGAAAAAAATATCCGCCGACTTCCATCAACTGAAAGGATTTGTCTGAGCACTAAGGGCACTAAACGGAAAGACAACTGGTTCAAACAGCTGCAGCATTCTTGATGGCGGCAGCATCACCACATGAAATTGTTCAGTAGATGGACACAGATGCAAATAACATAATACAGAGCTCCTTGTATCTGCTATAGATATAACACTTACCAATCAATGCATGGTTTTGAACAATATGGAGTTAGGACAGTCATAACACCACAGCATAGAAATACAAGACTGAAACCCTGATGAAAATGTTTCTTTTTGTCGTTTCTATATTTTCAATTTATTTATTTATTTTAATCTCATGCACAGTTATAATGAGTTCCTGCATTTTCATGGCTTCCTCCTGTAAATCAGTAATGCTTTACCCACATTATCTGTAACACTCTACAAGGCAACTTCATCCACCAACTCATAGCCCTGTACTGTATGATTTCCTCACTTTCCATCACCAGCTCTAGATCCTTGTAGATCCTTACAACAATCATGTTAGTAGTAATGCATATAAACTCTGCAACACTTCCTCCTTGAGTTCAATTTCTTTGAACAAGTGCAAAGCCATTTCAACTTTGGTGGCACAGATTAATTGCAGTGAGAAACCTGAAATCGTAGATCATAGTCCCATTTAAAAGAGAACTTTTTTGCAGAAGTGAAAAAGTAATCCAAAGCACCTATAGAACATAACCCTAAAGATCAGGTTTTATGGGAAAAAAGGATGTTGACATCTGTTCTATGCCTTGAAAGGCTATCATAGCAAGGTAGTCTGGACATAAATATTTGGCTATGTGTTTATGGATTCTCATCTGCTATGATAATTTTGTCATCCAAAGCAAAGGTTAGAAGGAGTAGAGTCAGATTTGACTCCAACAAATGTCTTATCAGGTAAGGTTACAGCTCAAAACTCTAATAAATCAACAACTTGTAAGTCCATATGACTATTGTTTTTCCTAGTAATTGGAGACTGAACTAAAAAAAGACAAAAAAGAAAAAAAGATACTATATCTCTGAGTCATTGATGTGTTTGAAGCAAGGTGAAGGAAATGAGAATAGACAGCATGAACTCTGAGACACTGGGGACAGTGAGGGAAAGGTGTGAGAGGGGCAGCAGTGTTCACATCGAGCTCAACACATCCCACAC
The DNA here is from genome assembly GCF_051107435.1 of Chaetodon auriga. Taxonomy (NCBI): domain Eukaryota; kingdom Metazoa; phylum Chordata; class Actinopteri; order Chaetodontiformes; family Chaetodontidae; genus Chaetodon; species Chaetodon auriga. The sequence continues at coordinate 2,808,611 of NC_135081.1, forward strand.
ACACACACACACACACACACACACACACACACACACACACACACACACACACTTATGCGCACATATCCTCCATATGAGTGCACAAACTTTCTGCCACTCTCTCGGACACATACACACGACCCTCAAACGGCTGATAAGCCTACAACTTCTCTGTCTAAGGTCTGTGTTCCTGCATATGTCTGTATCTCCTGTGGTTTTACTTACTGATGCCAATGTGAGTAGAAGCAGGCCTGGAGTAACCTAGCAGCCTTGCCAAGTGCCAACCAGAAACAAGATATTCTACAAACATAATGTCTAATGGACGAAGTAAGTATTTATGTGATCTTTCATGGTTAAACTGCTTAAAACACATTACACAGCAACGATGTTGAGTCTAAGCTTTGAAACAAGACCACTAATTAGTGTCAGCACTGTCACTGAGTGGTAAGATTTTACTATGTGTGAGTGAGTGTGTTCAGGACACAGATCCTGTAATTACAGAGATTAGCCTGTTGTTAGTTAGATGGGCGAGGCTGAGCGATGGCAGCTAAGCATGTGTCTGACTGTGTGTGAAGCTGTGATCACTGGAAGTGACATGTTACCTGGCTATGACAAACAGCACACAACTGACACCCAAGTAAGCCAGCAGAATATACATCCAGATATCAGGCGAGAGGGGGTTGAGGAAGGAGAAGACCCCAGGGTTGGTCCCGTTGGGCTTGCGGTACAGTATACTTATACCCAGCGTCATAAAGGGCTTGGAGAAGTCAATAACCTTCTCGCGCACATATGTGATGGCGAGGGGAGCCACTGCCAGATCAGCTCTCTGTCAACAGCAAACATAAAAGGGAAGAGAGATAGGCCATAAGTCACCGGCACAGGAAGCATTTAGAGGCAATCAAATTAAGAAAACAGGGTCTTTACACACCACAGAGTCTGTCCCAAGGCACTTAGCAAGAAATTTAAAGCCCTCTTTCTCTTTCCACCCATCAAGTATACTCCTGCTACTTAAACTCACCTTTCTCTTTCTGGAACTTAAATCAAAGCATTCATTTATTTTCTTTGGTGCTCAATGGCACAATTGCTCGGAAAATTCTTACTGGTATAGTGACAACTTCAAAAAAATGCTAACATCTTAATAAGAGCTTTCATCCATCCAGAAAGAACAAGCATCGATTTTAATGACATACTGTACCTTTCCTACCCTGTTAAACAGGAAGGATGTATTTTTAGCTCTTATAGCTCCTATAGCAACTAGTAACTGTGTCATTTAGATGCTCATCTGTTCATATTTCGTTCAGCTTCAGGAGTTTAGTTTGGTTGGTTGGTTGCCATTGCATTTGTGTGATTTGAAAGCCTGCAAATACTTCTGACATTGACACTGTGGGCAGTTAATGAGGGTGGAGAATGTAAGGAAGTTATTAACTTGAGACTTTGCCTCATAAGACTAGGTTTTTCCTTATCCCTTAGTGTCAGTGTGGTGTAGTTGCAATTCTTGGGACACCTATAATCATTTTCCACTGCAAGAACTTAACAACTCATAATGACTGGCTTCCAATAACACACACTTGGGGCTTTAGTCCTTCATTGCAGACCCACTGTATTTTACAAACCAGTACAATTTAAATATATGCCATAAAAAGCCAATAGCTGGACTGACTACATCATTTTGATAGTGAAGTAAGTGGTTATGTTTCAGACAACAGTGTAAGGAGTGGTGCTTTTATCATCATTGATTTTTTTCACACTTAAATAAACACAAGATACACTTGTCTATGGAAAGGAAGACTGGGGGTCTACCAATCAAAAATCAAATGGCTCACACCACTTTGAAGTTTCTTTCCTAACCACTAATCTGGCTCCCTCTGAATGCCTTCTTCTCCCCAAATACAACTGAGGATTTGGAAATATCTGTTTTTCTGAACGAACTGTCTTCATTGGTCATCATTTTCATTTTTTTCTTTTCTATAATGTTCCTAAAACCTTTCCTTATTTTCCCGTCTGGTCGATACAGATGCAGTAGTAAAATGATGGTTGCTCTTATGTTTTATGTGGTTATCCTTGTTGCGATGTGACAAATCACACCTTCTTGGCAGGATTTCCATCAAACACTGAAACTATGTGAAATTTACTGTATATTAGGTATCACCTCCTGAGCAGTACCAAAATGTACCTCAAGGAACTCTAACCAAAACAAGGTCAAGAAAGTAGAAACAAAAGCAGAACGTGACAGTTGCTACATCTTATGTTAAGTTTTGTTAAGGTCCTGCAGTGCAAAAAGGTTTGCTTACCGAATGTGTTACTGCTGTGAACGCAGGCAACCGTTTGTAGCACAAACTCTGATATTTAATAAACATTAACATCATGTTTCTATAGAGTTATTTATAATATGGCATGTCATGCTTGCGTGTGAGATGCGTGCTTTAGTGATATGGAGAGGGGATGTATAGAGCCAGCCCTGGAAAGTCACGTTACCATATCTGGGGTGAAAACCGTGTTGTGCTGTTGACAGTTAATAAATCTTGGGTTGCATTGTGACTATAAATGCTAAACATTCACAGCAAGGTCAAGTGGTTCATTTCTCAAAGATATATCCTCTTTGTCTTATGAAGGTTGCCATATATCACTTGAGGATGAATTGACTGAGCTCATTGCTCACAGATGTGATACATGAAAAGTCTTGCTGATATCAGGCATCTCTGAATTTGCCAAAACTACTCTCAGGATGCATTTACTCCACTTTGAGAATAAGACAGACCAAAGAATATTTTGCTAAATTCCTCTGACAGGATGTTTTCAACTTGTTCAGCTCAATTCTGCATTTCTCCCACAACTGAAATTCTTCTCTGTGAATCTCACACTCCCCAGTCTTCTGAGGGCCAGTCTGCTGCAATCAGCATCTAAGTCAAGCTAGGACCCTGTGCAAAAAGTGGGGCAAACCCACTCTGAACATCATCTCACAGGGGATTGGGCCCTTCACCCATTAAAGATCCGAATATCTGTCATGACAGCCACTGATGTAAAGCAGAAGCAGAAGACAAGTCTAGAGAAGTTAAGGGAGACTTGACCCCTTGTGGGTGCTTCTTTTAATGGGGTCAGATATTGACTATTGGCTGTGCAGCGCCCAATATTTTTCTGCCCATGGAGTTTATCCTAACTGGGACTTTGGTGTAATGATCTACACTGTGAGCTGATTGTGTGGGCTTGTGTGTGTGCTTTAATAAGCTCTGTAGGGGAAACAAGTCACACCAGAATCTATGCTATCTTCGCATCACTGTACTCTCAAACAGTGCTGGTCGTTACCTCCGTCTTTTTCATTTTCTTTCCCTCATGTGTGTCTCAGTGTGATACTCATGACATTGCATTCTTGGATGATAATAGTGGTTGAGAGTTAACGCTAATGAAACTACTCAAACATAAAAGGAAAAGAAAGAAAGAAAGAAAACAGGTTTGGTAATTGGCACATTTGTAAAACCTGTTCTGAACATTCAACAAGAAATCATACAATGCTTAAGGTGAGGAGAGAGAGAGGGGAAAAAAAAGAAAAGAAAAATGGCCATCTTTAGAGAAGGCGACATGCACGATGCACAACAGCAGTCCAAACCAAAAGATATGTTTGGTAATTTGCTTTATGAGTGACTTCAACATTGCGTGATTATCTAAAAACAGTTCTATTTAAAAAATATACTTTTGTCACTCAACTAATTGGTAAATTGACTCATTGTTTCAACACTACAACAAACTGTCCTGACACAATATCTGACTGGCATTTTGAATTTAGACAGAATGTTTAGTTTAATGATGTTTTTGACCAATAAATATTGTAATAGACACCAAACAGCTTTTTTAAAACCCCAAAAGCTGTTTTTTCATTCAGTTTATATTTTGTACTTGAACATGCTGCTGGCTGCTTTTTATGTATTATTTTCTTCCACTCTGCTTGCTCACAGTGCTGCTGGTTTATGGTTTATTCCAGCTTGGGTATTACAACTTCTAGTTTATGACAGCTAGTGTATAGTAGGGAACTGGGATACAGCTTGAGTTTTCCAAAACAGTAAACTGGTGTTTATAACCTGTCTGATCATCTGACTCCTATTGTTTCTTGCTGTGGGTCTTCATAGGTTTTTCACCATATTTCACCATATTACCTTGGTATGCTCAAACTATGAAAATAATGCCCATATTGTATGAACTGGAATGATCCTCTAAGGATGAGTGTAAATTGGCATCTGTTTGTTGGGATCACATTCATGCATCCCTTTGATAATGATATTTAGAGACTCACGTGGTCCATTAGCTCCTTGACAATGCCATTCCACTGGCCTGTGTTCTCATCCTGGGCACCATATTTTCCATCTTCCACCAGGCGGACCTCATAAGTGAAGCCCAGGATGTTGGCCAGCTCTCTCAGCAGGTCTATGCAATAGCCCTCAAAGCGGTCGTTCCCGTACAGCGGCTTGTCAGATTTCTTGAACATCACATATGGCTCTTCCTGTCAGGTGAAATAGTGGAAGAGGAATGAGTCTCTGCAGCACTTGGCATCTTTTACCTACTGATAAGGCCTATCAGAGAGGGTGTCTGATGTGTGAGATAGGCTTTTGAGCTGTGCAAGCCCAAACACACACTGGCTCAGCTAGTAAAGCATGTGTAAAGCCGCTGTGTTTGTGTGTGTGCTTGCCAGCAGTCCCAGTCCTGTGATGTGAGGTGGGGTGGGTGCAAAGTGAGGCATAACCATAATAAGAGATAATCCCCCATATCAATGACTCTGTGCTCCTCTCAGGCTCAGCAGGCTGGCTTTGGGCCCAGGCCCAGCTTTCAGGACACCGCATGCTTTGTCAATAAGATAAGAGATGCTGATAGACGGACACAAAAAGAGAGAGCAAGAGCCGGTGCATCAGCTCTGTTCACACAAACAGCTGGGGTGATTACTAATGTCTTCTTTCATATGGCTTTTTTCCTCCCTCCTGCCCACTGAGCGTCTCCTTTGCCATGTCCTTCTCCTCTCTTTCCCCCTGCTTCACTCCGTTTCCTCCTCCTCCTGCCTCCTCCCTTCTATACCTCTGCTCCACAACACCATCTGTCTTTGTTAGCCTTAGACGCTCATTTTCACCACACGTCCCTCATTTCTATGACTCCCTTGTCTCTTTCAGACAAATAAATCCAAAAATATATTGTCAAGCAGGTGTTGTTTATAGTACAACTGTGCCATGACTGGAAAAAAAAAAAAAAAAAAAATCATTTAAGATTGCTAACAGCTTTGACACATTCCGCTGGCTGGAGTTTGAAGAGCATGCGGACATGTGTTTGTGTGTGTGTGTGTGTGTGTGTGTGTGTGTGTGTGTGTGTGTGTGTGTGTTGTTTTTGCAGTATATCAAAAATTTGCCTTGTAATTGTGATATGATGATGTTGTGAAGACAGAAGTGTTAAATTATGGAGCAACAAGGGCAGAACAGTGCGACTGTTTTCTTAATATATCTAATTCAAATATAAATATAAATCCATGTCTTTGTGAACCCTCACTATTTATTTGTCTCTATAATAATAATAATAATAATAATAATCATCATCATCATTTTATGTATTTTTTTTTACAGCTTCCCAGATGATGTTGAATTTTTTACATTTCTTTTTTTCTATTTTAAATAACATTTTGTTGCTATATCTTGTGAATAGTCAACATATGAAATATCCAAAATCCACAAGTATCTGTGACGTAATAGTGTAAATACCTGAGATAAATTAATGTGACGTACGACATTTCACATGTGAAATGTTTGAAAACCTATATATAATGGCAGTTAACCTTATGTTAAATGACGTTTCACATCTTATGTGTGGAGTTTTTGTTACAAAAAGCACGTGTGAAATTGTTAACACTTCGAGGGTGACGTGTGTAAAAAGAGACACACAATACTATAGGTATTGTTTCCCATCCACTGTGCCGCGGCACATAAGTGTGCCATGAGAAATCATCAGGTGTGCCGTGGAAGATTATCCAATTTCACCTGATTGGTGCTCTAAGACATAGACACTATTTGCATTTCTCACATGAAAAGGTGTTCCATGTATGATTTATTAACATTTTTATGCGCACAAGAACTGTTTATTTATTGTGCAAACTATAGTAATTTTTAGTTCCACTGGCAATCACCACCATGAGTTCACCATCTTGGAGAGATCGCTTATCATTTGTAGAAATGTAAATCTTTCCCATTGCTTGCCTTTACTCTGAAACATAAACAGGACCAGGATCAGATAGAAGTAGCAGCTATAGTCTCATTTAGCCACACTGCAATTGTATCAGCTAAGTACATCATTTGTTGTATCTACTGTAGCTCATGTGTTGCTATGGTATACATCAGCAGCTGCGTGACCGAAAGAATACTGATGTAATCTTGATGAAAGAGCAGAAAACACTGTCCACATACAGATCAATACCAGAGCACCTGCAATGTCAAGACATAGAGTACAAACACCACTCGTGTTTGTTTACACACACATGAAGCTGAGGGTGATTGAGGTGTACACATACCTCCATAACCTCTTATGCTGGTCTTTAAAATAGGCACACATACCAGACCTAATTATCACTGAAATATATGATGGGATGTCAGTCTTCGTTAACGACGGCAACACCTACATGTAGACATACTGTGTGTGCACTACACACCACATTAATTGCAACATCGAGCAATCCAATCCAGGTAGGAGCAGCGTTTCCCTGTCTTCCCATTGCCATGGTAACTGAAACACTGCTTCAATGGTAATGAACATGCCAGTGTTTTTAAATCCACATCCACATCCACAGTTTTATAGAGATTTTTATTACTGTGTACAGAAGGACAACACTCATTGATATTACCGATATTAGAGTCTAGGCGTAGGAAGAGGCTGCTGTCTTTCCTTTTTAAATATGTTAACTTTAGGGTTATTTATCACTCACTACCTCGGCTACTGTGTGTGAAGTAAAGTACTGCTTTGAGAGGAGTGTGTGAAAAGTGAAACCTCCGGGCTCAAATTCATCACTGGAATTCCTCCCCTATAACATAACTAAAATGATTTGTGTTTGCTTTTTGTTACTTTCAAGATCAAATACAGAATATGAATGAAATTACTATTATTATATATTATCAATTTGTATAAGAGATTGATGTTTAAAACCTTATCACATCCAGTTTGTAGATATTGGAAATTATGTAGTTTCTCATAGTTATAGTTTAAAACTTTCCAGCACCCAGGGACTGTGATTGGTCCTCTTTATCAGTTTATGTTTTCTCCTAGTAGTTTCTGATGCCAGCAGAGATTGTTGAGAATGTTGAAAGCATTTAACAACTTAAAAGATTCAGTTATCTACCTTTCAGGAACACACATCTAACAAAACATCTCCGCTGTCAACCTTCTGCCCTCAATGACCCCTAGTCTCCATAACTGAATGAACAACGTATACACAGTGATTGCATGGCAGTAGTCTATTCAGTAATGACACAAGCCAAAATAGAGGTCACTGGTTCTAACACTTCTTCTGCAAGGGAAGCTCACTATCACTCTATGTCACAATGGAAATGAAAGTTAACACAGTGACTGCTGGAAACATGCAATAATTAAAGCACAATACTCTCATAGATCTACAGCTGGACTGTCTCCATTGTAAAGCGTTTTATTGTGAACTGACTGACTTCTGCCAGCTTTTACCATCTGACAGAGTTGTTGACTCTGCTGAACACTTTGTTCAATTGTTAATTGAATGTCTTAGCCCCTCTACAAACAATTATTGGCAAAACTGCCATTGTTTTCATGCCGAGTCAGCAAAGTAGCCAAACCTCATGGCAGCACTACCTTCACTGTTGTACAGTGCTTGAGCTTTAGGTCCCGCCAGTGTTTTAACGTTTTCAGTGTTTCCCATTAATAACCTAGACTGTGGTGGCTTGCCGCAGTCTATTTTGTCTCACCATGGTTTTCTAATGAACTGAAAAGATTTTTACACTAACACTTTAACATTGT